>NC_052056.1:98751000-99110000 GCF_903992535.2 Arvicola amphibius | reverse complement strand
ATCAAGTGTTGTGTCCACCCCAGGATCCCTTGCTCCGAGTCCAGGAGGTGCTAAACGGCACAGAGGTGAATCTCCAACACCTCACCGCCCTGGTGGACTGCCGGAGCTTGCACCTGGTGAGGCTGCTGGGCATCTGGGGGCGGGGCAGAGGGGAACCACCAGAGAGAGATTTATGGTCCCTGGGTTGATGGTGGGCCCTCTACACTGCCTCGTGTAAGGAACATCCAGTGTGGCCTCGCAAGTTGATCTCACCGCTTGTCCCCAATTCTCTCCCTGTCCTTGGCGTTGTGTCCCATTCTTCCGGCTCAGGACTACGTGCAGGCGCTGACCGGCTTCTGCTACGATGGTGTCGAGGGCCTCATCTACCTGGCCCTCTTCTCCTTCGTCACAGCCCTCATGTTCAGCTCCATCGTCTGCAGCGTTCCGCACACCTGGCAACAGAAGAGGTGAGGCCTTCCCTGGGGTCCTGGAATTTGGCCCTTCTGGACACTTGGTCCTGTCTCCAGCGGTGAGAGGCATACACTTCCTCAGCTCTTACTGCTTCCCAGGCCTCTGAAGCACATTGGGGGCTGCCTGCTGTTCCTGAAGCCTGTGCTAATGATCGGAGTAGTGATGGCAGCAGAAATTCCTGTCCAGTGCAGGCGGGGTCAGAGCCAGGCTCTCCTGCCCCCTTGTGTTGACTTTATGCCCTACTCTGTAAAGACTACATCAGACTGTGTCTTCTGTAGTCCCAGGGACAGATGTGCACAGCTGTGGGTGGTGAGGACTTGGCTTCTGGAGGAGGATGTTCAGGTGACCATATCCTGCTCGGGATCCAGATGGTGCATTGTGTGTACCGGCGGGTACCGGCGGTACCGGCGGTCGGAGGGGTTAGGAAATAACCAAGATAGTCCTTTTATAATAAATCAGTTTTAATAAAAGGGGAAATAAGGGAACTTACAGAACCAAGGGTCCAGCGGAGTAGAAGGTAACGCGGGGGATAGCAAAACGGGGCTCCTTCCGGCGCCCCGATCCTATTTAAGGGGTATCCTACTCCACTGGGGCAGCCACGCCCCTGAACGCAGGGATTGGGCCAGCTGCCCCAACACAGTGTGTCCTTATCTTTGGAGCCAGGAGTCCTCATGGATCCTGTCTCAGTCTCCTCAGCCTGGGACTAGTTTGAGGAGACATGGAGAGTCAGGCTTCCTAGCCCTTTCAGCTCCTTCTACTGGGGCCACGATGCTGTTTGTGGTCCAGCTAAGATGGCAAATATGTCGGCTCAGGTTTGTCCCCTGTGCCTGTGCTGTTATTCTGCTCCCTTTCCCTCTAAGTGTGATGGAGATAGTGGTGATAAAGCGGGCGGTGATGGCTGGGAGAAGTGGCGCACGCCTTTAGTCCCAGCACTCGGGAAGCAAAGTCAGGTGGATCTCTGTGAGTTCGAGGCCAGCCTGGTCTACAGAGAGAATCAGTTCCAGGACTGCCAGGGCTATAAAGAGAGACTTGTCTCAAAACAAACAGAAAAGAAGAAAAAGCGGGTGTGATAATGGCGGGGATGATGAGGATGGGTGGTCTGAGGTGGCAATGAAGATGGCGGTGATGTTTTAGGTGGTGCTGGGAGTGGTGGTGACAGAATCATGGTGATAGTGATCCTGCTGCTCATGATAATGAAGGTGGTTATGATAATGGTGGTAATGATTCCGAAGATGGCAGTAGTGACAGTGGTACTGGTCGTGGTGTTGATAATAGCCTGGTGCTGGTGGTGGTGATAATGAAGAAGGTGATGGTTGTAATGGTGGCAGTGATGGCGATTTTGGTGGGGATGGTGGCAGTACTGATGGTGGTGGTGATGGGGATGACTGACGTTGGCGGGGATGATGGTGACAATCATGATTCTGGCGATGGTTGCAGTTATGATGTAGTTCTGGTGATGGGGATGTTGAGGGCAGTGGTAGAAGTCACAGTGACAGTAAGTTGTGGTAGCTGTGGTTGTGATGGTAGCAATGGTGGTGATGATGGCGGTGGTGATTCTGGTGACAACAGAGATGATGGTGGTGATGGTGATGTTGCTGAGGATGTGCTGGTGGCTCTAGCAAAAGTGACGGTGGTCCATGGTAGTGCTGATGGCAGTGGTAACATACGAGGAGACTGCAGGAGAGTAGCCACGAGCCCTGGACCTTCATGCTTGTTCAGGTCCTGGCTCTACTCTTGCTTGCTGTGTGACTGAATGGGTCACCACATAGCTGTTTGTCAACGTGAGCTCTAAGAGGTCACATGCTGTGGAGCTGCAGTAATGGATCAGGTGAAGAATGCACACTGCTCTCCCATAGGACCCAAGTTTAGTTCCCAGCACGTACGCTGGGCAGCTAACAGTTGTTTGAAGTCCAGCTCCAAGGGAGCCAGTGCCTTCTTCTGGTCTCCACAGGCACCTGCACTCATGTGCACGAACCCTTTTCTCATACAAGTACACAAAATTAAAAATAAAAATAGGGGCTGGAGAGGTGGCTCAGCGGTTAAGAGCACTGCCTGCTCTTCCAGAGGACATGGTTCAGTCAGCATCCACTTGGTGGCTCACAACTGTCTGTAACTCCAATTCCAGAGGATCTGACACCCTCACACAGACATACATGCAGGCAAAACACCAATGCACATAATAATAAATAATTAATTTTAAAAAAAGCTAGGTGTGGCAGCACATGTCTTTGATCTCAGCATTTGGGAGGCAGAGGTAGGCAGATTTCTGTGAGTTCAAGGCCAGCCTGGTCTACAGAGGGAGTTTCAGGACAACCAGGGTTATACAGAAAAGCTTTGACTCAAAAAAATAAAAAAATAAGAATTCTCTCTCTTTTTTTTTTTTTTTTTTTTTGGTTTTGATTTTTAGTTTTGGTTTTTCGAGTGTGCGCCATCACACCCAGCTAATAATTCTTGTTTTAAAGGACATTTATTGAGGGCTCAGCCATGGTCACACCAGACGCTCACACTGTCCCACCTCTGAGTGCTTCCCACACGGTGGCTTAGCCTTGCAGTCCATGTGGAATAGGAGCACAGGGCTGCTGCAGAACAACCAAAGTCTGGCCCACAGCCAGTAATGGAACAGAGGGTGGGAAGCCAGAAGGGAGCAGGGCAGGTTACCTCAGGCCTCCCAAGGTTGAGAACAAGCCCCACAAAGCCAAAAGAGGACCCCATAACTCAGGGAACGATGCATCTCAGAGGACAGATTGACCAACCCACGGCCCTGCCACGCATCGGCACCCCAGACTAGACACACTGAACCTGTGCCGCTGTCCCTCCCTGCAGAGGCCCAGATGAGGATGGAGAAGAGGACACTGCTCCGGGGCCACGGCAGGCACACGACAGCCTTTACCGAGTGCACATGCCCAGTTTGTACAGCTGCGGTAGCAGCTACGGCAGTGAGGCCAGCATCCCAGCCGCTGCCCACACCGTCAGCAATGCGCCAGTCACCGAGTACATGTGAGTTGCAACGGCTGGGAACAGGCAGAGGTAGGGCCAGGGGTGGTGTGCGTACGCAACTGGGGAGCCTGTGGACTGTCAGGCTGTCAGAGGGGATGGGGAGGCGGGGTACAGGGCCTGTACAGCTGCAGGAAGGGGTGGGGGGTGGGGGGGCACTCTCACCAAGGCTGGGCAGCCAGGGCTTCAGGTGGAATGGCCTGGCACTAAGCGTCCCCTGTGACCAGGTGAACCCAGTCAAAAGCCATGGGGTGGCCACAGGGCCAGGTGGAGGGTGTGTGCCTTTGTGGTAGGCAGGTGACCTGGTGGGAAATGGGTTCTGACTGCCAGGGAAGCCGGCGTGCATGGAGGACTGTTCTGAGCTTGACACTATACAAAGTTAGCATTGGCAGAGCTGGCCAGGCATAGGACCTGTCTGGCTCTAAGGTGGTCACACTTGTAATCCCATCACTCAGTTGGTAGGGGCAGGTAGATCGGGAATTCAAGGTTATCCTTGGCTACATAGCAAGTTCGAGGCCAGCCTGGGCTACATGAAACCCTATCTAAAACAAAATAAAACAATAAAAAGATGGGCCATTTCCCCAGAGTAAGGACCATATGGCCCATGACAATTCATGTGCTCTCTCTCCCCTTCCACTCAGGAGCCAGAATGCCAATTTCCAGAATCCCCGCTGTGAGAACACCCCCCTCATTGGGCGCGAGTCCCCACCGCCCTCAGTAAGTCTCAGGGCAGGAGGGTGGGTGGGAAGATTCTCTGGCTTGAGGGCTCTACAGTCTGTCGCCATGGTACCCTGGTGTTGCTCTCACAGGCTGTCTGGGCTCTTGAGAAAGCTGTGGGCCTGTAATACCAGGGCCTAAACAATTGGACCGGGTGGGTCCTCCAGCTCTTGGCACTCTTGAGGGGCCTGGGGGTTAGCGTGGGCAATCTTGGGGTCCTGCTACCTAGCAGTCAGCCCTTGTTTCTTTCTTGAGATAAGCAGGTGGCCAGCAGGGCCCCAGTACTTTCTTCCCATCTTTCCCCTGGGCTTCCCAAAGCCTCGGCAAGGCAGCTCCATCATTAGAGCCCTGTTTCTTCCCTCCTTCCGTCCTCCACCCACCCCTCCGTCCCTTCCTCCATCTCTCCTCCCTTCTCTTTCCTTTCTTCCATTTGTCTCTTCCCTCCCTCCTTTCCTCCCTCCGTCTCTCCTTCCTTTCCTCCTTCCCTCCATCCCTCCTTCCCTTCTCCCTAGGCATCCACCCATGTCTGAGCCCCAGGCTGTTCTAACCCAGGCCTGATATCTCTTCTAAGCCTCAGGAGTGAGCTGTAGACAAAAGAATCAGGGTGGATTTGGTGTCAAAGAGTAGGTGCTGTTGGAAATGTGGGGGCCCCTGGGGCTCCCCTGAGGACTGAGCTGTGAGGACAGGCTCTAAGAGGCTGAAGGCCGCCTTGTTTTAGGAACACCTGCAGTGTGTCATCCACAACACCACAATGTTCCGTAGCACAGGGCTGTGCCAGGGTGCCAAGGACCTGGACCAGGAACTGTCAGGTCTCTGTATCACACCCGACTGCCCTCACCCTTGCCCTCTGGTCTTGCGGTCTATTTGGGGCCAGCCACGCCTGGCGTTGAGGACACCCCTCTCTCTCTCTTTCTCCTGCATCCCTCCCACCCTGGGCCCTCCTAGCGCTACCTGGCTGCCCTGGACTCTGGCAGCCACGCAGGCTGGCAATTTAAACCCATGGACAGCGCCCGAACACTGTGGTAGCTGTACCCTCAAAGAGTGACAGGTACTGACCCGCCCAGCCCCCCACCCTGCACGGCTGCCCGCCTGTACCTCCATGCCTTGCACCCTCTGCTCACCACTGTCCCCAATCCACTGTTCAGGGGACCGGAGGCCTCTGAAGTGGTCCTGAGCCCACTGCTATCACAGTGAACCCCCATTCCAGGCTTGACTCTACTGGCATCAGCCGCAGGTGGCCAGCCATCTTCTCACTTCTACCCAGACCCTATGTGCATCTGACCTTGGATGCAGAGCTGGGTCCCTGGGTATGTGGTCCTGCATGCTGGCCCATGCACACAGGTATACAGGTGTGCTCACATGGGTATGAACCTCTCTCCCTGTGCCAATGCCTGCTTGGGCTCCTCCAGGTCTCTGGGCTGCCATCTTCCGTCCCATCCCACCAGTGTCCCATCCCACCAGTGTCCCATCCCAACCCCCTGTCCCTTGTCACTGCTGCATGTCCATGGAATGACATGGCTCTGGGGCCCCTGCTGCTCCCACCCCTGCTCCACGGCCGCTGCTTGCGACCTTAACCTAGAATGTTTCAAGAGAGCACTCAGGTCCCCAGGAGCATTGCCCCTCTTCCTGGGGACTGTGAAGCCAGCCTGTGCTCCCTACGGTGGCTGGGAGTCAGCCTGCTCAGCCTTCTGAGCAGTGGTCACCTTTGTCCCTGATACAGGCATGCAAACCCTTTGCACACTGCCTGGCCTGGCATTGGCACATCCTCTGTGCGCATGCACACACACACACACACACACACACACACACACACACACACACGTACACCCCACACAAATGCACTACCCAAACCTTTACACCTGTGCTACTGTTAGGGTGGCCAAGATGTGTAGACCATAATATGCAGAACTAGCCATTCACCTCCATCTCAAATCACAAATCTGGAGGAGTTAATGTCCCCATCTGAGGGGTGGGCAGAGTCACTCTAGCCTGACACCCCCCTTTCCTGGGAGCGATGGGGTTGAATGGCTGGGGGGGGGGGGCTTAAGCCTCCTGACTCCAGTGGACTCGCCAGCTATAGGCTGTGGCCTATGCGGACCTGCCCTGGGAGACCTTGTCTTGGCCCAGGGCAGAGCTCTAAAGCAGTGGCGTAGAGATGGGGTCTGTGTGGCCTTCAGGTTCTTGGCGTGTGTGATGCAATTAGGGTCTTTGAAGTAGCAAGTATCTAACTGGGGCTCTAGGAGTGGCTTAATGACAATAAGGGACTGAATGTACTTAATTAGGAAAGGGAGCTTGCTTTTGTGGCCCAGCCTGGGTTATAGAGGCTAGATCCTTTCCTAACTGTACCCAGTCCTTGGTCCTGGCCCTGGGCCAGCAGCTCTTACCGTAGACTCTGCCAACCACGCACTGCACTGCTGTATTCTGCCCCCCAAGGGTCGGCTGTGGCTCACCCTACCAAGGACCACATCAGTGAGGCTACTGGCTGCTCAGTCCTGCCCAGAAACCCAGCTGACCCTGCTTCCTCCCTCCCTCTCTCCTCTAGTACACCTCCAGCATGAGAGCCAAATACCTCGCCACGAGCCAGCCTCGCCCCGACTCCAGCGGCAGCGGGCACTAGACCGCACTCCGGCCAGCCATCTGCCCCCACGTGCCAATTGCCCCACCCTTCCTATGCCAGCACTGCTGCTTCAACCCTGCCGGACCCTCTGCAAGCTACACCAGACCAGCCCTAGGCACATCTGAAGCCCCGCCCCCACTGTCCCCACCCTGCAGGAGGCATGTAGGTGCCCAGCATGAGCTCTGGGCCAGCCTGAGAAGTGAGACTTCTGGGCACTCACCTGGACAGACACTGCCACCAGCAACCCGACCCCGCCTGCCTCCACCTCCCTTTGTCCCTCTGTCCTCTTGGGCTCTCTGAGCCCTGCTCTGTGCCAGGTGCTTCCACCCCCATGTTCCTTCCGCAGGTGGCCCTCCATGCTGTCCCTTGCACTCTGGGAGCTCCCTCCCCTCCAGCTGCACCGAACCTTTCCTGGCATTGCCCTGGCCCCTGACCCCTCTGAGGATCGTTTCTCCATTCGTAGGCAGTGGAAGCCCCTGTGCCTGGTGCCCACCTGCTCGTCACTGAGTGGCCCCTTCACACATGCTCGTCTTTGCGACATCCAGCACCTGCCTTCTTTTTCCCACCCGATTTACTTGGCCCTTCCTGTCAGTTCTGAGCTGCCTCCAGGGTGGGGCTCTTCCTGCACTTTCTACTCCCATGATTCTCTCCCTCAGCGCCCAGCCAGCTCTCCCCAGACAGCAGGTGCCACACAGAGCCCAGGTCACTCCCTGGCCCCTCAGTGCTGGCCGCCTTCTTGGTGCCAAACCCTCTTTCCCATTCATCCCGAAGAGTGGCAGCTTCATCCGTTTGTTTTTGCACGGACCGCATTTATCATCTCCAGGGCAGTCTGGGGCATAGAAGAAGCAGGACACTGCCCACTCCCCTTCCCTCTCAGTTCCATTCTTGCCCAGGACAAGCGGCAGTGCCCTCTGGAGCCTTGAGGGCTGGACTTGAGATGGCTGTGAATGTGCCCCCAGCCTCAGGATGCTGTTGTTGGGATTAACCACTAACCTCACTCTCAGCTGCCATGGGCACTCCTGGCTGACCCTGAGCCAGCAAGCATGACCCTAAGTCTAGCCTGGAGCCAGGGCTAGAGTCGTCATTTCTTTGTGGGGTGCTGCTGGGGAGGGGCCAGACCCACAAGCAACTCAAAGGGCCTCGAGACCCCTCCCCAGGCAGGTGCTGCCCCAGGAGGAGCATGTCCCAGGAACTGTGGACTGAAGCCCACATTTGACCTCAGTCCCCACCCTGGAACACTGCTCCCCTAAGGTGCTTTTGGCTTTAGTGTGTGATGTTTGCTGTGCTTCCTGCTGTGAGGAGCCGGATCAGCTCTCAAATCAGGACCTGGAGCCTCTACCCTGGCCCAGCCAGCCAGTGGGAGCTCTGCCCTGTGGGGTGGGCAGCTATAGCATAGGCTTGGAGCAAGCAGCATGTGTAGGTAACCAAGGCTGGGGCCCCGTGGCAGGAGGTGGTTTACAGACCTGTGGTCCTCCGGGAGCAAACCTGGCAGCTACAGATCCCAGAACCCCAGGCTTCAGCTCTCCCCAGAGGGGAGAGCTCTGCATTCCCTTCCTTCCAACAACCCCTTTCATTGTGCTGGTGTCTGGGACCAAAAGGAGTCAGCAGAGGACTTGCTGGGCCTAGGGTCCAAGTCTGGCCATCTGTAGCTCCTGAGCATGAGCTCAGTGGAGGGGACCCTGCCTTTGGCTCCAACTGGGCTGGCGCCAGGAATCTACAGGGCCATGGAGGGCCATGGAGGCCCAGCTGTGGCCAGTCTGCCCATTGTAAGTGTTCCTGGCCTCAGGTTCTGAGGGAGGCATGGGGCACCCCTGCCTGGATGACTGGGTGTGCCCTGGGGCCTCTCAGAAGCACAAATGCTGCCCCCTGGCCGTGAGCTGGCCACAAGGTGAATGTATATAGCATGAGAGGCGGGCACTGCCCGGATGTGGCTGTGAACTTGTGCTGTCTTGGGAGTCCTGACCGTCGTGTGCGTGCGTGCCCCTATCTGTGACTCTTCACTCACCGAGGCTGAAGAAAGGAAACAAGGGGATTCCTACCCTGACCTCCATGGAGGAGAGGCTCCTGCCACTGTGGTTTTTGTTTTTGTTTTGTTTTCTGACTTTTGGGGTGCCACCTGTCTCCTCAATCCCTCCAGTCCCTCCACCTCTCCAGGGGATGAACAGTCCAGTGCCAGCTGCCTGGGACTGGTCCCCACTCACTTTTACCCCAGGGGATCCTACATCTCTGGTGGGTAACAAGGAAGGCTGAGCCACCAAACCAGACCCAGGTCCCTAGCCAAGCCAGGAGGGATCTGGCTGGGACAGCAATGCTGATAGGACTGATGGCCACCATCTCCCACAAACATACTTCTTCTGTGAGATAGAGCTTAAGTCACAGATCTTGGCCTGGAACAAACTCCAAACCTTCCCCTCAGTGCCCACCTACCCACCCTCTCTCACTATGCAATTCCTGGCCCCGGTCCCAATGCCTGCCCTACCCAGGTCCCAGCTCTGCCCAGCCCAGAAGGTGGTTAGCTCCTGGGCTAAAGGTGACCAGGGTCTCTTGTTTGTTTCAAATCATAATGATGGTGTGCCATGCCCTTCCTCATATATATGATTTTGTGAGATTTGCCTCCCAGTTACTGTCCCCCTGCCTGCATCTGCCCCCAGTGGACAATGTCATCTGAATTGAGCCAGCCCCAAGTTACCCCCCAGCCTCTGTAGGACCATGGCTGTGTGTTACTGTTGCTGTGTTTTTGTTTTTTTAAACCGGGTTTGGGGTTCGATTTTTATTTCTTTGGGGAACTTTATTTTTCTTGGCAAATAACTAAAGTTCTTGTCCATGTAATTTCTGTGATCTCTATTCAGCTTGGGTTTCATGTTTTAAAATAAACAGTTTTAAGAAAAACAGGTCTGACTTTCCTGAACTGCCTTGGAGGATCCAGAGCCATTAGCTGTACACAGGTGACTGCCTGCAGCTCAGGCTAGGGTCATGGCTCCTGAGTGAGGTCTGTGAGGAACCAACCACATTTAGTACAGCCAGGACTTCATGGGTAGAGACAGGAACTTACTGGCTGGGAGGGAGCCTTAGAGAGTGGCACCATCTAACCTTCATTTCAACTGAATTGCTCTAGTTGCTGAATCAGGAAGGGATCGAGGAAAGATAGAAGCAGGAGATCAATCAGCTCTGTACTGGAATAGGACTCCATTGAGAAGCTGGGGGTGTGGCTCAGTGGTAGAGCCCCTGCCTAGAATCCCCCAGTGAGGGGCTGGGGTGTGGCTCAGTGATAGAGCACCTGCCTAGAATCCCCCAGTGAGGGGCTGGGGTGTGACTCAGTGGTAGAGCCCCTGCCTAGGATCCCCCAGTGAGGGGCTGGGGTGTGACTCAGTGGTAGAGCCCCTGCCTAGAATCCCCAGTGATGGGGTTATATGTGAAAAGACGGAACAAGGTTCATGGAAAGCAAACACCCATGGAGGCACTGGTTCTCCCTCAGGAACCGTGATAGGTGTACTTCTCAGAAGTACCCAATAGTCTGTATCTAAAGTGCCTAGAGGTTCCAGTGGGTCATGTTTCTGTTGGAGAGGAGAGCAAGCAGTGACTCTGCTGACAATGCCGCTGCTGGCACCTGCTGCTTGAGCCACACTCAAAAGCCAGCACATGAACAGCCCTTGCACCTGACTCATACTGCATCAATCCAACATCAGAAGGCTAGGAATGTGCTCGGTGGTTTGATCATTTGCCTGGTATATTGTTGACCCAAGGTTCAATTCTCAGTACTACAAAGGGGAAAAAAGGAATAAATCAGGTTAGGGACTATATTTAGTATCACTTGGAACTTTGAGTCCAAAGCAAAGACCTGCAGTTCTTTTTTTTTTCACCCCTACCCAGATTCAGGGGAGGGTCTCTGGAAAGCTGCAACTCAGACTAGGGAAAATAATCAACTGTGACCACCAGGAGGCGCCCAAGGGCCATGGTGGGTAGTGGCAGAGGCACTGGATCTGAGCGAACCATTGCAACTGAGCCCCTAAACTCCATGACATCTAGGCAACCTCCAGGGTCCAATATAGGGTGCCTCTTAGTCTTGGGGTCCCTTCCAGGGTTTTACCAAGTGTCTATGTAATCGAGTAGCAAATAGGGTTCGTGAGATTTTATATATTTTCTCCCTCTCTTACTTATTTTAATATTTTTATGTTATGTGTATGGGTGTTTTGCATGCATGCAGTACCCACAGAGGCCCAAAAATGGTGTCAGGTCAGATATCCCCGGAAACTTTCTGAGCCACCATATGAATGCTGGGATTTGACCCTGGGTTCTCTGAAAGAGCAACCAGTGCTCTTAACCACTGAGCCAACTCTCCAGTCTCTGTTTGACAAAGTCCAGGCTAGTCTTGAATTCTGTGTAGCCAAGGATGGTCATGTGGTGCTGGGGATTGAACCCATGACTTTCTCCGTGCTTGGCAAGCACTCTACCAACTAAGCCGCATTGCCAGCCCTGGTGTGCACGTGTGCATGACTTTGTATACGTGTGTGTGTGTGTGTGTGTGTGTGTGTGTGTGTGTGTGTGTGTGATGATAGAAGTGGGACTATCTGTGCAAAGCAGAATGATTATCCAAGAGGGAGAGGAGACAGTAGAAGGGGTGGATACGGTCAGAACATGTGATGAATGGGGCTATTTTTATGAAATTAATTACTGTGAACAATGAAAATACACCAATTTAAAAAAAAAAAAAAAGCACCAAGAGGCCAATGAGATGACTCGGCTGGTTACGGCATTTACTGCTAAGCCCACTGACCTAAGTTTAGTCCCTGGGGCCTACTTAGTGGAAGAACCTATATCTGTAGGTAGTCTTTGCCTGTATGTATGTCTGTGCACCACATGTATGCCTGGTGCCTGCAGAGGTCAGAAGAGGGTGTTACATCCCTTAGAACTGGAGTTACAGGTGGTGTGAGCGGCCATGTGAGTGCTCGGACTCAAACCTGGGTCCTCCGCCAGAGCAGCCAATGCTCTTAACTGCCAAGCCATCTCTCCAGCCCCATTTTATTATTATTATTATTCCAATCATCAAAAGGAAGAAAGTGGGGGTTTTTTGTGGGGGGGGGCGGTCAAAAAAGTAGAACTTGGGTCAGGATGACCAGGTGGGCATAGAATAGGAGAGTGTGCCACAGGCCTGGCCGATAAGTCTTTGAACTACTCTGTCTGCTTTGAGCCTCCTGCTTCCTCCCAAAACTTCAGGCCCAGAAGGCAGGGAGAGCAGGCTGAGGAAATACAGTGGACTCTGATTCTGGCATCAGAGGTCAGGGCCATTTACGGCAGGGAGAGTGTGGAAGTCTCAGGTCCATTGTTCATTGCCCTTCTCAGACTGCTCTTGACCATCTCCCCGAAAACCCCACTCTGGGGTGGCTTTGTCTGGGCTGTGCCAAGCTCACACTCACACACACACACACACACACACACACACACACACGAGCACATGCTCATGTTAACTGACTTTTGCTCATACTCTGTGGTTTTGGCCTTCCGGCTCCAGCAGCGAGGCACCTCTTCCAGGAAGTCAGCCCTGCTGACCCCAGTGGGGAGGGAAGTTCAGAGAGGGAAGTTGAAAACGTCAACCCCACCCTACAGCCCTCCCCCAGACCCAGCTCAGCTAGTCCCGCCACTGCTCCTCCAACTCAGCATGAGAGAGGAAGCTGGGGGCTGAGGCTGCATTCAGCACCCTCCCTGACACCCTATAACTTGTGATTGCAGTTCGACTTTTATTGGGGGGGCATCGTTCTGCAGGTAGCTTAGGCTGGCCTTGGACCCTCGCAGTCCTGTCTCTGTCTCCCACGTGCAGAGAGTGCAGCCATGAGCCACTAAGACACTTGGCTTGCAATTTTACTTTTGGAAGCTCTCCATGAAGGGTGGTTTGGAACAGGACCCCTGACTGGGCCCCTTCTGGTGCTCTCAGCCTGGGTTATGTGTTAAGAGCAAGGATGAATCCTAATGCACCTGGAGAAGAAAATGAGTTCCTTCCCTGCCTGAGTAGCTGACCTAAGAGGAGGACCCTTGCTCAGACCTGTATGGAAGTGGGCCTTAGAAATAACTTGCAGCCTGTTGGCGGGGCATGCCTTTAATCCCCAGCTGGGGTAAGTGTAGCTCTAAGTTCGAGGCCAGCCTGGTCTACAAGAGAGAGTTCCAGGATAGCCAGGGCTACACAGAAAAAAACCCTGTCTCGAAACCCCCACCCAGAATTAAACAAACAAACAAATAAATAGGCCGGCTTGCTTCCCTTCTGAGGAATAAGCTGACCTGGTCAGCTACATGGGAGAAATAGTTGAGGCTACTGGCACCTTCGTAGTTGGCTCCGGTTTCTCAGATGATTTTCTTGAAATAAAACTTCACTTTGTAGCCCAAGCTAGTCCTGATCTCATGATCCTCCTGCTGACCTCTGCCACCATGCTCCTTGCTGCTACCATGTCCCTCCAGGATCAGGACCCACCATGAAGAAAACCTTTGACTCCATTCCAATCCCAGTGGGAACCCTACCCTGGCTGAGGCCCCTACTCCATGCCCATCAGGCCAGAGTAGCCGTTGTGCCTTCCAGCTGTGTGGGGAGGCTGATGCCAACTGCAGGAGTCTCTGTGAAGACCAGGGCAGAGGGCAACAGGCCTCTGACTCATCCGGGCAGGAAGGAGGCCCACAGCCTGTGCGCAGACTGTTCCACCATGACCTTTCCACCCCCTAGCAAATGTCAGCTTCCTCATCCATAAGTGGGGCCCTGAGCCACCACCACCAGGCACGATATGCTGAAGACAATGGCCACAGCTGAGGGTCCTCTCTCCCCATCCCCTACTCCGAAATCTGCAGGCAGCTGCCTCAGGCCTTAAAAAGTCTAACTGCAGGGCCAAGGTGGGGGTCAGGATCTGGCCAGGTGCCCCGCAAGGCAAGAGCGGTTACCAGCAAAGGTCCTGCCCAGCCTCGCCTGCGGGTGCTGAGCGATTGTGCTAAGTTTCTGGTGGAGAGGGGAGGGGAGATCTCTAATTAGGGGTGGGGTAGGGAAAGAGGCAGAGGACCTAGAGGTGGCAGGTAGTGAGGACACAGAGCTCCAGGTGAGCTGGGATCCAGGGCAGGGCAGGCAGGCACCTGCAGAGGGGCAGTAGGTGGCCGACACCAGTCTGCCAGCCTCAAGGAGCTACACCGTAAAGAAGAGGAAGCAAGGAGACCACAGGAAGGGGGTAGGGTGGGGAATCCCCGTGCTCAGACACCCTCCCTCCCCACCCTTCGTGGCTGGATTTGAGGAAGCTCCCTGGAGAACCTAAGAAAAATAGGCGTCCCCACCAGCTCCACTTGTGCCCAGCCTGGACACTGCCCATCCTCAGAGAATACCTCCAAACTTAAGACAGATGAGAGGCAAGACAGTGTTGGCAAGGTTAATAATAGGTCACCGAGATCTAGGGACTTTCAGCCTGGCTGCCTGACCCAGAGCATTCTGAATTAACCTACTTTAAGTCTTAGTTTTCCTGTCTGCAAAGTGGGTCTCTGGCTAGCCCACCATAGCCACTGTCCCTCCTTCAGGAAGAGCCGCACCCCTAGCTGTCACAAGCGATATTAACAATGGCACCACGACCTTAACAGACCTGAACAAGCAACTACCTCCATCAGCTCCACCCATCCCCCCTCCTCCCAGCATGGTGGCCACCCACCAGTGACAAACCTGCACGGAACTGGTTACTCTCTCACTGATTTATAACACCAAGCTTCCCTCCCCTATAGTCGGCTTGTAGGATGCCTATCAACCACCTTCTCTATGGCATGAGCCAGCTTCCCCTGCCCTCATCTGAGTGTCCCATGGAGTGATCTTGATGGACGGGTGGCTTAGACCCAACTCCCAAGCAAGACTAAGGCCCCTGGGGTTGCTGCAAAGAGCACCTTTATTCAGCGGAAGGACGTCACCATGGCAACAACACATCAATTCCCTGAGAGCATTTCCCTTATCATTAGCTTGCCTAGCTAAGGTCTTTGCAAAAAGAACATAGAACGCAGCCCATGGAGTGGGGTGAGGTGAGCCTTGGGGTGCTGGGGAGGATGGTGGGGGAGAGCAGGATTCCAGATACTGGAAGGCATAAATACAGTACTAAGGCATTCATGGTCCAACTTTCCAAAGACCAAGCCTGTTTGGCTTCTGCTTTTTTCTGATCCACAGAAAAGATAAAATAAGACCCTCTCCAGCCCACCCAGAAAACAACCCCCCCTCCCTTCACACCCACCCCTCCCATCTCAAGAAACAGTACAGTAAAAAAATACTGTCACAATATTTACAGGCACACCCACTATGGGCGACACTCTCTACTTTGGAGAGGAGATAAAATTCATAGCTCTGAACTCCCTAGTGTGGGAGACAAAGATAGGACCTCAAGGGGTGGGACTGAAGACTTCACCCCACCCTGGAGGGCTGGAAGAGAAGCACTGGTCACCTGAACAGTCAGTGGCAGTGCCCAAGCCAGAAGGAGGGCCCCAGGCCTTTTACTACCCAAACCAGTTTCCCTAGCACTGGGCATGGCTCAGCTGACAGGGAAGGTTCCAGGTAGGTGCTGGCACTCCAACTTAAGAGATGGTGCTATAAGACAGCACCCATGTACCCCTGAGGGGAGCCCTGAGGCTTCTCCCCCCACTGCAGAGATCCAAACACAGATCCCACAGAACTGCCCTTGGAGTGGATCTCAGAACGTAGAAAAGATAGTTAGGGACAGACAGGCCACTCCCTGAAGAACACGACTGCCCAGCAGTCTGCAACATGGGTGGGCACGCCACACAAACACACAAATATAGACAGACACACACACATACACGCAGCCCTGAAGAGCCTCGTACACCAAGGTCAGGACACAAACAAGGGTCCCTGGGCCCTTTGGATACCAGGGGCGCCCAGGGACAGGGTCTCAGCCACAGCTTCTAAAAAATGGCGGTGCGGGGACACCAGGGTGTATCCGGGTACAGGTGGCAGTGGACAGAGCGGAACCTGTCGGGAGAGAGCAGAAGACTGGTCTGTGTGGAGTGGGGGTGCCATGCACCCTCTGGAAGTCCCAATAGCACTGGGGGTATTTAGTGACCATTGGCAAGCCCTTACCTGGATGGGTCAGCCTCCACCGAGAAGGGTCCCTTGATGTGTACTGCATTCCGTTTGTTTTCAAACACCCCATAGCTCAGGGTCACCTGCAGTGGGAGCAAGGGAGCAATGCTGGAGGGGTGACAGTCCTGCCTGGCTGGCTATTCCCTCGACAAACTCATCCTTGGGCCAAGGACACCTGCTCTGCCCACCTGGGGATGAATTCCAGGGGGAGGACTTTCAACTATGAACAAGACAGAGCAGGTGTGTCCCTTCAAAGAGCAGGATCAGCGATTTAAAACAGTCTATATCACAGGCGGATCTCTGTGAGTTCAAGTCCGGCCTGGTCCACAGAGCAAGTTCCAGGACAGGCTCCAAAGCTACAGAGAAACCCTGTCTCAAAAAAACAAAACAAAAAAAAAAGGGGGGGGGGGAGTCTACTTCACTATTTTTTGAGGAATTGAAGATTAAACTCGGGTGGCTCATACATGTAGATGTAGGTAAGTGCTCTACCACAGAGCGACAGCCCCAGCTCAGAGCCAGCAGCTCGGGACAGATTGTGACACCTGAAAATAGTGTCCCTATTTAAAACAGTGACCCTGTACTACAGATGTAATGGGGAAAGTGCTTGTCTAGCATACCAAAACCCTGGTTCTTTCCCCCAATACCTGTAATCATAGCCCAGGGAGGCAGAGGCAAGAGAATCAGGAATTCAGGGTCAAGGTCATCCTCAACTACACATCAACTTCAAGGCTAGCCTGGAATACAGGAGACCCCCCGCCCCCCCACTATATATATATATATATATATATATATACACACATACATACATACATACATACATACATACATCCCTAAACGACACTGAGCAGATGTGGTAGCACACAACTGAATCTTAGCATATGGAGCTGAAGCAAGAGATCACCGGTTCAAGGCTAGCTTTGGCTACATAGTGAAACCCCCATCTCAACAAACAAGAGGAAGGAAAGAAGGAAGGAAGGAAGGAAGGAAGGAAGGAAGGAAGGAAGGAAGGAAGGAAGGAAGGAAGGAAGGAAGGAAGACTGTCCCTTCTGGCCCTGTTGAGTTCACTCCTTGGCCACCCAGGCCTTCAGGATGCATGCACACCTGCTCGTGGAGTTCGGTGGTGGGCACTTGCTGCAGATTCTCCAGGTGGGAGTGGAAGAGGCCGCTCCGGATGAGGGGCACTCCCAGCAGTGCTTCCACAATATAGCCAATGGTGCAATCATCGGGGAGCCGGATGCGCTCAGCTGTGCTCATGAAGTGTCCACCACTGTAAGAGGGAAGGGCCCAGGGGACAGTAAGAGGAGGCTGAAGCCAGTAGCTGGGGAGAGGGTAGACAGGACCCTGCCAAACGGGGCTTCCTCCCTCTATGAACCATAATTCTTCCATGCCAAAGGGTTTCATCCACGGGTGCTCTAGCCAGAGCAGAGGGAGAGGGAGTGGCTGTAAACACAGCTGCATTTGGATACCTCATGGAGGAGTGCGCAGCTGGGAAAGGATGGCCCAACCAGCCAGGCCCTGCAGTGGGGCGCCCAGGACCACAAATGAACACCCTGCTGTGTGGATGGTCTTACACGTGCAGGGGGCACTCACCTGGCCCAGGGGGCCATCTTTAGGGCTAGCCCTCGGCTGATACAAAAGCCAGCTCCTCCGGTGGCGAACCAAAAGTGGACAGGTCGCTGGGGGAAGCGAGATGGCTGTCATGAGACTCCTGGGTCCCACCAGGTGGCAGAGGTGCTCAACCCCCTCCCCCTAAGTCCTGGGGGGGGGGGGGAAGCATGTGCAGCAGGGATGATGATGGGAGACACTCACCACTTTGTGCTCGCTGACCCGCTCTGTGGCCTGGATGGGCCGGTCCAAACTGGGTTTGCCAATGTACACGTCCTGAGTGTGGGGGTAGCTGGCCAGCAGTCGCAGCAGTGCTCTGAGGTTGACGTAGTTGTCATCATCCACGTGGCAGAACCACCTGAACACAAGGCAGGATGGCGTCAGTGGGCTGGACTGCCAGGCTGCCAGGGAAGGGGTATGGATGGGACCCGGTGGGGAAGGGAGGAACTCACTTCTTCCCCGACTCGATGAAATGGTCGTATTCCACAGCCATCTTGCAGGACAGAGCCTGGCGGCTATGGGCGGCAGAGCAGTTGGTGAGGACCACGTTGCCTGTGGACGGAGGGGGGGGGTTGTTAGCAGGCCCGGGGAGCACAGCAGTAGGCTCTTTTCCAACTGCCTCAGACTTTACCCCCAGTCCACCCCCTCCTCAGGGTAGCCACCCCTGCCCATTCATTCAACCAGCTTCCCTCCCCCCCCCCCCGTACTGGCCACCTGTTGCTGCCTGCAGGACTCAAAAGGTCCCCAGAGGATTGAAAGGGGCTCCTCTGCATAAGAATTGGGGGCCCTGGGAGTGGTGGGGCGGGGCATGAAGCAAACCATCAGAGTAAACTGGCCCCTGAGCCCAGTGACTGGTGACCTCTGAACCCCAGGGTGCCTCAGGGGAAGAAGTTGCTTAGAATCAGGTCCACCTTCCCCCCACTCGCCCCAAATCTGGGACACACCTGTGAGCTTGGTCAGAGCTTCGTCCTCCCCATCAGTGAAGATGAATGTCTGGAAGAAGAGATAGGACCTGAGTTTGCAGCACCAAGTCCCCCACCAGAGCCACAGTCAAGGCATCCTGGAGTGCCCTCAGCTGTAGGTCTATACTCCCACCCTCCCCACCCCGCACAACTGCCCGAATTCTCCACTGCACATAGAATGTGTGTTCAAGTGTCCAGGGTGAGTGGCAACTGGGCTGTCGGGTGGAGGGGGACTCATTCCCCAACCTCAAGACAGCTGGGCCCAAGGTCGCCACAGGCAGCAGGGAGGCACGAGCCAGGTGGGGTGTCCCACCCACCCGCCAGGTAAACGGGCCGCAGCTAATCCTCCCGCCAACTTGTGCACCTGGCGGGGCACACACCCTTATTGACACAACCTGCCTGCCCGCCCAGCCTGCAGGCTTTCCGAGCTGTGGAGCGGGTGGGGGATAGGAGGAGGTCCGCTTTGGGAAGCTGAGCTTCACTCTCTCGGGTCGGGGACAAAGGCCTCTGCTGGGCTGCTGCCAAGCCCTGGCAGACAAAGGGCCCCGGAGGGAGGATGAATCACCAGCCATTGTCCGCCAGCTTTGTCCTGGGCTGGGCCAGCCTTAACTCTGCCGAGTTAAGCGGGAGTGGCCCGGCTGTCATTTCCATACAGCTGGCCTAGTTAACTGGGCCGGCTGGGCAAGAGGTCCTATACGGGATATGGGTAAGACCATTGACCATGCAGTACTTTGGCCCGCACCTCCTGCTGCGCCCTATAGGGCAGGTTCCCCCAGCCACAGCAGTCAGCCAGGTTCTGAGAAGTCACTGGTGGTCACTGTGGTAGTGGCAGAAAAGAACTCGTGTTCCCAGGCCCGCAGTAGGGCATCCAAGCAGTCAGCCCAATTTAGAAGAGGAAAACTTCCCTACACACTGAAGACCTTGCCCAAGGCCACAGTCAAGACTCCACCTGGCCCGGCACAGGGCCACCCCCTGCCAGGATTATTTTGCGGAAGGGGGGGGGCCGCCGGGGCGGGGCCAGGAGCTGCCGGCGCCCGCCTGGGCCCGTCAGCACACGGGAAGGAATGTTCCTTCCTCCGCCGGCCCGCCCAGCGCGTGCCGCCTGCCGCACCCTGGCATGGCAGAGTGCAACCCCAGGGCGGGTGGGGGATGCTTAGCAGAGGCGGCAGTCCAACCCCCCTCCCAAACCACCAATCCTCACTTTCCTTTTGTGCACAAAAGGGTCCCAAGGAAACCCCGGTGTGTGCAAGCCTGGAGGTCAGCATTTACCTCAGTTACCCAAGGAACTAACCTCCCCAGGCCTGAAGGGGTGGCACACCATGCCCTGAGCGGCCCCAGTTCTTTGCCCAGGCTGACCAAATGCCTGGATGCTCACTCCAGTGAGGCCCAGGTAGGAGAGCAAAAGGTGAGAGACCTTTATCATCTGCAAGCATGCACCTCTCCCTCCAGGGCTCTGCAGACACCCAGGGCAGCCCACACGCACAGACTCGCACCCACCCCCCCTGCACCCCAGCCCAGGAATGCCGTGGGAGGTGCAGCGGGCTGGCCTGTGCAGACGCTGCTGCTGGATTAAAAGGAAAATGCTTTCTTAATGAGATCAAGAGAGAGGCCTGTTCTCCCGCGCTTCGATGGTGTCCTAAAAACCCAGCCCAAGGCTACGGAGATTAAAGTCACCTTTGTTCAGTTGTGTTGGAGGGGGCAGTTTGCAGGAGGCCCGCTCTGTCTTTGAGGCAGAGCTGTGGGTGCTCCCCCTGCTGTCTCCCCAGTACAGGGAAATCAGGAGAGGAGGGGGCAGGGGCTGCACCTGTGGGTATCACTCAGCCCCCAGAAACACTCTAAAGTGGGTATAACACAGCCCGCCTGTGCAGAGCCAAGTTCTAGGAATGGACTCTTCCTAGTGTCCCGAGGAAATGGGTACCATCTCCTCCTTGGTATGCAGTAAAGAGACCAGAGGACACCAGTCTGTGACCATACTCAGGAAGAAATAATGCCTTCCAGGGACCCACATCTCCCAACATCCCCCACCAAAACTTCCCCGAAGGAGGACCATCAGGGCAGTGAGGGCAGTCCAACTGGTGAGGGCAGGCAAGGGGGTGGGAAAGAGACACACAGGAAGCAGCATTGTTCCTGGAGCCGAGATTCAAAGAAACACAGGATGCCAAGTTCTGCCCCAGCCATTGTGGCTGTGGCGGTGGCAGCCTGCAGCCTGGCGCACTCCTTAGTGGTGGGGGAGGAGCAAGCAGGCCAGAGGCCAGGCGGCCCTGCCTATCCCCTACTGACCAGCTTCTCCACTTCTCCAAAGGTTGCCGGCTCTTTTGTACAACCCCACAATAATGCTTGATGCCAAGATTGCCCATCCTGGGCCATAGGACTCTGGTTCAGATGGAACAACCTCCTCTTCCTCCTCCTCCAGGAAGTCTTCTTCCCATTCATACCCAATGTGACCTAATGCAGCCTCTTACCTTCCAGCTGCCCTGACCAGACAGAAGGGCCACCCTTTGCTACAGGTTGAATTGGCCCTTGTCCATAGCACACCAAAAGGAAATTTTGTTTGCCATGTGCACATCAGCTGGCCATGGGGGTCAATCCAGTCTTTTCTAGGTAGAGGGGACCCTTACTCTGAATGACTTCAGGGATCACCACAAGCCTCCAAAGTTACATAGTCCACTTTATAATATCTTAGTGGAAAGACAATCATTTCCATTTTCAAGGAGCAAGGGGCTGAGGGTCAAAGACCCTAGGCTTTTTTCCAGATCACATAGCCCAACTGAGACTTTTTTCTGGGTCCTCTCTGCCAGAGAAAGTGCCTGAATCCCAAAATGAGAGTTTTTTAGAACTAGTAGTGGCCCAGAGGGGGATAGATGCTATCCAATACCACACAGCAGGAAGGTTAAATGCAGGGGGTGGGGGTGCCCTGGCTCAGAGATCGTGCCCCACGAGGGCTGTCATTCAGGGTTGGGGGAAGGACACTGAGGTCCCCTCATCGCCAGGCAACCTGAGTGGCCAGCACGCCAGCCAACGGTTCCCATGGAGCGCATAGCTGTACACAAGAGGCCGACGCCTTTCTCGGTTGGAGAAAGGGGCTTTGTTGCCTTGCCCAAGGGGCCGGCGTGAAAGCAGCCTAGCGCTGGGAATCCTAACGGCAACGCAGCCAAACAAAACCCATGGCCCCCGCTGCCCCCTCCCGAAAGCCTGCTGAGCCCCTGGGAAAGGGACGCCTCATTCTCAGGATGCTGCCATGGGGTTCTCAGGGCCCCTCTCTGACCAAGACTAGATAGGAGCCTGTCCTCTTAACCTCCTCTCTGTCCTAAAACAGAGCCTAGCCAAGTTTGATGGCCCTGGCTCCCTGGGGCTGGAGCAGGAAGGAAAATGAACCTTCATCTTCACACCAAATACCCAGTGCTTTCCCCACCACACACACACACACGCACACACACACACACACACACACACACACACACTTAGAGTGCACTCTGCTCTCCCCGCCCCAACGGTCCTGTCGTAGCCTCCAGGGAGATTTTCAAAGTGGGGTGTGTCTTTTTATTATGTGTATGAAGTTGATGCCTAACTGGGGGGAGCTCGGCTACTAAAGACACGGTTCGGCACAAGCCTGGAGAACCAGCACCTTATTTCTTTCAGTATATCTGGGGTCCAGAGGTGCTACTCTTCTCCTTCCCTTCCCTCCCTTTCAAGGGAAGTACCCCCTAACCAGGAAGAAGGGGATCAGTTCAGAGTGGAGAGGATCCAGAATGGAGCTGAGCCAATTTGTTTGGAAAAGTTTGGAAACAAGACCATTCACCCCAGAGTTTAGGGGAAGCATCACAAGGCCAATCCCAAGCTGGAGGCTACTCATCCAGACCTAGAGCATGTGGTTGGGGTGACCCTGGCAACACGGGAGGAAACTTCCAGGGCTGTAAGGCAAAGTGGGCCCAGTAGCCACACATGAATGGGACAGATTGATGCCATCGCTTCCCAGATAGACCCAAAGCTATAGATGCAGTCAAAGCGGCTAAGGACATAGGGTAATTCCTACTCCATCCTCCTGCCCAGGCCGCGCGGGGTCTCACCATCTCCTTGTGGCGCGAGATCCAGGTCTCGAACAACAGGTCGAGACGCGCGCGGTGAAACTTTCTGGTGGTCTTGACCGCGATGAAAACGTCGCGGGGAGACAGGACCTCGGCCGGGGGACGCGGGTGGCTGTCGGCCGAGCGGGAAGCAACCCCGGGCGGTGGATCCGCGTCTCTGCGCGCGCGAGTGAGTAGACTGAAGTATTCGGAGAGGCTATGCACCTCGCGGGCGAGGGATCCGGGCTCCGCGGCCGCCCTAGACCCAGAACCCGGAGCCGCCCCAGCGGAGCCGGCCAGACTGCGCAGCGCGCGCCGTCCACGCTCGGCTGGTACTGGGGTCGGCGGCGGGTCGGCCGTGAGCACCAGGAGGCAAGCCAGCAGCGCGCCCGCCAGCGCCAGCAGCAGGCGCCGACCGCAGCGCTGAAGCATAGTGGCCGGCGGCCGCACGTTGTGCCCTCCCAGTGCCAGCTGGTCCGGCTGCCCGAGGCTCCCGGTCCAGCTGCGCGCCTCTAGTTCCAAGCGCTCTTAAACCTCCCATGTCGGCCACGCCCCCGCGCGCTTATTGGCTGCTAGCCTGGGGGCGTAGTCTCTAGGGCCATCTCGGGCTCCCACGTGGGACATAGACGGGGTGGGGGGGGGGCTGGGAACGACCCAGCTGGGGCACCCACGGCACCAGCCCCCTTTACGCAGGAGCACGTCCGGCCCGCGCCGTGTCACCCTCCTGAGCTACTCTGGGCGACATCCAGGCTGACCAACGCCTGCCACGGCTGCACGTGAGGGACACTCGCCCCCCCCCCACACACACACACACGGCGCTGGAACCTGGGTGATAGGACCCGTGCTCCTCCGCGGGCGACATCCTTAGCTTCTCGCTATGCACTTCCTGTCTCCGAGCAGGCTTCCTTCCCTGGGGACCGTGCTGACAGAGCCAAAGTGGTGGCCTGCGGGGTGTCCTTGAGCGATTAGTTCTGGGCTGCCCCTACGGGCACCTGTGCCTTAAGTGTGGACCTGAGGTTCAAGTAAGAAGGTACCTGTAATCAAATTCTACTTATCCCCCCAGCAGGCCTGTCCTGGCATCATGTTGCTATATGGGGAGGGTTGGTCCCCAAAAACCTCAGGCGCCCTGTGGCGAGGAGACACTCTGGCCTCCCCTTCCCTCGCGGGATGAAAGGCTACCTTCTGTTCCATTTGGTTCCTCCGCACTCCGACCAGATGTGACCCAGCTGTGCGCCCTCCCAGCCCCGCCTCCCAGGCACACGGCCCCCTTCCCACGGGCGGGGGCCTTGCCTGCTCCCAGCACGAGCGGGGGCGGCAGGAATGCGCGCCTGATGGTAGGGTGAGAGGCAACGGGTCCGGAAGTGGCCTAGGGTCCCCGGAGTGGGATTAGGGTCCGAGCCCACTGCTTCTTCCGGGAGTGCAGCTGGGGGCGGCTCTCCGCCTGGCTGCCCCTGGGTCTGGTTGGCTTCAGTTTCCGCGTCCCCCTCCAAAGGAAGTCTGAGCCCACCCTGCCATCTCGAATAAACCACTGTTCCTTCTGTCGCCGATTCCCAAGCACTTATAATTAAGACTGGAGTGCCATTTTTAGTTACTTATATTATATACCGCACTCTCTTAATGTCCCTCTCTAAGAATGTCAGCATAAGGCTGGATCCCAGGCTGGATCAGGTACTCTGAAAAAACTATTGAAGGGGCTGGCCAGTTGGCTCAGTGGGTAAAGGCAGCTGCTACCTGAGCGGCAGATTTGACTTTGTTTCCCAGGATCTACATAGTCAGAAATAATCAACAGTTTGTTGTCTACTCTGATTTCCACACGTGCAATTTGGTCTGAGCAACACACACACAACTGCCCTCAAAATAAACAAGCAAACAAATAAACAGTTTTTTTAACTTTCCGAAGACAGGCAACCCAAGGAACAGGCAAGAGGACCCTCGAGCAGCCTGACTTGAAAGGCAGCCTGACTTACATAGTGACTATCAGGCCAGCCTCTGCTAGAGTGAAAAAAGGGCTGGAGATGGAGCTCAGGCAGCAGAGCTGGTAGACACTTGCCTAGCATGCGTGAAGTCTTGGTTCCATCCCAGCACCAAACAAAAACGGGTATAGTGACCCATGCCCATAGAGGTCAGAGGTCAAGCTCTTCCTCCGCTAGTAATGAGTCTGAGTCCAGCCTGAGCTACATGAGACCCTATCTCAAAAATAAAATGACATTGGATTGATGTGTAGCAGGGCTCCTCCACCACCCTCCCACCCTGCCCCCAGGAGTGGATCTGTGGTCCATTTGCTCCGAGGGCCCTGTGGGATAACACTAGCCCTCTGTGGTGGGAGGGAATGGGATATAGTGGTTCCCAGGCCTCTTTTTGACCCCTCCTCCCCCAGGTAATTAGAAGACACCACCTCTGGTAGGCAGATGCCTAAGCAGATGGTGCTGGCTGTGCCCGAGTGACAAGTCTCCCATGGCGTCACCTCCTGCAATAAACCCCTCCCCCGTCTGCAGAGCAAAGTCCCTCAAGGACAAGAGGGAAAAGGTGGACTGCCCCCCAAACATTAACTCATTTATCCCAGTTTCAGATCCAGCCTCGGGGGTGCCGATCCTTTTCCACTACCAACCCTGTCTATCTGCCGTCCAAATATTTTAGGATGAGGTTCCTCCCCCCCACCCCCGGACCACGTAGCAGCCTCCAGTCTATCCCCTATTCCTCTTATCTACACAAAGACTCTCCTGATGTTCCCCTGACTTGTGGCACTCCTAGCCCCCCCCCCAGCCTTCCCCAACAGCTCAAGTCTGTTAGTCATCCCACCCCCCAAATTTCTGCATGGCTTCAATTTAAACCAAGGGCAAGGATCTTTAGTGGGCAGGTCTGTGAGGGGCAGGAGAACAAACGAGAATTAACCGTGCCTTCCACACCCACCTGACCAGGTACTAGCTGGACATCAGTCTCTGTGGGGCTCCACCCCAGACCTGGGACTCCCACAAGGCTATAAGAACCAAGCCTCCAGGCTCCCCATTATTCATAGCTATTTTGGCTTTGACACACCAGGGAGAGTGAGGAGTGTGCCCATTGTAAAGAAAGCAAGCAAGTGGATGCTCAGAGAGGGGCTGGAGCAGTGTGCAATAGCGCAGCTGTTGTGGAGCAGGGGAGATCCAGTCAGCCTTGTGCATGAAGCTGGCTTGAAGGGGAGCGAGGAGCCCTGTTCTGGCTGTGGTTGCTGATCTGAGAATGGTGGGTCAAAGCCTTACGGCATTCTTGTGGGGGCTGCAGGCTCTGGCAAGAGTGATTCAGTGTCTTTGCTGTCAGGAGAATGGAATTCCGTGCTTACTCCTAGAGGTCTGAAAAACCAGAGGGAGACATGACTGGCCAACCTCCCTGTTGCTTCCTCGGCCAGCTCTAGCCTGACACACTCCCTTCCCCTAGACCCTAAGGCTCCCTGCAGGGACCTACTGGGCTTAGCTGGGCACTTATTCCAGGACAGGAAATGGGGGGCTGGAGAGGGAAGACCAGGACACTCAAGAAGCCCCTTGGGGTCCTCAGAAACAGTCCTGGAAAGGAAGATCCTGGGGCCTGGGACCCAGGCCCAGCAGGAACAAAGAGAATACACAAGAGGAGCTGTTTAGCAGTTTTAGACCTGTGACCTTGCTCTGTCTAGCCTCTGTATCCCCACCTGTAACCACAGGATGACATTACTGTCCTGTTTTGTCATTGGTGTTGTTGTTAGTGGTGGTGGTGGTCTCCATGCTTGTTAGGCAAAAGATCTACCACCGAACCATGCCCCCAGTCTCTCACTGGAGGATTCTAGACAGATTCTCTACCACTGACCCACACCCCAGCCCCTCACTAGGGGATTCTAGGCAGATGCTCTACCACTGAGCCACACCCCAGCCCCTCACTAGGGGATTCTAGGCAGATGCTCTACCACTGAGCCACACCCCAGCCCCTCACTGGGGGATTCTAGGCAGGGGCTCTACCACTGAGTCACACCCCAGCCCCTCACTGGGGGATTCTAGGCAGGGGCTCTACCACTGAGCCACACCCCAGCCCCTCACTGGGGGATTCTAGGCAGGGGCTCTACCACTGAGCCACACCCCAGCCCCTCACTGGGGGGTTCTAGGCAGGTGCTCTACCACTGAGCCACACCCCTAGATTCTTTTTATCTCTTCTTTTTTAATGACCACATTTACTTTGAGGTTGTGAGTTCTTGGACTTCAACTTCATTCCCTTTCCTTACAGCTGGGACTTTGCTGACCCTGAAGCTGGAAAGCAGGTTAGCGGGCCACAGAAGACCCCCAAGATTGAGAGCATCTGGGTTCCAGGTTCTGACTGTGATATTACCACCTGCGTTCCAGACAAACTCTTCATTCTCCTATCGAGTGGGAGGCACACTGAGAAGTTCACAGTTGTCTTTCTGACTCTGCAGAACACCTGTCCCCACGGTTCCATTGCTTTCCCCGTCAGCTTTCTCCCCTCGAATCTGAACCCATTGCACAGTCTCCCCCACCCACTGAATACCCACAATGAATTTAAATCCTCTATATAAGATTCTATTTGAATACTCGATGTCCCCTAATGAGACACCTGAATCACAGCTTTCATTTCAAATGGCCAAAACTAACTTTTCCTTATTTACTGCCAACAGGGATATAGTTGGGTCCTGAGGCTTCTTGGTGACGGAGCAGGTAAAAGTGCCAGCCTGACCCTCAGACTCAAGGCGTAGCTTTTGCATCCCAAATCACTCTGTCAGTCCCTGGCTGGTAGATGCCCAAGTGACTACTTAGGTCTGCTCAAAACTGGTATGCTGAGAAATAGAGCTCTGTCCCCAGCGACTATAGTTGCCCAATGGGATGAGCCAGAGGGTCTCCAGTTGGAGTCAGACACACAAAGTCCTTCCCTTGCCCCCTAGTCTCTTAGAACTGGTTTGGAACCTGCCATCTGCCTACCATCCACCTCCTGGTGTCTTGAGGCCCCTGCAGCAGACTGCTCTCCCCACGCAGGGTCCTGGGAAGATCCATGGAGACTCAATAAGTGACCTATTAACTCTGCAGGAAGCCATCCGAGGCAGCCCAGCACCAATCACTGCTTGGAGTTGGCAGTCTGGAAACCAGCCTTCCTTAACAGGGCAGCAGAGCTCAGAGAGACTGGCCATGGTGGTGGGCACACCTGCAATCCCACCACTCGAAAGGCAGAGACAGGAGAATCAAGGCCAGCCTGAGCTACATGAACGCCAACGCTAGGGGCCAGAGGAGACAGCTCAGCTGGCGAAGTGTTATACTTGTGCAAGCACAAGGACCTGAGTTCCATCCCCAGCACCCACGAAAACGCCAGGCATGCCGGTGTGCATGTGCAATCACAGCACTGGGGAGTCAGAGACCAGCAGCTTCCTAGTGCTCATTGCCTGCTTGTTGACTTGATGCAGGCCAATGAGAGTCCCTGTCTCAAAACAAAACAAAATGGATGAGCTTGAGGTCGAGACCTCAGGTCTTTACTGGCCACCTACATATGCTCATGAGGGTAGGCAGGATCCCTAAAGCCATAGCAAGGTGACGCAATGAGATAGGGCTTACCTGGTACACAGACACCAGAGATGGGACTCAATCAAGGTGACCTCGGGGGAGGAATAGCACAGAAAGTTCTGTCTCTCCTGGCAGAGGGGGAAGGGATGGGGTTGGCTAGGAGCTCAGCACAGCCAGATCCAGCGGGAAGAGGGAGAGGGCAGGAGCTCAAGCGGGAAGGGATATGAGGGTAGGAACAGCATGGCGGCTGATTCCCATCAGCTGAGGTGGACACTGGGGTGGGTACTCCCCAAGAACAGATCAGACAGACTCCAGCTGCAAGAGAGAGCTTCCCCATCCAGACCCACCCATCTGCCTACTCTGCCCAACACCCCTCACCGCTGCCCGCACTCTGTGTGGTCCTGGGTCAGTTCCCAGATCACTGTAGGCTGAGGGTTTCATGCTACCCTGTAATAGGGACGTGGCTGGCGCCTTCTGCCCTGGTGCTTTGCAGACACAATTCAATGGACCCAGAAACTTAATTGTTCCTGGACCCCAGTGTGGTTTAGAGCCTGGTTCCTTTGACTGGGTTTTTAAGCAAGACCTCAGAGGACACTCTGGCTTGGGGTGTCCTGACAAGCCCCAAATGGTGCTCCTTTACCAAGCCTTGACACCCCCTCATCTTGGTATTTAACATGTGATCGAGAATACCATGCTTACAAGTCCTTCTCCCTGAAGGCAGGGTAACATTTTACTCCTTATCCAGGTCTGACACAAAATAGGGCTCAGTGAGCATGCTGCATAGGGGGTAGAGGATGGACAGACAGATTGTGAGTGGATGAATGGGATGGCTGAATGGGTGGAAGGAGGGATGGATGTGTGAATGGGTGGTGGATGGAAGAGTAGGTGAATGGAGTAAGAATGGATAGATGAATGGGTAGGAGGATAAATGTATGGATGAAAGGATGGGTGGTGGAGCAGGTGGGTGGGTGGGAGGATGTATGGATGGATGGATGATGGATGGAGGGATGGATGGATGGAGGGATGGATGGGCCACAGGATAGGTAAAGACGTGGATATCTGTGAAGGTGACAGATGTCAATTCCATGAGAGTAGAAACCACCAAGGCTCAGCCCGTGCCTAGAAGAGAGCCTGACATGGACTGTATGACTAATGGACACGTGTCAGACAGACAGGTGGGATAACAGACAGACACACATACTGTGGGCTGAGGAGTTATTCGGTTGCCTTTATCCTCCAAAGCATGCATCTTGGGAGTAAGAAGTTGTGGCAGGGCCATCTGCTCTGAGCTGGCCCACAGCTACCACACAGGCTCCAAAGGGTCTCCCACAAATGGGGTTGAAAGGAAAAAGGAGGCAAGCCCTGGGCTCCCCGGCATGGGGAGAACCTTCAGCTGGATCATCCCTGCTTGGGCTGGTGGTTGAACCTCCCTATGACCCCATGAGGGCAGCTGGACGGGGGCTGTCTGGCTTAATGTGATTTTCAATCTTCAGCGGCAGAGTCTGACCACCACCCAGATCTACTTCCTGACATCCCACAGAGGCCAGACACCCTCGAGGGAGACGCCAGAGCCACCGCAGCCCAGCCAGCCTTTGTTTCTTTAAGAATGGCCAGCTTGTGCAGCTGCCACGGGCAGGCAGGGGTGGGCCCGGTGGTACTGGAGCCTGCTAGTCGTGACCCCATGCCCAGTGAGTGGAGCAGGATCCGAGGAACATAAGGAGGAGGCTCTGGGCTGGGTGGTGGTAGCTGAGGTCAGAGTCTCTGCTCAAATGGGATGCTGCTTACTAACTGACGGGAGTGTCTCCCTGACCATCAGCTCTTCCTCAGTAAAGTTGTCTGATGCTGCTCTTTCTCCTTTATTTTATTTTATTTATATATTATTTAGTAGTACTAGTTGAATTTAGGACCTCAGTATGCTAAGCAGGTGTTCTGCCACTGAGTCACACCCCAGCCCCTCACTGGGAGATTCTAGGCAGGGGCTCTCCCACTGAGCCACACCCCAGCCCCTCACTGGGGGATTCTAGGCAGGGGCTCTACCACTGAGCCACACCCCAGCCCCTCACTGGGGGATTCTAGGCAGGGGCTCTACCACTGAGCCACACCCCAGCCCCTCACTGGGGGATTCTAGGCAGGTGCTCTACCACTGAACTACATTCCCAACTCTCTTTTCACTTTGCTTTGAGACAGAATTTCACTAAGTTTTCCAAACCGGCAATCCTCCTGCCTCCATTTCTGGAGTAGCTGGGATGACAGGTTTTCAACACTAGGTTCAGCTTCCTATGGCATCTGAGGTAAGCCAGGCTGGTGTGGAAAGGGGTGGGGGATACATACTAAAATGCCAACCACACCTCCAGAGACAAGCTACCATCATAGCATCAGAGAGTCAATGACAGGCTCTGAGGGTTTCTACTCATTTGTCTGTCTGCTTGACTGACCACTCCGCCTCTCTCCTATTTCACCCAACCATCCAACATAGTCCCTAAATCTCTACCCTCAACTTTGCTTGGCAGGTGTGAACTTACTTAGTTTACTTATTTATTGGTGTATGTGTGTGTGTGTGTGTGTGTGGTGTGTGTACATGTGTGCTCATCTGTGAGTTCATATGTGGAGGACAGCCATCTGTATCGGGTGTCATCCTCTGTCACTCACCACCTTGCCTTTTTTTTTTTTTTAGCACCTTGGTTTTTGAGGCAGGATCTCTCACTAAACCTAAACCCACTCAGTTCAGCTAGATTTGCCCGTTAGCTAGCTCCCTGGCACCCACCGGCCTCTACACCCTCCCCAGCCTTGGGATTACAGGTGAGATGTGTGCCATCACACCTGGCTGGGGATATAGTCAAGTTCTCATGCCATAAGGCAGGCATGTTACCCATGGGACCAACTCCTTAACTCCTATTAACTAACATCGGGTCTCCGGATGTACACCCCAGGATAGCCTAAAGCTTGAAGCAATCCTTTTGCCTCACCTTCCCAAGTGATGGGTTAGCCTCAACCACTACTCCTGACTTAGCATGGAGAATTAGAAAAAAAAATTGTTTTATTAGAGCTTTTATGTGTGTGCGTGGACATGTGTAGTATGTATGTGGAGGTCAGAGGATAGCTTGCAGGAGTCAGTTCTTTACTGCCATCATGTTGGTCCCAGGGATCAAACTCAAGCTTGACAGCAAGCACCTTAACCCAAGGGGTCATTTTGTTGATGCAGCATGAGGACTAGACATTCCGGGCAGGTGGAGGGATACTGTCACGTAGAGGTTGTATGCTTAGGCGTACTTAAGGATAGTACCAGATGGAAGAGAAAACTAGCTTGAGCCTGTCAGGATGCTACATGACAGACAGTAGGGAGCCACAGCAGGTTGGCAAGCCCAAGGGAAGGGCCACAAGCTGCATAAATGAAGAGAAGATTGTGAGTCCCGTGGAGTCCATCTCCCCACCCCCCCAGCCTCTAGGTCTGCCTGTCCTTGGAGCCTTGAGAGGAGAACTGGGAGGCACCGGGGGACTGCCTGGGCCAGCTTTTGTTTTCTTTCCTTGTTGACTTAGGAGGCTTTAGGCAATGTTAGAGTTTAGTCTTGCAGGGGGTGGGAGAACTGTAGAAGTAAGCATTGCCAGGTAGGTCAGGGGTTCACCAGGAGAGGGGACAGGAGGCTCTAGGAATGCAGAGGCCAGCTGAGGCTAGCATGGAAGAGAAACTGGGCTTCTGAGGCTCTGCCCTCTCTGTAGCCAGGACCACTTTGTTCCTTTGCTGTCTTCAGTGTCTGTGGCCCAGTAGGTTTCATTCGGGGTGATTCTGGTCCTGGACATCTGACAAGAATGTCAAGAAAGAGCTTTGGTTATCACAATTGGGCAGAAATGGGTTTGGGCTATGGCTCAGTGGCAGAGTACCTGCCTAGAATCCCCCAGTGAGGGGCTGGGGTGTGGCTCAGTGGTAGAGCACCTGCCTAGAATCCCCCAGTGAGGGGCTGGGGTGTGGCTCAGTGGTAGAGCCCCTGCCTAGAATCCCCCAGTGAGGGGCTGGGGTGTGGCTCAGTGGTAGAGCACCTGCCTAGAAGCCCTAGTGTGTGTGGCTCACAAAGTCCCTGGTTTTCTCCTCAGCATGGCACCAATATGCAGGCACGGGGGTGGGTGGGTGTACATATGCTGAGCACTGGGGAAAAGCCAGGGTGCTGCTAAACCGCCCAGGTCACACAGGACGTGGCATCCCACAAATAATCTCACCCACAATGCAGCTGCTGAGAAGTGGCAGGACTCTGCTCAGGGGCGCTCCAGGGTGACTTTCTTGCCATGCCTGGGTTCCTCATGAGCTGGGCATGTGCCCAGCAGTGAGGCTCTGGAGTTGTTTTCTCCCGCCTTCTTGCAGGGGGTCACTCGAGGGCAGAGGATGTAGCTGCAGTCAGGACATGTGGCCGCCAAGAGCGGAAGGATCGCACTGGGGGCTTCCGCAGGTAGTGGCCTTGATGGGTTGGCGACACTGGGACAGGAGCCAGGCAGCTTGGGGGTCTGAACAAGGGCTTGCAGAGGGCAGAAGAGGCAGAGTCACCCCCCACCTGTCCCTGGCTCCCCCAGGGCTTCCAGGTGGAGCAGGCTGAGGACACAGGAGAGGGAGGAGCCCAGAGCCACTGTTTGCTCAGCTAAGGTTTAATCTCCAAAACAGGAAGGCTGGTATTGACACACGCCACAGCCACAGACGGAACTGGGCCTCATGCCTGCCAGGTTCAGCTCCCGGCCGGCCCCCTCCTGCCTAGTGCAGAGACATCCTCACATACCCTGCCATCCAACACTGGTGCTTCCAACCCCCTCACCCCACCACACACACACAAACACACACGCACACATACATACCCCGTACCTCAGGGCTAAGTATCTCTCCTGCTTTGCAAGCATGGGTGGAGGATGGGGAAGGGGGTGTTCTGTTGACCAAGTTCTGAGGAGCAGGAAGGTAGAGGCCCTCCCTCCCCCAGCCCCATTTTATAAACAAGGAAGCCACAATGGCTCCAGAGGGAAATGAGCCAACCTGGGTCACACAGTGTTTACCCCCACCACCATACACAGGATCTGCCCAGCAGAGGGGTTTGATCCCAGAGAGTCTTCGCCCCCCCCCCCACCCTCACCCCCATCTCCTGTCTGGTACACTTGGAAGGGACCAAGCTGGTATGAAAGGGGTGGCAGCTGACACTGAGAATATATACCCCTACCAGAGGAAGCGGGCCAAGAGGCAACGGGATGATCCAGGGTGCTGGGGCAATCACTCTAGGCAGCAACCTCACCTGGCAGAGAGGTCTGGCTCAGCAGGTGTCTAACTGCCCCTGGCAACTGCCTAAGAGTCTCTCATCAGGGCTAAGGCTACCCCACTGTGCTAACCCCCAATCTCGCTGGACCAGCCTTTCCCTAGACCACAGTTCCATGCCAGCCCCGTGGCCAGTTTCCTCTCATTTCTTCTGAGCTGGAGTAGGTGAGCACTACTCCATGAGAAGGAAGGCCAGCTCCCAGATCCTAGACATGGGTTCTAGCCTGTCCCTTCCTTGGGAGGCCACCGTGATCTGAACCCTGATGACCTCCCAACTTCATTTGCTGTTGAAAATCCTGGACTTGGCCACTTTTGGTGGCTTCTGGAATCTCCCCACCCCACCTTTCAACTCTATCAGGAAAGCTCCACCTCGCTGCTCAGTTTCTGTCTCCTGCAGGAAGCCTGGGTTTGCAGGGCTCGTCCATCCACCCTCCGTTACCCTTGTCCCCTCCAGCCCTGCACACAGCCTGGGACCAGATAGTGTCAGCCGCCCAAACACGAAGGTAGTTCCCTGGATAGGATCCTTCCCTGTGCATACACAAGGTCCCCAGGGCCTTTAGGGCTATAGTTCCATTTCGCAGATGAGAAGAGTGTGACTATAAAGACAGGCTCCGCCTGAGGCCACACCCAGGAACTGCTGTACATCTTAGGACCAGGTCTGAAAACGGCGTGCATAGGCCTGACTCCCCAGTCCAGTCTGCAGCCCGGCCTAGCGTGTGTGTCTAGTCTCAGGTCTCACCTTGGTCCTCCTAATGCTCTGTCACCCCCACACTCTTCAGCTCTTCTTCTAGACTGCCCATTCTCAGTGCTCTGTTGTCTGCAATGGGCCACCCCGCCCGCCTGTCTCATCCAATACAACCCTGATGTTACTCTATCCCTGTGACCCAGTTTCCCTCCTTGTCTATGCCTCAGGACTGGAGACCCTGGGGGGACAGTGTCCCCTTTGAGGCAGGTCCAATGATGGATCAGGTGTCCCAGGTGGGGCAGGCAGGCGCGTCTGCCTGCTGGGGTAGGGACCATGGCTTTCAGGTCTTCAATAGCCAGCCCAAGATTATGTTCCCTCCCCCGGGACCCCTGTTGTGTGGCCATTGTGATGGCCTGGGAACCTAGGCCTCCCAGACAGAGAGAGTCTGGCCTGCCTGCCCCTGGGTCCCAGCATCCTCTAAGCTGTTTGGAAGGCCAGGAGTGGGAGAAACTCCCGTAGCCATAGTGGGCGCCAGGGAAGACATGGACCCCAGGTCTGTCTTACAGTTTGTCTGCCGCTCAGGGCCACTGCTTTGAGGGCAAGGGATGGCTTCCTTGTGTTTCCACGCAGAGTGACTGGACATCCAATGTGTGACCTTAGCCAGTGTGCAACATACACATAGGTGTATAGAAGCCTTGACAATGCCTTCAGCCCACCTTCGTGATCTTGAGACTTCAGCTTTCCTTGCTCTCTTTGACAATGTCCCCACCCATCCTCCTACCCATGCCTGCTTAGATAGCCAGGGCCATCTTACCTGCCCCCCTTGAGGGTAGAAGACCCCCTTGTTGGCCTTGTGCAGAAGCCCAGCTGCCTTCTCCTGGTGCCTCATTACACACACATAGGAGATCATGTGGTTTATTGCCTGCACTTGTACAAGTGAAGTTTTAATATTGAGAATGGAACCTAGGGCCTTGTACTCCACAAATGAGCCCACCCCAACCCCTCACTGGGGGATTCTAGGCAGGTGCTCTACCGCTGGTCACACCCCAGCCCCTCACTGGGGGATTCTAGGCAGGTGCTCTACCACTGAGCCACACCCCAGCCCCTCACTGGGAGATTCTAGGCAGGGGCTCTACCACTGAAAATATTGTTTCTCCAGCCCACTTTAAAAACAAATAAACATAAACAGGATCTCACTATTTAGCCCTGACTGTGTTGGAACTCACTCTGTAGACTAGGCTGGCCTCGAACCCACAGAGATCAGCTTGCCTCTGCCTCCAACTATGTGCCACTATGCCAAACTTCATTTTACTTTTTATTTGGAGACAGGATTTCACTAAGTTGCCCAGGGTGTCCCTGAACTTACTCAGTAACCCAGGCTGGACTTGAACCTGGTTTCCTTTCTCCTCAGCTCCACCTACCAGTAGCTGGATTTACAAATATTTGCTAACCTGCTGGACAATGGTAGCACGCATGCATTGCATTTAATCCCAGCACTCCGGAGGCAGAGGCAGGCAGATCTCTGGGTTCGAGGCCAGCCTAGTCTACAGAGCAAGTTCCAGGACATCCAGGGCTACACAGAGAAAACTGGTCTTGAAAAACCAAACCAAACAAACAAACAATAACATTTGCTACCAAGTCTTGCTCAACGGCGTCTTTGGATCTCCGTGTTGGCAGTTGTTCTGGTCTAACTGGAGACTGAGGTGCTCTGGCTGTGATGGTGTCCTCTTGGTGCCAGACCTTGTAGCTTAGAAGAAAGGGAAACCTCAGTGAGGCAAGCAGATTGCTGGGTAGCTACCATAGGGAGCCCTCAGGGCTCCCCCTGCTCAGTCTTGAGTGACCTCCTGTAGTTAGAAACATCACTGAAATGTCATCACAAGTGGGGTGCAGGAGACAGTGAGTCACGGCAGCCTTGCACCCCGGCACCCAGGCAGGACTCTACATAGATCAGCACAGTCAAGTGAAAGGAGACGGAGAAAAGGGCTAGAGGTTGTCCAGCAATGACAAGCACTTGCTGCTCTTGAAGAGGAACCAGATTTGGTTCCCAACACCCACGTCGTGGCTCACAATCTTCCAAAACTCCAGTTCTGGGAGACCTGACCGCTGTGGGTGCCAGGAATGCACGTGATGCACATACCTGCACACAGGCAAACACTCATACCTACAGAAAAGTCAATCAATTTTTTTTTTTTTTTTTTTGGTTTTTCGAGACAGGGTTTCCCTGTAGTTTCTAGAGCCTGTCCTGGAGCTAGCTCTTGTAGACCAGGCTGGCCTCGAACTCAGAGATCCGCCTGCCTCTGCCTCCCGAGTGCTGGGATTAAAGGCGTGCGCCACCACCGCCCGGCAAGTCAATCAATTTTTAAAAATGGAGACCCAGAGAGAAAAGGGCTTATTGCCAAGCCTGCCAACCCTGAGTTCAATCCCTGGGACCAGCATGATGGAAGGAGAGAATCAACTCCTGAAACTTGTCCTTTGAAGCTCCATTTGTGTGCACACATATTCACATGTGCACAGGTATACATGCATGCACACATGCACACACACCAAAATAAATAATTTAAAATTTCTTTTTGAAAAAGTGGACAGACAGCGGGCTCTGGCAACACATGCCTGGTAATCTCAGCACGGAGGAAGCTGAGGCGACGGGGGTCTTATGTTCAAGGTTAGCCTGGGGGTAGGAGGCAGAGGAGGCAAAGAATCCAGGCCAGTGGGTATATGGACTGATATAAGGAAGGTGTCCTGGGCCTGTAGGGACATCATCATGTGTGGGAACCACTGAGTACAAAGTCCCTGTGCTTCTATATTGGCTCCTTCAGCGAGAGTCTGTGGGGAATTTCCTGGAAGCCATACCATGCTGAATAAGAAAGGTTCAACTGTGTAGGGAATTGGGGCACCTATGTCAGAGTTGGGCTGGGGAGGCGGTGTGTGTTTCCTCAGATAGCTAGAAATCCCAGTCTGTGAGAAGTGTGGGGTGAGAGGGAGTCCACCTCTTACCTCCTGGGTGCAGCAGGTGTCTTAGCTGGACTCACACACTTTCTGGTCTTTTGGGGAGCAGAGGTCCTCATTACATCGATCCTGTGACGACCCATAGCCCCAAACCTGAGTGAGGTCTCAGATATGTGGAGTGGCTCCTATCATTCATGGAAGGTTACAGTTTGCCCGAGTGGTACCCAGTCGGTCCCTCAGTCCAGGCCCCTCCCAGGCACCGAAAAAGAAGCTTGGAGCTGCTGTAACAGGTGTGGAACCAGCTGGGCAGATTTACCAAGAACCGATCCTTTCCCAGTTCCCAAGGTCAAGGTAACAGCTCCCTCTGATGTTCTGGGGCTACCATCTGTTCCCAGGCAAAATGATGCCTGAAGTGGATGTGGCGTGTGGCCTGAGGGCTGTGGGGGCATCACTCAGGCCTGGAGAGCTCAAATCAAAGGCTCTGAGGCTGATCAAAAAGCAAGGCCACTCACTCAGTCTCCAATTCCCTCATGAAGGCTTTGCCGGGTCCTCACAGGAACCTCAGTGGCTTTTCTTCCAAATAAGGTCCCTTTCTCTTATTAAAATAAGAAGTGTTTCGTGGGGGTTGTTTGTTTGCATTCGTTTGTTGTTTGTCTGATAGTATGGCACACCTGTGGAGGTCCGAGGACAGCTCGCCGGAGTCAGGTCTCTCCTGCTACCCTGCGGGTCCCAGAGACTAAAGTCGGGTGGTCAGGGTCAGGCTTGGTGGTGAGTGGCGTTAGTCACCAAGCCCCTTTTAGGGGCAAGAATGTCAACGACCTTTTGGGATGCTGTTAGCCTATCCAACTACCAAAGACAGGACCTCAAAACAGGCGGTAATGATGCACGTCTTTAATCCCAGCACTCCAGAAGCAGAGGTGACAGATCTCTGTGAGTTCGAGGCCAGCCTGCTCTACAGAGAGAGTTCCAGGACAGCCAGGGCTACATAGAGAGACTGTCTTAAAAACCCAAAACCAAAAACAGCAAACACACACACACACACACACACACACACACACACACACAAAGACAGGACCTGAGAGGCCAGTTCTTCCCTCATTGTTAAATAGCTCTCCTGCCTTAGGAGTCATGGGTGATGACGTCTTCTCCCGTAGAAGACTGGGGTAGACAACCCTCCTCATGGTGCAGGTGTGCATGCCCACTCAGAAGGCCTGCCTGTTGGAATCGTCACCTGCAACCCCACCCCAGATGACAGACAGACAAACCAAATGTTCCTGTGCTGCTCCCGTTCACGCTGAGGCCCCTAGAGAGCAGCCTGATTTAAGAGACATCTATGTTCATGACCCTTCCCCCTCGGACATGCTGAGGACTCTGTGCGTGGCCTTCTCACACCCAGCCCTCAAGTCCAGGCACGAGGGCTGGGCAAGGGGCCACTGGATCTTCCGGAGTGAGGTCAGGCTCCCTGGGAATGTCCCAGCAGCCAGAAGGCACAATCTGCAGTGCGCTCATCCACATTCTCCCTGAACGTCTCATCCGTTACAGGGGTGTCCTACCCTGCCCTGTGTGTGTGGTGTTGGGAATGGAACCCCGGGCTCCGTGCATTGCTAGGCAAGCATTCCAGTAACTGAGCCGCAGCCCCGTTCAGTGTTCACTGGCCAAAGACGGAAGCGAAGGCCAAGAGGTCTGAGACCCTCGTCCGGCAGATGCAGTTTGGGCAAGCTTGAGCAGCAGCTCGCCCCACCAGCTGCTGCCCTGATTCTTCCGTGGCTTTGTCTGGGGAGGCGGTGGGAACCAGCCTTTGCTTGGCCTCCCAGCCCCCAGGCTGTCGCCCCCTGGGAGGCCTGGTCAGCAAGCTCAGGTGTCTCACACAGCCGGTTCCTCTGCCTCCTGCAGAAGAGCCAGGGAAGGTCACTCCCCAGAGGCCACAGGCGGCTCTGGCCCCGCCTTCAGGGACAGTGGACAGGTGGGGTGGCCGTCTGGTGGCAGGCGAGGCCAGCCAGACCTGATGCCATCTCTCCGTCCCCTGAGAGGAGAGGCCGCCCAGGTGTGTCTGCAGAAATATCCCCTGAGGTCCCTTCCCACGACCTCTGTGCCCACCCCACCCCCCAGGGCCACCATGCCTGCCCATGTGAGCTGTCATTTTCCTCTGTCACCCACTTCTCCTTGGGGAGCCAGGGTTATGACCCTATTTCTTTCAGATAGTGAAAGAAACGACCCTAGTTGTATGGGAGGGGGTGAACCCACACACCCCCAAGCTGTTTTGTGAAATCCATACCTGCCTTGGGTTTGATCTTGGATCCCAGTGAGAAACCGAGGCTGAGAGAAGCTTTGCTCCAGGGTGTCCACCTGTTAGCTATCTGATTCTTGAAGTCACACTACTAACACTAAACTGCTAAAAAAAACGGGCTGGGGATGTGGTAGAGCGCTTGCCTAGCATGCACAAAGCCCTGGGTTCCATCCCCTGGGCCGCAGAATCCGGGTGTGGTGACGTAACACCTGTAAGTGTAGCATTTGGGAGGTAGAGACAGGGGGACCAGGAGTTCAATGCATGTATCCTTGGCTACAATGCAAATTAGAGGCCAGTCTGGGCTACATGAGGTCTCTGTCTCAAAAACAAAACAAAAAAGCAAAGCAAAACAAAACAAACAAACAAAACACCCGACTTAGCTTTGCTAGTTATTTGCTGTGTGACCTTAGGTGAGTGGGGCAACCTCTCTATGGCCAGCATCTTCAGCTATAAAATGGGAATGTTAGGAGGATCCTGTGAGATTGATAAACAAGTACATGTGAACCCCACATACAGTTAGGGTGCCGGAATTGGTCACATCTGCCACATGACAGTCACTACAGAACTCCAGAGCCCAGGGTCTGTGGGCAGGAGCTTGAGCCTTGCTTTGACCCCACCTCCGTTGTGACCTGCCACACTGATAATCTAGAGAACCCCCCTAGCCAAGCCCTGTGTTCCTTCTGGGGTTCCACCCAGGCAAGCCCCACATGGCTGCTTTTATCCCTAGCAAGGATTTGAGCTGAGAAACCAAGGCTCAGCGAAGGCTGTGCCAGCGACACTGCTGGTCCACAGGCCAAGGAGAAGCAGGAGGCAGGATTGGGGGTGGGGACTTCCAGCTGCAACAGGCAGGAAGCTATGTGGCTTCCCAAAGTGTGGGCCCGCTCCGACTTGCAGACCAGGCTCCATTCCGTGCCCAGCCGCCCACACAGAGCAGATCCCTGGTCTCTGAGGGGCCTCTGCCAGCCTTCAGGAGAGGCTGCCTGGCTCCATCCACCACGTGGACAGGGGTCTGAGGGCAAAGGCTGTCTGTCCTCTGCCGCCCTACGGGAGGACACCCAAGAGAGCCATAGCCCTCCAATTGGACATTCATTCATTCCCTCATCCACTGGCTCACCGGTTCATTCACTCTCCCGCTCCTTCCTTCATCCACACATTTGTGCATTTTGCAGACAGCAGGAAGAGCTTCCTATGTGGCCTTGAACACATCTCTCGTCCTTGTTGGGCTGTGATGGCTCCCATTTGTCACGGGACCCTCACCTCCGCAGCTGGCTGAGGACCTGGGGACATGCAGGAAGTACAGAGTGGAGGTGATCAAGGGCCCCAACATGGTGGTTTCCAGATTGGATCTTTGTGGTCTTCCTGGATAGTTTTTGGATTCTGGCTCTCGCCCACGCACTGCTGGGAGAAGTTGTCTGCCTTCCCAGCTCCTTCTCAAGAAGGGCAGCTTATGCCCCCTTCCCTTGTTGGGTTGTAGAGGGGAGGGGAAGGTGTGCTGCTGGATCTCTGAGGAAACCTGTGAAGACAACGACTGCCTCTCAGGCCCTGTGACAGATGAGGACACTGGCTGCTTAGGAATCTGCCCAGGCTGAAACATCATTTTATTTTTTAATCAGTTTGTTGTATGTGTGTGCACACATGTGCACACACATGTATGGATACATGTGCACATGTGTGGATGCCAGAAGATAACTTTAGGTGTCTTCCACAGGAAGTTTCATGAGACTGGAGCTTGCTAGTAGGCTAGCCTGGCTGGCCACTGGGCCCCAGGGAACCTCTAGTCTCTACCTTTCCTTAGCTGGTATTGTCACTGGCCTGCAAGAGATAAAGATACTATGATTTTAAATTGTTTGTTAGTTTAGTTCGCTTTGGGTTTTTTGGTTTTTGTTTGTTTATTTTTCAAGACAGGGTTTCTCTGTGTTTCCCTGGCAATCCTAGAACTTGCTCTGTAGACTAGGCTGGCGTCCAACTCAAAGATCCGCCTGCCTCTGCCTCCTACTCCGAATGCTGGGATTAAAGGTGTGCACTACAGCCTGGCCAAATTTTTATTTTTAGGGGCTGGAGAGATGGCTCAGAGGTTAAGAGCATTGCCCGCTCTTCCAAAGGTCCTGAGTTCAATTCCCAGAAACTACATGGTGGCTCACAACCATCTGTAATGAGGTCTGGTGCCCTCTTCTGGCCTGCAGTCATACACACAGACAGAATATTGTATACATAATAAACAAATAAATAAATAATTTTATTTTTATCTTTAATTATGTGGTGTGGGGGGAGTGTGTGTGTGTGTGTGTGTGTGAGAGAGAGAGAGAGAGAGTGTGTGTGAGTGTGTGTGGTGTGTGTGTGTGTGTGTGTGTGTGTGAGAGAGAGAGAGAGAGAGAGAGAGAGAGAGAGAGAGAGAGAGAGAGAGAGAGAGAGAGAGAGACGACCCCAGATCCCCTGGAGCTGGAGTCACAGGTCTATGAGTGCTAAGACTCGAACTGTGGTCCTCTGGAAGAGCAGTATGCACACTTGACCCCTGAGCCACCACTCCAGCCCCAGATGAAAATATTCTAAAGAAACACCTGTGCCCCTCTCTTCTATCAAACTTTTGAAATGATGGGCCCCAAGAAAATGGAGTTCTCCCAGGAATTGCATGCTGGGAGAAGAGAGGCTGAAAGCCTGGGCCAGTGGAGGGTGACACTTTCTCCCTGGGAAGAGACCCTCACTGTGGCAGACTGCCCTATGGGAGAGGCAAGAATAGGTCAGGGGTGGACAGGACCACTCCTTGGCCAGAACTGCTGAGCTCTGCTTAACTCTGGCCCTTTAGTGAGTGCTCAGTCTCATTTCAGGCCCCCAAACATGGACCTGGGTGGGGTGGGAATGTCGCAGGATCTCTGTCCATTTTTCTGAGTAAGTCTCCTTTTCTGCTTTTTACTGTTAATTTGGCTGCCTTTATTGGCTTCTAAAGGATGGGGGTGCTGAACCTGGTTTGGGGCTAAGGTTGCGATCCTAATCACATGCCACGGTACTCAACTATCCCACACGGGTTCTGGGAATGGGATTCGGGCCTTCACATGTGTGTGGCAAGCCCTTTACCAACTGAGCCATCTCACCTGTCCTTTCCCCAGTGTCCCCTCACCCAGGCACATGACCTATGAGCCAAGTCAGTGACAGGCAACAAGACTGGCTGTCGGGCTGGAGAGATGGCTCAGAGGTTAAGAGCATTGCCTGCTCTTCCAAAGGTCCTGAGTTCAATTCCCAGCAACCACATGGTGGCTCACAACCATCTGTAATGAGGTCTGGGGCCCTCTTCTGGCCTGCAGGGATATACACAGACAGAATACTGTATACATAATAAATAAATTTAAAAAAAAAAAAAAAAAAAAAAAGACTGGCTGTCCCTCTCTAGCCAGAAGGCCAAGGTTCTGTCTACTGCCTGAGGTTCTACCCCATCCTCTGAGATTTAGTTTCCTCTGTTGTAAAAAGGAAGCCATTCGCCTCTCAAAATCACCATGACATTTCGTTCATTATCTGTCTATCTGTCTGTCTGTCTGTCTGTCTGTCATCTATCTATATTCATCCATCCATCTATCATTTATCTATCTATCTATCTATCTATCTATCTATCTATCTATCTATCTATCCATCTATCCCTCTCTCTTTCTCTCTCTCTCTCTCTCTCTCTCTCTCTCTCTCTCTCTCTCTCTCTCTCTCTCTCTCTCTCCATCTGAGACAGAATCTCTCTACAAAGCCCTGGCACTCACTATGTAGATCTCAATCTCACAGAGATCCACTTGCCTCTGCCTCCCAAGTGCTGGTATTGAAGCCTGTGCCACAAAGCCCAGCTCACTGTGACATTTCAAACAGTGACCACAGCTATAGACTGTTCGGAACACAAAAGTCCTTGTACCCACTGAGCACTCCTCAAAGGATAAATTACCTATTTAATACCCAGAAAGTTGGGAGTGGATTTTGTTAACTGCCTGGTGACCATTTTGCTATCTGTGGAGGCAGAACTCACCCCCCTTGTGCTATAGAAGCAGGCCTCACCCAAATGCCCCAGAATGATCACCCCACACTCTTCCCTTTCTAGACTGTTACCCATCCTTAGAGGAGATGCCATGTGTACTTTATGGCCTGCTGACTTCTCTGCAATAGGTCAGAGACCACACTAGATTCTAGGCCTTGTAGAACCCAGCCTCACGGTCACATGCACGTTGTAAAAGAGTCTCTGTGTAGTCACACCTTAAGATTTATTGTGCAGCCGGGCGGCGGTGGCGCACGCCTTTAATCCCAGCACTCGGGAGGCAGAGGCAGGCGGATCTCTGTGAGTTCGAGACCAGCCTGGTCTACAAGAGCTAGTTCCAGGACAGGCTCCAAAGCTACAGAGAAACCCTGTCTCGAAAAAAAACCAAAAAAAAAAAAAAAAAGATTTATTGTGCACCTGTCCTGGGACCGATTGTTGCCTGGAAACCTTCTCCCAGATTGTACGGGGTTTTAATCTGCTGACGATGAACCACCTGGCATTAGATGCCCTGGATCCAACCCAGGTTGCCGACATCAGTGTGCACTGAGCTTCATTCTGACCCCCTCCCAGGCTCTTCTCCCTGCCTGGGCACTTGCAGGGTCTTTCTTAACTGGAGCCCAACATGGGGCACATAACCCTTAGAAAATGTAAGAAAAGTTTTATTCAAATAGATATTGGAGCCGGGCAGAGGCGGCACACACCTTTAATCCCCACACCTGGGAAGCAGAGGCAGGTGGATCTCTGTGAGTTTGAGGCCAGCCAGGTCTACAAAGCAAGTTCCATGACAGCCAAATGACCCTAAACATGCTTCTACCATTTCACCTGAGGTATTTATGTGAAGTGGCATTCTCAGTATTGACCATCAGAAAATCAAAGTATTGCCGGACTGTGGTGGTGCAGGCCTTTAATTCCAGCACTTGGGAGGCAGAGGCAGGCAGATCTCTGAATTCCAGGCCAGCCTGGTCTACAAAGCAAGTTCCACGACAGCCAAAGCTACACAGAGAAACCTTGTCTCGAAAAATAAAAACAAAAACAAAAACAAAATGATCGACTCTGAAAAATAAATATTTGGTTAAGATTTTATATAAAAATAAACAAATCTGTCTCATTAGTATGCAAATTTGCTTTATTGTTATATGTACATACGTGTGTGGTGCGTGATATTGTGTGTGTGTAGCAGTAGTTGTGCATACACATGTATGCTCATGTCTGTGGAAACCTAAGATGGGTGGAGAAAATCTCAATCATGCTCATCGTTCTTTTGCTAGTTTTGTTGCAACAAGGTCTTGCTGTATAGCCTTGCCTGGACCGGGACTTGCTCTGTAGACCAGGCTGGCCTTCAACTCATAGAGATCCTCCTGCCTCTGCCTCCTGAGTGCTGGAACCAAAAGCATGCCCCACCCTGGCTCGTTTCAATTCAACCTTTTTTTTTTTTTTGAGACGAAATCTCCAAGTGAACCTGAAGCCCATGAACCTCGAGGATCCTCCAGTTACTGCTGGACACCCCAAACACCCAGACTGGGGTTACAAGCATGCTCCACCATGCCTGGTTCTTCACATGGATTCAGGGGATCTGAACTCTGGTCCTCATGCTTGTGTGGCCAGCATTTTACTGACTGAGTTATCTCCTAGGCCCCTCTTCTTTAATAAACTCTGGGGTCCTATGTATACTAAAGAATTGTCTTTATGATTTATTGTCAGTAAACTTTGATTTGTGGACCTGTTTTTATGTACCTATATATCTGAGATTATGTAAAAATTTCTCAAATGTTACAGTTTTTAAAAGGGGGTCATGAGAGGAAAACATTAGAAAAGTCACATTTCAGTGAAAACTGGAATCCAGGATTCTGGACCTCTATCTTCTGGGGACGGAAGAGGAGGAAGAGAGGGATCGCCTGAGTTACATAATGACACCCTGTTCCAAAGGGAAAAAAAATCTTAGAAAGGGGGCTGGCAGTTTAGCTCAGTGGGTACAGTGCTTGCCTGGTACACAGGAAGCCCTGGGCTACATCCCCAGTCCCTGTAAACCAAGACGATCACTCATATCTGTAATCCTAGCACAGTGCAGATGGGGTCCAAGGATCAGGAGTTCAAGGTCATCCTTTGCTATAGAATAAAACTAAGGACATCCTGGGCTACCGGAGAGCCTGCTCCTAGAAGTTTCAATGAAGGTACAGGGCCTGTGGCTTTGGAAATGGTGGCATTTCTGTGAACACTTGGGCCAGACTAGTGGAAGTAAGGGCCCTGAGGCGAGAGCTGGCCTGGTGCTCTCCTGGAGCAGAGACCATATTTAGAACAGAGCCTGGGGACATAAAAACAAGGTCACTAAGTGACCGCCTGATGAGCAGATCACGGCCCAAGGGGACAGGACTGGGATCCTCTTCTCCACAAGAAGAGAAATCGGCCACCTGGCTAAGTCCAATTCCCGCCAAGCCACTGTAGTTCCCAGAGAACTGGAGGGCTGGGGACATGGGGACAATGCCAGGGACAAAGAGCTGGGGCCAGGGGCCCTGGGGGTTGGATTTATGGCCTCTCCTGACCCCAGCAGAGAAACTAGCCTTGTTGGGCACAGCCAAGTCACAGAGACCAGCCTGGGGGTGGGACAAGGGCAATGAAAAGCCCAGAGAAAGGATTAGTCCAAGCCCAAAGGCCTGGCAGGTGCCATGGCAACCTGGAGCCTGAGTTGGGACAATGGGCCTGTGTTAACACCCTCCTCCGCCTCTGTGGGGCTGGGGGCTGGTTAACCAGCTTACTAGGCTGAGGGCGGCCATTCACATGGAAATACGGGCTTTGGGGCTGAGGGAGTGGGAGGTAGTAGGGCAGGTGCTGGGACACAGGGGAAGGGAGTCCCACCTTCTTGCTTGGCCCACATCCCCCAGGGTCCACACTGCCTCCTCCTCAATCCTGTGTTCTGGAGAAGAGTTTATGGGGCCCAGGGTTGTCTGGCTTGACACTGACAAAACGGGGGTGGGGGGTGTTAGTAAGGGTCCTGGGATAGGCAGTAGGGTGGGCTCTGTAGGTGGAGGTGCTTTGGCAAGGGGACATAGGGACTCCATGAAGTAAGGTGGGGAAGAAATGGACAATCAGGGCTGGTGCCCCAAGTCCTGAGGACTTGAATGATGACCCTTCGCTCTCAGTTTGCTCTCAGCTCTGTCCCTACCTCCAGCCTCCAACCCCACCCCTCTCCACCCACACCCCCAGTACATCTGGCTCCAGCAATGGCCTCTGTCTGCCAGGGGAGGCTGGTCTCAAAGTTTAGTGTTCTCCTCCTTGCCCTCTCAGCCGACTACCCTCCCCTCTGCTTTCTTGGACTTCTTTCTGCCCAGCCCCCACCTAGAGCTCTCCCACAGCCCAGCCCTGGGCTCCCTGCCTACCAGAGACCCCTTTCCAAGTCCCCTGTCCTCTACCCTGACTCAGGCACTTGGTGGGGACCTCTGATTCCTTTCAGTTTTCCCACACTACCCAAGCGGGCCACTCTAAACTGGCTCATCCTCACCTCTGGGAGAGTCTAGCGAGGGCACTCACACAGGACATGCAAGAGGACCAGTCCTGGATCGGGAGGGAGGCATGGCAACAGATCTGGTGTCTCCAAGCTTCTTCTGAGGTTGCATGATGCTCAAACAGGTGGGGGAGGGACAGAGCCCTGAGGCTCCACCATGGCGCTAGGGAAAGCCCCTTGCAAGCTGAGATGCCCTGGAATGCTTGGGTAGCCCAGAGTGACAGGGAAGGAACCAAGCAGGTGTCTAAGCCCCTGTTGATGCAGGATTACCGCCATCTGGCTGCATCTCCGGGCAGGGTCCCTCCCTCCTGGCTCTGGGAAACCACCAGGCAAGGGGAGGGGCGTAGTTCCAGCAGTTCCAGGATTACCTCAGTCTCCCCCATTGTTCCCAAGGGAGAATTTGAGGTGTAGAGAGCCAGGCTGGGGCAGCAGTAGCCTGTGTGAGGACCTCCGGCAGATGTTTTCCTTGGTGAGGAGAGGGAGGGCAAGGCTCCGAAGGAGAAAGAAGCCTTGAGAGCATGTCCAGCTGGAAGCTGTGGCAGCCTCCCTTTAGGCTCAAGGGTAAACTCTTGCAGTTTAGAAAATATTCTTAAACAGGATGGTGGTGGCGCAAACCTTTAATCCCAGCACTTGGGAAGCAGAGGCAGGTGGATCTCTGTGAGTTCAAGGCCAGCCTGGTCTACGGAGTGAGTTCTAGGACAGGCTTCAAAGCTACAAAGAAACCGTGTCTTGGAAAACAAAATGAAATATTTTTGTTGTGCATAAAGTGTGTGATGAGAGCCCGCACGGTACAGCCACAGAGGTCAGGAGTCGGTTCTCTCCCTCCACTCCTCAGATACTGATGCAGGGCATCAGGCTTGGCAGAAGTCCTTGTACCACTGAGACATCTTGAGACGGGGGTTGGGGGGGGGGCTCGTGTACTCCCAGCTGACCTGGAACTTGCATCTGATCCTCCTGTCTCCACCTCCCAGTGCTAGGGTTACAGGTCTCTGCCATCACAAATGTTTTCCTTGCAAATCTATGCAGTTATTTCTGTTCTCAGGTTCTCCATACCCCAACCCAGCTTCAAGCTCCCCAGCCCGGGGGACATGTGAGCACACACAGACAACAGACACAGAGCTGGGTGCCGTGTGGAGAATGTAGGGGCTGCTGAAGACTTAGAACTTATGATGAGATCTGAGTCTACACTGTGCTGTCTAGTTCCCCTCCCCCCCACCAGGTGATGTCACCTGTCAGATCCCAGATTTGCGATCTTCCTTGTCACCTCTTTTACCAACAGATTGTCACAGCAGGTCACTAGTTAGGAGTCAGGAAATCTAGGAGACCTCAGGTTCCTGAATCCCAACACACACACACACACACACACACACACACACACACACACACACGTTGGGTTTCCTCGGAGCAGACTGAGGCCCCAGCTGCACACAGCTGGCAGAAGGGAGAGGGCACGCTGGAAACATGAGCAGGCTCTGCCTCAACCCCCAGCTCCCAAGGATGAGCTTTGGGCATCAGAGCCTCTGGCAAGGCTAGCCACCTCCCCCTCTATCCTTTCCACGCCCCCCACCCCAGCCTGCCATCTGCCTCTGTCTCTCCTGGAGAGGGGGAGGAGCTGCCCACATTCCTCAGCATGGCTCCTCCTCACATCTGGCGCTTCCTTAGTCCCCTGCCTTCCCTACCTTGTCCAAAGGATCACGCTAGTCCAAAAAGAAGCACTCAGAGAGGCAGGCACCTCTCTCCACACATGCTGCCTTTTGGTGGGTCCCCAGATTCCCTCCCAAGGGTAACCCTCAGCCCTTTGAGAAACTTCCTAAACTTGCCAGCTCCTGCTGTGCTGGGACATTCAGGGACAGAATGAAGAGGGCTAACTGTACCCACCACATGTCTGACTCAAGCCTTTCTTTTTTCCCATGAGGGACTGAGATGGCCCCATGAGGAAGGTCCTATGGGCTAAACTGGCAAGAGTTTCAAGGAAAACGCTGGCCAAGAGTCCTAGACCCATCCTGATTCTGGAAGGCCTTCCGTGAACAGGCAACAGGACCCATCTTGTCCTTGAAAGTCTTCTGTGTAAGCACAATAGAACTTGGGGCATCTAGAGTCCCCAGAGGAAACAAAGATGCTCCAGGCTGCAGCCAATCCCTGTGCTGAGCTCTGCTGAGCCCCAGAACCACTCTGGGCATCATGGAGGAAAGGACAGGACTTAGAGGACAACACCCACTCAAAAGGGCATATCTGTTGCATTCAGCGCCCCACCCCACCACGCCATTGGTTTCCGAAACAAAATCTCAAACAGAGCGTACACACATCTCCAATCCCAGCACTCAGGAGGCAGAGGCAGGCTGAGTTTGAGGCCATCCTGGTCTACAGGGTGAGTTCCAGGACAACCAGGGGTGCACAAATATAACCTGTCTTGGGGGGGCAGGGGCAGGGAAGAAAGAAAGGAAAAGGAGAGAGAGAGAGAGAGAGAGAGAGAGAGAGAGAAGAGGAGAGGAGAAGAGAAGAAAAGAGAAAAGGAAAGAAAAGAAAAGAAAAAAAAAGAAAAGAAAAGAAAAAAAAAGAAAAGAAAAGAAACAGAATCTCATATTGCCATCGAGGCTAGTCTTGGCCTTGAAATCACTGCACAACCCAGGCTGGCCTTAGCCTCCCTGCTCAAGACTTTGCCATTTTCTTAGCTCCTATATAGACCTGACAGTTATGTTCAAACTGCCTGGGAACTTTACCAACCCAGCCTCATTGACTGAGCACCTCCTGCATACCAGGCCCCTTGCTATTCAACAAGGACAGTATAGTTCACAACGGCTATCTCTCCCTCCCAGGGAGCATTCTAGGTACTAGCTACAAGAAGAAGGCTTGACTCAGTTGGGGCAAGGTGCTTGAAGGGATGCTTGGCAGACAAGATATATGCAAACATCCTGTGGTCAAAGAAGAGTAACGAGAGAAGTCGTTGAGAAAGAAGGCTTGTTTTAGGGAGGCTGGGGCTGGGGGGTGGGCAACGCCATACCACTCGAATAGAGGATGGTTTAACACAATTTGCGGTGGACGCCAAGCCAGGAGGACAGGAGCCAGGAACTAACTTGGGGTGAGCTGCTTGTCAATGTGGTTCTGGGGCTAGGGAACACACCAATGTCACCTATGCAGACCCACATTTAGAGACATCCAGAGGTAGAGGCCAGGGTAAGAACAGCCTATGACCCATGCTGGCTCTGATCCCTGCACCCCTCCCCCTCCCCAGCTCCCCTTCCCTCCCCATCCCCCCCAGCACACAACAGCCGCCAGGCGGGTCCTCTTTCCCCTGGGCCCCCTTTCTCTAGCTCCTAAGCGGAGCAGTTGCTTGAGACTAATTGAATGTTCCGCCTGGGAAGGGTCTGGGGAGTTCAGGGCGGAGCTGGCTGGGAAGGCCTTGTTAACAAGGCGGGTGCCCTCCCTCAAGCCCTGCTCTACCCTCCCCTTCCCCTAGCGCCTCTTGTGGAATGGGGGTAGAATGCTGGGGAAGGGGACCTGGGAAAAAATGGCCCAGCCGTCAGCCCCACCCCAGGAGAGTCCTAGTCGACAGAGGAGACTCAGTTGGCAGCCCTCGGCCTTAACTGTTCTGGGAAGAGGCTCAATGGGCCTCAGTTTCCCCTCTTGCCCCAAAGAGAATTGAAACAGAGGTTGGTGCTTTTGTAGAAGCAGACTGGTCTTGTAGCCATTGTGGAGGCCACCCTGCCTTAAGGGGACTCACCCTATTGCTAAGTGTAGAAGGGTCGAAGCACCAGGCAGGGGGCCACACACAAGGATTTAAATGTGCAGAGGGCCTGTGATACTCAGTTAGATTCTTACCCAGCAGCCCCCTCTTTTATAGGCCCCAGAACCCTCACCCCTATTTGGACAATACTCCAGACATTCATAGGTGCCCGACCCAACCACATGCTATTCCTTTAGGAGCCCTCGACCCCATCAGTCTCCCAGGACCAGGGAGGCCCACGCCATTCCCTTGGAAGCTGCAAGGATGCTGGACAAGAGCCTTTGGAGACTAGTCAAATTAGGGGATTCCTCTGGCTCCTGGCCCCCAGAGTGCCTCCCAGGAGGGGGAGGTGGTGAGGGACTGTGGTGTGGCTGGCGGAGTAGTCAGGTCTCACAGAGTTGGTGACTGGATTCCTGTGCCTGTGAGCTTTGTAGGCCCAGGGCTGGCCAAGCCCAAGGAGATAAGAGACACTAAGGCCTTGTGATGGGACAGCTGCCGTCTCCATACATGTGGGAGAGGAATCCTGGGACCCGGACCAAGCTGAGAAGGTACCTGTCTGTGGCTGCTTACCTCTTGCCTCTGCCCGCATCCGGTCCAGGGCAGCATGGCCGCTGGGGAAGATGACCATTGCAGGCCTGTCTGGGTTCTGATACAAAAATTGGGTGATCTTAGGGAAGGGTGCCAGGATAGGGCAGGGACTGGGCAGGGTGACTGTGACGGGGGTGACTGGTGTTGACCTCTGAGGGGTTGTGACACAGCCCACCTCCCTCCCCCTCTCCGTTCTGGCCCTCAGGGTAGTAACTCCCCTTTCTGCCAGCCTTGAAGGACTCATGCTGGGATTCCACAGGGTCTCAATGATCTGCATAGTTAAAGGTCATTTGAGAAACTCATAGGGGACTCTGAGTCATCCAGTGGGAGCAGGACAAGTTTTGGGGACAATGGCAGTCACTGCCCAGCAAGGGTCAAGGAAGAAGACTCTTCTCCACTTTCTGTTTGTGGCATCTCACTCCCACCCCTCCCTATCCAATCATCTGTTCTTAACCCCCACCCCATCCCCAGAACTTTCCTGAATGCCTGGCACTGACCTGGGAGATGCTGGGGCACAGGCCCTGACCATACATATATCCTTCTCTGGGATCCCAAGATGACCACAACTCAGCATTCCAGGCAGGCAGACAGGGAGATGACGTGTGTGAACTGGTCCACTCCTAGTACCCATAAGGCCTGTTGACGGGTGGATTTTCTAGTGGATCTTGCGGCTGGGCAGGAGGCAGGAACCCCAGCCATTGCAAGGCAGAACATTTATAGAGTGGAGCCTTCAGAGGACCTTGGGTGTCCTAGATGAAAAAGAGGGTTTAGTGGGCAGGGAGGTGGATAGAGATGAAGACAGAAGTGACAGAAACAGAATGAGGGACAGAGACAAGAAGTCACAGAAAGAGTCGGACAGTCGGGCATGGATTAGGAGGGACAGACGGGCATAGAAGAAAATAAAGTATTCTCAGAGTCCTGTCCTCAGGGTAGGGTACACGGAGTTTGGGGCTGGAGGACTAGGGGCATCTTTGCTCCAATCATCTTTGCTCAGAAATAAACCATCCACTGGGGAGGACATGGTAGTCTATTTTTCTTTCTTTCTTTCTTTCTTTTTTTTTTTTTTTTTTGGTTTTTCGAGACAGGGTTTCTCTGTAGCTTTCGAGCCTGTCCTGGAACAAGCTCTTGTAGACCAGGCTGGTCTCGAACTCACAGAGATCCGCCTGCCTCTGCCTCCCGAGTGCTGGGATTAAAGGCGTGCGCCACCACCGCCCAGCTCTATTTTTCTTTCGTAAGCATTTTTTTCCTCATCAAATCACCCTAGGCTAAGTCCAGAGACAGGGTGATAGATATTGCTCGATAAGATGCCCTATAGTACCCTGCCAAGGGTCTTCAAGGACCCTCTCCTACAGCCTGTCTTAGAACCCAAGGCTGGCACCTTCCCCAAGCTCACAATAGTGACAGGCAGTCACACTCACTTGTCCTAAAACAGGCAGGCATTTTATACTGTGAGTATTGTCATTGGGGTCAGGACAACGCTCACGAGCTTCTGGAGACCCACGTCAAGCACAGGAATGCTCACCATGCCTCAGTTTCCCCTCTAAGAGCTCCTTCTCTGAACAGGAAGGAGGCTACAGAGGAAACCATTGGTCCCCAGGATGTGTGACCATAGTCCAGAAAGGAGCTGTGAGAAGAGGAAGGGTAACTAGGGGATGGGAGGCTTCAGCCTATCCTGTCTTCTCTCACATCCCCCATAATTCTCTGATTCTTCCCACTCAGCAGCCTGTCAACATGAGTGAAAAGAGAAACAGGGCAATGGATGGACAGAGGGATAAATGGATGGATGGACAGATGGGTGTCTGGCTGGATGGATGAATAGCTGCAGTCATGGATCAGGTGATGGATGGGAGGACACATGATTGAAGGACACATGATTGGGTGGGTAGTTAGATGGAGGGATGGATGGGTGGAGGAATACGTGGAAAAGTGCGTGGATAAGTGCATTTTGTGATGGCTAATCTTTCTTTTTAAAAAATATTTATTTATTTATTTATTTATTTATTATGTATGCAGTGTTTTGATTGCATGTATTCCTGCAGGCCAGAAGAGGGCACCAGATCTCATTACAGATGGTTGTGAGCCACCATGTGGTTGCTGGGAATTGAACTCAGGACCTTTGGAAAGAGCAGGCAGTGCTCTTAACTGCTGAGCCATCTCTTTAGCCCCAGTGTGATGGCTAATCTTGGTTGTAAACTGGACACATCTGGGAAGAGGGACTCACAAGCAAAGAATGCATTCATCCTATTGGCCTGTGGCCAGGCGGTGGTGGCGCATGCCTTTAATCCCAGCACTCAGGAGGCAGAGGCAGGCGGATCTCTGTGAGTTCGAGACCAGCCTGGTCTACAAGAGCTAGCTCCAGGACAGGCTCTAAAGCTGCAGAGAAACCCTGTCTCGAAAAAACCAAAACAAAACAAAACAAAAAAAAACCCGATTGGCCTGTGGTTATGTCTGGCACTTTCTTGATTACTGATTAATGGAGAAGGGACCAGCCCACTATGAGTGGTACCACAGTGGTAACAAAGGCTGCTGAGTGTGGCCCTGGGAGTAAGCGATCCAGTTATCAGTACTCCTCTTTGGGCTCTGTTTCAGTTTCTGCATCAAGCTCCTGCCTTGAGTTCCTGCCTTGGTTTCCCTCACTAAAGAACTGTAGCCTAAATTCTGCTATAAACTCTTTCCTGTCTTAGTTGGGATTTCTATTGCTGTGAAGAGACACCATTATAAGCAACTCTTATAAGGGAAAACGTTTCATTGGGGTTAATTTACAGTTAAGAGGTTCAGTCCATTATCATCATGGCGGGTGGCGCGCAGGCAGACATTGTGCTGGAGAAGAATCTGAGAGTTCTACATCCTGCTCCACAGGCAGCAGAAGGAGTCTGTGTCCCACACTGGGCACAGCTTGAGCACAGGAGACTTCAGAGCCTGCCCCTCACTGCAGTGACACACTTCCTTCAACAAGGCCACACCTACTCCCACAACACCACATCCACTCCAAAAAGACACACCTCCTAATAGTATCACCTCCTACAGGGGCCATTCTCTTTCAAACCACCACGCTGCCCAACTTGTTTTCGGTCGTGGTGTTTATTTATCATAGCAACAGAACAGATGGGTGGGTGGAGGGATAAATAGGCAGGAAGATGAATGGATGGATGGCCCCTAGGCTCATTCCTCGTGGGTACCTTCAGATGAAGCCTGCTGCTACAGGCTGGGTGACAGCATCTCAGGCTAGACAACTGAACAGAGGTCCAAGGTTTAGACATTCCAAACTTCTAAGAAAACCCCAGTCTCTAGGAGTGTCAGACTGTGTGTCCCAGAGCCTAAACACGAACTCGTTGAGATAGAGGTACCTGAATAGGGATTTGGAGAGGGTGGGTCAGTGGTTAAGAACACTGGTTACTCTTGTAGAGGACCAGGGTTCAATTCCCAGCATCCACATAGTGGCTCACAAACATCCATAACTCCAGTTCCAGGGGATCTGATGCCCTCTCCTGGCCTCCATGGGCATCAGGCATGCCTGCGGTATACATACACACATTCAGGCAAAACATGTGGGCGCACAAAGTAAATAAGCAAATCTTTAAAATAATTTTTTAAAAAGTCTAATAAGACTTCCTCCAGGACCACAGAGAACCCAGAAGGCCCTTGTGTGGAAGGTGGTTGGGGCCTCCAAGCAGAAAACAATCTTCCAGCTTCTCAATTTCTTCCTGGTATAAGCCCTGTCAGAGGGTGGAGGCCTGGTCAGCCACATGAGGAAGCCAAGCCTTCAAGCTCACTCCACGATAAGCAAACCCTTTAGACCCCAGAGTCTCCCCACCCAGCCCCTGCTTCCGTGGCACAGACCCAAGGATGAGTGTGTGTAAATGCCTTTCTGTGAACGTGCACTCTACACGGCTGCAGGTGACTACACCCTACCCTGCCTCTAACCTGTGACCTTGGCCATCAACTGCCCCTTCCTGGCCTCTGTGTTCTGCTAGGGACTAAGAACATGAGTCCTTCATCGGTCGAGGATAGAGGGGCTGGCCTATGTGAGGACTGTGGGGCTGGGTGTGGACCAGGTCCTCCTGGGCCAACTTGGCCCCTGCTCCTGTGTCTGACCCCCACGCTTCCTCCCTGCACCCCCTCTGGGGAGGGACCTTAATTAACATCTTCCTGTTCAGCTTCCAAAAACATATTTGGGAGGATTATTTTGCAAAGGAAATGTTTTTGAAAGAATCTCGAGGCCCGTTGTTCCAACCCAGGGAAGTGGGGGCAGCGGTCAGAGCAGGTTATTGAGTGGGGTTTAGGGGAGACCCTGATGGTCAGGTGAACGGAAATGATAAGCTCTATCCCTGAGCCCCCTTTCAGAGCTGCCATCGACTTCGCAAAATGACAGGGTCCGGGGGTGACCATGGGGAGGCTGGAAGTCAAAGGATCAGGAAAAGACAGGAGGAGGAAGGGGGCAAACAGGGGAACACGCCCTTCGCAAGCCCCAGGTGCAGCTCAGGCAGGCCCTGTGTCTGGATCCCTTACCCAACTCCTGGGCAATTACTTCCACAAACTCCCAACCTGCTCTGTTTCTCCTCCTCACGCTCCTGTCCTTCCAAAGTGACCCTGGGATCTGTGTTCAACCCACTTAGACCGTCCTCTGATCATGAAGCACCTTGGGGACTTGTCCTGTGAGGAGCCCGTGTCTGTGTGTTCACCAGCTGGGACACCTTAAGTGCATGTTGTCTTTCCCTTGAACTTGGTCCATAAAGACCCTTTGTCTACTGCTTAAGTTGCATGCATGTCTCAATCCTTCCTTCCTTCGCTCCCTCCCTTCCTCCTTCCTTTTATCTTTCTCTCTGTAAAATAAACCAGATTCGTTTTATTTCTATTTGTGTGGTATTCACGTGTGGCATGTACATATGTAACATGTAGGCACCTGTAGAAGACAGAAGAAGGCATCAGACTCCTTGAAGTCGAAGTTACGAGTGGTTGCTAGTGGGTTCTGGGAGCCAAACTTAGGTCTTCTGCAAGAGCAACAAACAAGAGCTCAGAACCACTGAGCCATCTCTCCAGCTTGCCAGCCTTCCTTTCTTTCTTTCTATGGGTTTTCAGGTATGTGGGTGGGACTCAGGCCCTAATGCATATTAGACAGACAGTCTATCAACTGAGCTACATTTCAGCCTCTTTCTCCCCACTTCCCAACATCCTTCCTTCCCTTGCTCAAGGAAGACCAAACTGATGCATCTGCCACCACCTCCCAAATGCTGGGATTATAAGCGTATACTGCCACACTTGGTTTGCGTGTTGCTGGGGAGTAAACCTGGGGCCTGGTGCATATGAAGATAGCGCTCTACCCACTGGGCCACACCTCCAGGCCACTGTGCTCTTCATTCCCCATGAACACGTACAACCTTCTGCTCACTCTATGTTTTTGTCCCAGTCTGTCACCTACCACTATTCCCTGTCCATTGTGAATCCTCCCACTAGATTTCATTCCGCAAGGTGTGTTTCATAAACTTTGCTGAATGACTAAATGGTGACTCAGGCATGGACCTAGAGTAGGGGCTCCTAAGAAATATCCGGACTGGAGAGATGACTCAGAGATTAGGAACCCTGGCTCCTCTTCCAGAGGTCTTGAGTTCAATTCCTAGCAACCACATGGTGGTTGACAGCCATCGATCAATGAGATCTGGCGCCCTCTTCTGGCCTGCAGGCATATGTACAGGCAGAACGCTGTATACATAAAACAATAATCTTACTCCCCTCCCCAAAAAAACTAGGTGGTGGTGGCACACGCCTTTAATCCCAGCACTCTGAAGGAAGAGGCAGACGGATCTCTGTGAGTTCGAGGCCAGTCTGGTCTACAAGAGCTAGTTTCCAGGACGGGCTCCAAAGCTACAGGAAAAACCTGTCTCAAACAAACAAACAAACAAAACAAAGCAAAACAACAACAAAAAAAAACAGGAAAAAAAGACTTTAGCTCAAAAGGGCACCCCTCAGATGCTCCTCAGTGCCAGCGTCTTCCTACGCCTGCCTCAGTTTCCACCCTAGCTTGACCTCCTAGCTACAAGCCAGTCTCAGTATCCACTGGCCTCTGGCCCCTCAAGCTGGGGAAATTCCACAAGCTTCATCCAGGGCTGGCCACTCAGAGGACATTTCTCAACCCCCTTGGGGACCCGAGACAGAGTCTGCAGCCAGCTGTGTGGACAAGTGTGAAGAGCACGAGGCAAAGGGACTTCTCTCTCTCTACGGGGTGGAGTTCCTCTGGCAACTCTCCTAAGTCTATCTGGGCCTCAGTTTCCCCTTTGAGAAAAGAGTTCACTGGGGCTGCCCAACTTGGGAAGGGAACTTATCGGTCTCTGTCCTCTTCCGTTTTTACCCGCAGTGTTCCTTCCTCTAGTGTTTCTACCTATCCGACAATAATGCTTTTCTTCTCTCTTCTTCCTCCCTTCTTAGGAATGAGCCTAAGGACTCACGCGTGCCAGGCAGACATCTTCCACAGGCCCTTCGTCCTTGGCCCGCGGTTTATTCTTTCTTTTTTGTTGTTTTTCTGTTGTTTTGTTTTCGTTTCATTTCAAGACAGGGTTTCTCGGTAGCTTTGGAGCCTGTCCTGGATCTTGCTCTGTAGACCAGGTTGGTCTTGAACTCATAGAGATCCACCTGTCTCTGCCTCCCAAGTGCTGGGATTAAAGGCGTGTACCACCGCCTCCCTGCTCTCTGTTTATTCTTTATATTGAGACCGAGTCTTACCATAAGTCGCCCAGGCTGGCACTGAACTCATGATGCTCTTGCTTCAGCTTCCCATAGAGCTGGGAGGCCAAACTGCTGACACCAGGCCCTGCCTTGTCTACTTTTTTCTATCTGTTGCTTCCTCTTTGTCTCCGGGTCTGCCCTCCTGTCCCCATTTCCAGCTCTTCCCGCCTCTTCAGTGTCCCGTGGGGGCCCATAGCTCCTCCCCATCCCACAGATGTCCTGGAACTGGTGTGAGGTTATTTTGGGAGTGTTGGTGGCTCCCCTGGGTCTTTCCCAAGCGCCTTGGCGGGATGAGGCACTTTGGAAGCCAGTGGACTCTGCAGCTGCCTAAGCAGGCAGCCTGTGCTGCCTGAGGCTGAGGGGAGTGTGGTTCAGGGACACAGCCCAGACTTCCTGGTGACAGAGGCTCAGGCAGTGGCCAGAGCCTGTCCCTAAGGATTCCAGGGAAGGGCTCATTCCCAACCACGGGTCCAATATAATATTTATCTTCTTTCCCTTTATCTCTTTGTTATATTTTATTTTTTGAGACAGGATCTCATGTAACCTAGGCTGACTTCCAACTTGCTATGTAGCCAAGGATGACCTTGACCTTCAAGTCTTCCTGCCTCTACCTCCCGAGTACAGGAAGGATGGGTGAGCCCCAATCAGGCCCAATTTATGCAGTTTCGGGAATGGAACTCAGGGCTTCACCCCTGTTAGGTTTCACTCTGTTAGACTTCCAAGCTGTCTGTCCACCAAACCACACCCTCAATCCCATTCCTTTTGTTTGTCTTTTTTTTTTTTTTTTTTTTTTGGTTTTTTGAGACAGGGTTTCTCTGTAGCTTTGGAGCCTGTCCTGGAACTAGCTCTTGTAGACCAGGCTGGTCTCGAACTCACAGAGATCCGCCTGCCTCTGCCTCCCGAGTGCTGGGATTAAAGGCGTGCGCCACCGCCGCCCCCTTTTGTTTGTCTTAAATACGACTGTATAACCTAGACAGACACGGACCTCCAAGTCTGCCCTGCCTCTGTCTCCCGACTGCAGGAACTGCGGGTATGGACCTGTTGCAACTGTCACGTACATTTTTTCCTAATGTTTAAAAAGTAATAATAAAGGGGCTGGAGAGATGGCTCAGAGGTTAAGAGCATTGCCTGCTCTTCCAAAGGTCCTGAGTTCAATTCCCAGCAACCATATGGTGGCTCACAACCATCTGTAATGAGGTCTGGTGCCCTCTTCTGGCCTGCAGACATATACACAGACACAGAATATTGTATACATAATAAATAAATAAATATTAAAAAAAAGTAATAATAAAAAAATTAAAAAAAAAAAGATCTGCAGGTGTAAGGGAGACAGCCTGGTGGGCAAAGTGCTTGTCATGTAAGCATGAGGGCCTGAGTTAGATTCCCCAGTGCCCCTGTAAAAGTCAGCAGGGCACACCTGTAACCTTGGTGCTGGGGTGGGGATGGGCAGAACCCCGGAGCCCCCCCTCCCCCAGCTTACCATGTTAACCAATTGGTGAGCTTCAGGTTCAGTGAGATTCCCTGCCTCAAAAACAAAACAAAGGTACCAGGAAGGCAGAAAGTGACAGAGGAAGTCACCCGACACGGGCAACCTCAGACATTCATGGACACACACACATATATATACCACACATCCATGAACATACACTTAAAATTTTGAAAATATTTTTTATTTTATTTTACATGCGTTAAGTGTTTTGTCTGGTCACCATGTGCATGAGCAGTACCTGAAGAGACCAGATGAGGACATCGGATCCCCTGGAGTTACAGACAGTTGTGGGCTGCCATGTGGGTGCTGGGAACTGTACTAGAGTCCTCTGCAAGAGCAGTCAGGGCTCTAAACCGCCGAGCCATCTCTCCAGCTCCCTTCTCCAACATTTTGTAAATGCACAGGATAGATTTAATTATATACTTCACCTAATGCAGTATGTCATCAATATAAAGATCGTCACTGGGATAATTACCGGAAGATAGTAACTGCACAAATCTATGGGTGTTACTGGGACATTTCCGTTCATGCTTGTATCGAGGGTTGATCTCGCCTACCCTTCCCTTCCTACCCACTTCCTACCTGGAGTGATGGGAGCGGCGGGTGCTACTCTGTAGAAGGAGCTGAGGGCTGCTTCCTGCCACCTGGCTAGCTTTACCCAAAATAATTACACAGAAACTGTGTTCATTTAAACACTGCCTGGCCCATTAGTTTCAGCCTCTTATTGGCTAATTCTCACATCTTGCTTTAACCCATATTTATTAATGTGTGTAGCACCACGAGGTGGTGGCATACCAGGAGAGATCTTAACCTGCATTGACTCAGAGAGGAGAGGCATGGCGACTGCCTGAGGCGACTGCCTGAGGCGTCTGCCTGACTCTACTTTCTTTCTCCCACACTTCTGTTCTGTCTCTTTAAAGACTTTACCCTTTTTTTCCTAAGGCATTAACTTTATTCTCCCTATATTTTTTCTCTCTCCCAAGCCTACATACACTCATCCAACATTGTGACCCATTATTTAAAGGTCTTTTATGTCTGAATCTGTCCTATTGTGAATCTGTAATTTTTTTACTGTCCAGGAACATTTTTTGATTTGTGCCTTTAAATCGCTAAGCGCTTAAGAATCTAAGCTGTGACATTCCTAGGTCAAAAACAGGTACTGCCTGCTTGTCCCACCCAGTCCAACATGGCAGAGCCACTTGTGCCTCTGAGCCTTGCACATTGCACCACTAGCATGGCGGAGCCGCTTGTGCCTCTGAGCCGCAGCACGCAATGTCTCCCTTTTAGGCACACAGCAAGTCTAGTTGCCATCAAACAAATGGTAGCACTTTACTCCAAATGCTCCATTCAAAAGCTCTGTCTCTCACAGGAGCCAGACAGAGATCGCAATGGGGGCACAGCCCAGAAACTGGTATTTCAAAACCACCACTTTCTAGTAGACCTGATCCCATGGCTTACCCAAGGCAGGAAGAGCTGAGCCACAGGCATGGTCTCAGCTACTTTGTTCCCGACCCCGAATGGGCCCAGAAATGCTCCATAGCCGGAGTTCGCACCGGCAACAGGGTCCAGGAAGCCGCGTTTTAAAACGGCTGGCTCAGCTTTTTTTTTCTGCCACTATTGCTGAATCAGGAAATCTCTCTACAGCATGCCCTAGCAAACAGCAAAAAGCTGTGTTAAACTCTGTTTCTTTCTGTGTTTGAAATTAAGCTCTCTCAGGTTTTATGTGGAGTTTGTTACCATATTGGGCGCCACTCTGTAGAAGGAGCTGCGGGTCGCTTCCCGCCACCTGGCTAGCTTTACCCAAAATAATTACATGGAAACTATATTCTTTTAAACACTGCCTGGCCCATTAGTTTCAGCCTCTTACTGGCTAACTCTCACATCTTGATTAACCCATTTCTATTAATGTGTGTAGAACCACGAGGTGGTGGCTTACCAGGAAGGATCTTAGCCTACATCCCTCTCAGGTCGGAGAATCATGGTGATTGACTCACTTCCCTTTTTCCCAGCATTTTGTTCTGTCTACTCCACCCACCTATATTCTGACCTATCAGGCCAAGCAGTTTCTTTATTAATTAACCAATGAAAGCAACACATGGACAAATGACCCTCCTCCATCACCTACTCCATCCCCAGCTCTTACCATCCTTAATATCCCTTCTTTATGCTTTTTGGTCCTTCTTGTTTTTGAGTTTTCCATTTTTTGTTTGTTTGCTTTTGTTTTTTGAGACAGGGTTTCTCTGTATAACAGCCCTAGCTGTCCTGGAACTATCTCTTGTAGACCAGACTGGCCTCAAAGTCACAGAGATCCACCTGCCTCTGCCTCCCGAGTGTGGGGATTAAAGGTGTGTGCCACCACCACCAGGTGAGGTTTTCCATGTTTGAAAGAAAACGTGTAACACTTGTCTTTTAATTTTTTAAAAAAATTTTGCTTGTTTTTGAGACATGTTTCATGTAGCTGAAGCTGGCCTTGAACTGCTGATTCTCAGGTGTGGTAATCAGTCAGGCCTAGTGATACATGACTGTGATCTCAGCACTCCAGGGACTGAGGTAGGAGGATATCAGAGAACTAGCTTGGGCTAAAGAATGAGACCAACCATGTCTCAAAAAAGGGAAGAGAGGACTGGCCATGTGGCACACTGTCCTTTCCTGTCATGCATGAAGCCCTGGGGGTCCATCCCCAGCACCACATGAGCCAGGAAAGGAGGTACATACCTCTAATTCCAGCACTCAGGAGGTGAAGGAAGGAGGACCAGGAGAGCAAGGTCATCCTCAGCTATTGTGAGTTTGAGGGCAGCCTGGGCTATGTATGATTCTGTCTCCAAAGGAAGAAAGGAAGAGATTATTGATATTAACTTGCAAGTTTTTGTCCTGATTTCAGAATCTAAGATGTGTTATATTCTCACATCTCCATGGAACATTCTAGATGCTTAATGGATACATTTTGTCAGTCTCTCTTTGCAATATAAACCACATGAACATAGACAGTCGGCCCTGTTTTCCCAATGTCTACCCATGCACGAATGCAGTCGGTATCCTATAAATGACCTGGCAGGACTGTATGTGACAGTGTGTGTGTGTGTGTGTGTGTGTGTGTGTGTGTGTGTGTGACCTTTGCATTCAACAATTTGAATTTCCATTATTCACATTCAATAATGAAGGAAAGAAAGAAAAAAAGGAAGAAAGAAGGAAGGAAGGAAGGAAGGGAGAGAGAGAGAGAGAGAGAGAGAAAGAAAGAAAGAAAGAAAGAAAGAAAGAAAGAAAGAAAGAAAGAAAGAAAGAAGCTGGGCATGGCTGTGCCTACCTGTAACTCTAGTGCTGTGGGGAATGGAGACAGAGACAGGAGTGCCACTGAGGCTTGGGGTCATCCTAGCCCTGGGGTCAGTTAGAGACCTTGTCTCGAAGGAATAAAGCAGCAAGTGACAGAGGACACCCTACGTCCTCCTCTGGCCTAAGCAAGCGTGCATGCTCCCATGCACGCACACACACACACACACATGCTCATGCATGCGTGCACTCACACACTCATTAAAATAAATCTTTAAAATAAAACAATCCTTCCCTCTGGTGACCCGTGTCCTCTGTCCCTCCCGGTTCTGGACGGGTTCTTAGAATTCCTGTACCTGCATCTTTAGGACGACGTGAAAGGGATCCCCCAGACGCTTGCCTCTGATTGTATTTGCAGCTCTTCCTTCCTCCAATCCAGTCCTCAGGTCTGTTTATAGCCCTGGCAGCCTGCAGTGTCCCTGGAGCCCGGCATGCATCTGGAGAAAATATCTGGCTCCCTCCAGGTCAGATGTTAGAGGGCGGGCATGCCCTGCCTGCCCAGCTGGCCCTAATCTGTGTTCTACTCATGTATCTGTATGATGGGCAACTCTCTGTACGCCATACCCGGGTGGTAGACCTCAAAGATGGCCGCACCTATGGCTCATTCACTGTTAGCATTGGATGAATTATTTTTCACAGAACAACCTCTTGTGCCTTGGATGCTTGAGATGGACTCCCTCCTCCATCCCTCGGCCTCCATCACCATCCTCTCCTGCCTTGTGCCATAACTGACTTGGGCATTTGGGCGGCTTCCTTTGACTTGGCTCCTTACTGCCCCCTGGAGGCTGTTCATAGCAACATGCCACCAGGGTAACCTCTCACACCGCCTAGCAGTGGCCTATTTCTTCATCCATGAAGGGGAAGGAAAGTTCTAGTCCAGCAGGGCTGTGGACAGATGTGAACACTCTTTGATGATTGGGAAGTTAATGGAATATTGATGAACTTGGCCCAGAATCTGACAGGTATAGCCGAGAAAAGGGATTCCTCTTCATTCTGCCCTCTCCAGGGTCTTTTCCTGGTCTCATTATGGGAAACCCTCACATGAATGTACAGCTCACTCTCCTCCCGGTCAGCTATAATGCTGTCTCCTCCAGGAAGTCTTCCCAACAGTTCATATCTAGGCCAGGTATCTCTTCCTCACCCCTTCTTTTTATTTATTAATTTTCCTTTTTCTCTTGAGATATACATACTGACCCTATACATACCGGAACCCCTATGTAGACCAGGCTGGTCTCAAACCCATAGAGATCTGCCTGCCTCGGTCTCTCTAGTTCTGGGACTAAAGGCGTGCACTGCCACGCCTGGCTCTTTCTTTCTTTCTTTCTTTCTTTCTTTATTATGTATACAATAATCTGTCTGTGTGTATGCCTGCAGGCCAGAAGAGGGCAGCAGACCTCATTACAGATGGTTGTGAGCCACCATGTGGTTGCTGGGAATTGAACTCAGGGCCTTTGAAAGAGCAGGCAATGCTCTTAACCGCTGAGCCATCTCTCCAGCCCCCTGGCTTTTTCTTTTCCTTATTCCCTCTTCCTCTTGTTCTTCTGGTTGTCCTTTTCCTGAGAAAGGGTGTCACTCGGTAGCCCAGGCTGTCCTCCAACTTTCAATCCTGCCTCTGCCTCCTGTGTGCTGAGATTACAGTTCTGGGTCACCACACTCAGGCTGTTGTTGGTTTGACACCTTCCCGCCACCCTCTAACTCCTGTTCATTCTACAATACCCACCCTCAGTGTCTCCTCCTCCTGGAAGTCAACCCTGGTAGACCCCCCCGTCCCGTGAGGGGCTGTGCTTCTGGGGGACAGTCCAGTACTGTGTTTAGGGTGGGGACTCAGGCACACGGGTGGCTTCACAGTGTTAGCCTAGCTGTGGGTCTATGCTTATACCTTTTCAAGACTATGAATTCAATTTTAGAACTAACCCTACAGGCCGTCATCTATGTAAACTGCCCAGCAGGTGCCTCACAGAGAGCAAGCCTAGGCTATGCATAGTGATCCTTCCTTAACAACAACCTGGTTGGAGGGGCATAAATCCAAAACTCAGCACTGAGTAAGTCGGAACAAGAGGGTGGAAACTTGGAGGCCAGCCTGGGCTACATAGGGGCATTCTTTTTCTTAATTTATTTTTAATTTTGTGTGCATTGGTGTTTGCATAGATGTCTGTATGAGGGTATCAGATACCCTGGAACTGGAGTTACAGACAGTTGTGAGCTGCCATGTGGGTTCTGGGAATTGAACCTGGTCCTCTGCAAGTCCCAGCCACTCAGAGAGCTCCCAACACAGGCCTGAATAACAACATGGAGTGGAGCCCAGATGTGGGCGCAAAGCTGATCTCCTCAGAGCTGCTTGGGGTTCCCAGGATCTATAGGGCTGTGGAGACTGGGCATGGGCAACGTCCAGCCAGCTCTTCTGCAGCCCAAACCGCGTTATAGCTGCAAGGGAGGTTGAGGCTCACAAAGGAACGAGACATTTGAAAGCAAGCCCTTTGGCCTCCCTGCCCCAGGTAGCAACACCTGGGCCTCCTGTCCAACAGGCCTGTGTCCCTCACCATGCCCAGGCCTCCCCTCGGTGGTTCCTAACTCAGGCCTCTAGGCAGCCAGACCCTGAGAACAAGGTGCCTGCACCAGAGTTCTTCTCATCCTAGAAATGATGGAGGTAGGGTGACTGATCCAACTCCCCCGTTCAGCTGCATCTGTCTTTGCTCACTTTCCTTAACCAAGTGGACAGGCACAGTGGGGGAGGCTAGAACTGGCAAGGCCAGTGTGAAGCAGAGAAGCCAAGAGGCCACTGGCTCAAGGTAGCATGGCCAGAGTTAGAATACGTTCAGCACTCCTGGCTGTGGGCGCTTCCCCAGCGGTGAGCCCTGGGCACTGACCAGCCCTGGGCACTGACCAGCACTGCCTTACATGTCCGGAGAATATAAAATGGACATCTAGTCTCAGCACCACTACACAGGGAACAGGAAAACGGGGTGACCATGAAACTGGCCTGTAACCTCCTACGAGGCCCTGTGGTCCAGGGGTGTTGAGTGTAAGCTTTTTGAGAGTCTCTCACTGGGGCTTCCTGATCGATTTGGGCATCCTGGCTGGCTAGAGAACTCCAGAATCCACTTATCTCTGTCTGTCTGGTGCTGAGATTACAAGCCCAGTCCACTCACTGTGTTCTGTGTTTTAGCCTGGGTGCTGGGCATCAAACTCAGATCCTCGTGTTTGCATAACAAGCACTTCTCTGACTGTACTGAGAAAGGGGTTTCACCACATTTCTCTGGGGAGGTGAGTGTGTGGGGTCTACCCACAGCAGCTAGCCAGGTGTAGGGGGCTGTGGGGGGGGGGGCTGTGGGGGCAGGCCCTGCAGGCTCACCCTGTGGAGGCTCCGTTGCCCTTGGCTGCCCCCTGCAGGCACAGCCAGTCCTGCCCCCTTCCCTGCAGCTGAGAAATACTAGGTCGCTGCGCTGCCCAGCTGGTGAGGCAGCTCAGTGTCTGGCCTTGATACCCATCACTCCCTGCCGGACAGTGTCCATGCAGCGGTACCCCAGAAGTGGCAAAGCAAGCCAGAGGTTCAGCCCTGCCAGGGACTAGAGAGGAGAATGGTGGTAGAAAGGACCCATGGGGACGGGAGGAAAGGGACGCGAGGTCAGCACACACTCATCTGCAGGCAGTAGTCCCGAGTCTAGCTACACTCTGGCACAGCTTCCCTCCTTGGAGAGTCCCACAGGCCCCCACAGCCGCCCCCACAGACTTGGGCTTCTCTCCTCTGTCCTTGAAGTGGCCTCGAGGGCCCCAGTGGACCCCTCTTATTGGCTCAGCCTAAGAGGCAGCTGGCCAGGAGGGACGTGGGGGTGTGGGAAAGGACCTCCCCATCTGTAGACTGGGGACTGGAATGTGCTGAGCAGAGCCCAGCCTAATCCCCCATTCATCCCCTTGAGGCCACTGAGCCATAGCACAGGGCAGCCCCAAGGGGGGGATTGGGAGGGGGAACCCCGTCCCAGCATGGTGGACAGTGGATGGATGGTTAGACAGAGCCCCTAAGGCCAGCCAGGGTTCCATAGGACAGCAAGTCTCTCTTACCCTTTGAGACAGACGGGCCAGTTTGGGGCTCTGGTGTAGTGCAGGGGTCATACCCTTCCTATAAAGATGGGCGCTATGTCCTCCAACGTGTGTAAGACCCTAAAACGTCACGGTGGCAGAGCCAGACAGACCTGAGGAAGTGTGTGAGAGGACCAGCGACCCCGCTGAGGATGAGCCCAGGGCAAGAGCTCTGCTATTAGGTCCTTCCCAGCTCCCTCTCCAGCAGGGGTAGCCCAACCAGGGAGGGAAAATGGGGCACAGAGGTTCATGTGACCCAGACAAGGCCCCCCGGAGGTGGGGCTCCTGTGCCCCGCCCCAGCGGGCTCTGCTATATCCCTAGCTGCCTGGTCCTTCCCAGTGACTAAGGGCAATGGCATTGCAGGTAGGTAAGATTCACTGTCGCGGTTTCATGTGCTGGAGAAGAAAGGGTGGGGGCATCTGGCAGGCCACCTGGGGAACAGCTATGTCTTCTCTTCAGACCCCAAGTGGAGGAACTATGGGGGTAAGGTCTCTGGACCACCCCACCCAGAGCAACATCAAGGTGAAGGCCTTGGGCTGGGTGGGAGTGAGTCACCCTGAATAAACAGTACACTTGGAGTGGGGTGGAGGCTGCAGCCCATGGGGCTCTGTTCCCCTGCTTTGCCTGCAGTTTGAAGCCTTCTGTGCAGGAGGCCTGGCCCCAGGCTGGAGCTTGACAGTGCAGGGACATGCAGATGCTGGAGAGGACAAGTAAGCACCTTCCTCCCTTCCTGGGGCCGTGGTAGGGACCCTCCAGCCATACTGCTGACCCTGAGCATGCTCCTCGCCCATAGGTTTGAGATCAACTTCCTAACTGATGCGGGAGACATCGCCTTCCATGTCAAACCCCGATTTTCCAGCGCCACGGTGGTGGGCAATGCCTTCCAGGAAGGACGCTGGGGACAGGAGGAGGTGTCCAGCATTTTTCCGCTGACTCTGGGAGATCCCTTTGAGGTGATGGGCCCTGTGGGAGAAAGGAGAGGTGGGGATGGGGTACCCAAAGCCAATGGAGAAGAGGACAGTGGTGGATATTTGTATGGGTTGGTGCAATGACCTCCCTGCTGGGCCTGGGTGGCCTTCCTTTCCTCAGTTTCCCTATTTGTTCACTGGGACGCTTCTCTCTGGCTGCCAGTCTTCCTGTCTTGGAGAAAAGTGGGGTCCCCACCTGCGAACTCAGGGTGAGGTAGACCATACTGTGCTCTGCCAAGTAGTCGGGCCTCTGGGGCTGGGGCCCGGGGTCACCCCTGCTCTCCCTCCCCTGCAGATGGAGGTGAGCGCAGACACAGAACACTTCCACATCTACGCCCAGGAACACAAGGTCCTCCAGTTCCCACATCGCCACCGACCACTGGCCGCCATCACCAGAGTGCGGGTACTCAGCGACCATCCGCTGGCCCAGGTGGAGCTGGTGAAACGGAGCCTGAGCTGGGGGTAATGTGCCCACCCTGCCCTCCCATACACCTCATCAGGGGGACTCCTATTTATCCGCACCCTGGGTGGTCACAGTATGCCACCCTCTCTTGGCCTTCCACATCTGTCCGCCACACTCACCCTGAGTCGTCCACATCTGGTCAGAGTGAGCGGAGGGAGTTAAGATCAGAACCTTGGACTCTTGCAGGGATGGGGGCTTCTGAGCGGACCACAGCCTCCAAGAGCCAGCCTTGGCCACCCTGTGTCCTCTGCCACCTGAAGCAATGCCCTCTGGCTGCAGGGGAGCTGAGGTTTGGTGTGAACCTCCCAGCTTTACCTTCAATAAAATATAAGCAGGTTACAGAGCTGGCTGCTGTGAAGGTGGGGAAGTGGGGCGGGGCTTGCCAGGGCAGTGGGCTGCCTGAGACCAACACCCCTTCAGACACTGCCCAGGTCCCCCCGCTTGTCCCTAAGACCCTGAGATCTGGGGTTGGACTTCAGAGGAAAACCTCTGACACTCAGGGTAGAAAGGAGACTCCAGGCGGGGTCTTGAACACACGTTGGGAGAGCTGGCACAGAGCTCTGTCTGGCCCAGTCTAAGACATCACTTCAGAGGCCTCTCAGGCTTCCTGGAAGCTTCCTCCTCCCCCTGCTTCCCTTTGGAGTCCGTCCTGTTTCCGCACGTCCCACCTGGAAGGGAGACGTGCTCCTGTCCCTGTCGCCTTTGTGTGTGTGTGTGTGTGTGTGTGTGTGTGTGTGTGACAGTCAGGCATAGGGTAGTGGGAGGAAGAGAGGACCCTGAAGGCCACGGAAAGGAACCAGTCTCCAGCCTCCGGGCTCCGCACCTTCCATGTATCCTCTTTCCAGGCTGCCCTGGAAAGCCCATGCCTGCCTGAGAAGGGCCAAGCCTTCCGATCACAGCCCAAGAGCTCCCAGGGGCAGGCAAAGGGGTTTCTGGGGCTCACTTTGACAGGAGTCCTGGTGTCTTCCACAATGTGTATTAATTTTAAGATGCTAGAATGATATTGTCCTCCACTCATCTCTTATTTGCCCAATTACCCATCTATATACCCAATTATCTATTATACATATAGTTACACAGATATATATACGTACATGCACACACGTGTATGGCACATGTGTAGGTACACACACCTGAGTGTGTACATGAGGAGGCCAGAGCAGGACCCATGTCTATCTGCCATCTCTGTCTTATTGCTCTGAAAAAGGGTCTCTCCTTGGACTGGACGCTCACTATTCGGCGAGGCTGCCTGGCCAGAAAGCTGTCCTGCACTGCTGGGGTTACAGGCATGTACAGCCAGGGCCAGCGTTTTACAGCGGTGCCGGGATTTGAACACGGGTCTTCATGCTTGCAGAGCAAGCACTCTTAATCACTGAGTCATCCCCAGCTTATTATCATTCTTCGTTCTCTTTAAATATCTGTCTGTCATCTTATCATCTGCTATTTCCCTCTCTATCTGTATCATCTATCATTTGTAAATCTTATTAGCTAGCTATAATTTATCATATGTCTCTCTATTATGTATTTATCATCTATTATTTACCATCTATACCTATTGTCTGTATCAGTCATCTTCCTATTTATAGTCTATGTTTTGGGAGATGGGCGGAGGAGGTGTTTCGAGCCAGCGTCTCCCTGTGAAGCCCTGACTGTCCTGGAACTTGCTCTGTAGACCAGGCTGGCCTTGAACTCATAGATCTGTCTGCCTGTGCCTCCCTGAGTGCTAGGATTAAAGGCATGCGCCACCACTGTCTGGCAACCTATAGTCTATTTTATGCTTATCCATTGACCTATCTGTCTGTCTGTCTGTCTGATACCTACCCATCTGTCTACACTTCCTCTCCACCTGGGAACACCCTGAGCCCAGCTCTGCTCCAGGGTCTAACCCCAGTACCAGAAGACACTGGGTGGGAATGGGACCTTCTCAGGTGAGTTCGTGTGAAGAACCTAGTTGGTCAGGCAGGGAGGACGGAGGGAAGCCCTGGACTTTGGAATAGTAGCCCAGGTTGAGTCGGAGCTCCACTTCACTCTACGGGGAAGTCACAGTAAGGTGGCAGAGCCCACCACCCACGGGGTGCCGTGAAGCCCAAACGTGTCAATTCAGGAGCTGTGCTGAGTGGGACAGCTGCACTCAAGAGCTGTCTAGGGCTTATAGCGGGGGAAACTGAGGCTAAGAGCAGGAAGCCAGCAGGAGCCAGGGAGGCACCTGGGTCCACAGCTGGGCAGGGTTTACAGAGCGGCTGGCGCCGACCCCCAGGTGAAACAATGGCGGCCCAGACTCCAGCTGTGCAGTTTCCTGTCTCTGCTCATTTCCCTAGCCTGTGTCCCGGCCCAGCTGGCCTGGGCCCCCTTCCTGCCTCCCCTTAGGAGCTCTGGCCTTTGTGTCAGCCCCAAGGGGCTGGGGGCTGTCCACAACGTGTCTTTCTTGGGCAGGCTTTGGCTTTGGTAGAGTGTGGAGTGGGTGGAAGGAGGGGACACGTATGGGACCCCCTCAGGCTGCCTGGATCCTGGGACTCTGAGTGCCCCCCAAGGTGGGTGCCGGCTTGTAGTCCCAGGCTCTCACCTCATAGCCTGAGCTGGCTTCTTACTCAATGTCTCTGAGCCTCAGTTTCCCCACAGAGCAAAGCACCGCCTCTTCATCAGCATTACATAGTGTAAGCCTGGAAAAGCTGCAGAAGGTGCCAGGCTTGTATCTGACAGGGTGGAGAAGCCCAGGGACAGGTTCACAGCAGGAAAGCCTGACACAGGTCCACCCCCGGGGTCCCCAAAGACTTAGCAAGAGAGGTTAGGTGACCTGTGCTCAAGGTTGCTCAGAAGTGAGAGAGCGCACTAGTGAAGAAATTAAGAGCCAGCACACATACCTGTGTGCACACTCACACACGTCTTTGCTCAATGAATCTGTGTGAGTGAGTACACTCATCTGTGTAAGAACACCTACATGCATGCACACCCCCCCGGGCACATGCACAGACACATCTGTGCACACATGCCTACGTGCATGCACAGACACATTCGTGCGCACATGCCTATGTGCATGTACATTCCTCTCTGTGTCTCCACCTTGGTCTTCAGTTAAAGGCAACTGTGCATAGACCATTATGGGAGGTCTCCCACTTCAACTGAGGGAGGCCCCTAGTCTCTCCATCTTTAGAATGGGGTGCAAGGGGCTGGGGTCCCAGAGCACCCTGCTGCGTGCCTTGCTATCACATCTGCTATGGCTCTCACTATCCTCTGTGCACAGCATGGGCCCAGCACTGCAGCTAGGTCAGCTGAGCAACTTGTTTCCTTGGCTGGATGACACCTCACCCAGGAAGCCTTCCCTGGTCTCCCTCCAGCTCCTGCAGTCTAGGTTTTCTCCAAGTGCCACCTTGTCCAGAGGTCAGAGGCCAGTTCTAAGCCCGGCTGCAACCCAGCTCCACTGAACTCTGGGAATATGTGTTGAATGAAAGAGCAAATGAAGACTTTTCTGGAAGAAAGCCTCAAGCCTTGAACAAGCTAGAGTCCTCTCCTGTCCAGGGCCATGGGACTCTAGGGGCATCTATTGTGAGCATGCATACATACACGCACACGTGCAAGCAACGGGAAGGTACTCAGTGCCTTTCTCCCGAGGCTTTGTGGCTCTGGCTTCCTCTCCTTCCAGGATGGCACCTCCTTTCCACCTCAGACACTGACCCCAGCTGTGCCCCAGGACATTTGCCTCAGCTTTCTCTGCACTTCCCTTTGCATTTTTAGCCTGGCTGGCTTTTCCACATCATCCCGTCCTTTGGGGGACACAGGATAGGAAACGCCCTCCTGTCCCTTCTCCCCATATTCCACAGGACAGGAAATACCCTCCTGTCCCTTCTCCCCATATTCCACAGGACAGGAAATACCCTCCTGTCCCTTCTCCCCGTATTCTAGCCCCTTACTCAAATCCTAAAGTCTGTGAGTAACAGACTGACCAGCAGAGGGTGGGTGGGACGGCAAAGGCCTGTCTGACTCTCTACCTCCAGTTTCAAGATGCTCTTCCAGCCAGCGTTGGTGGCGCACGCCTTTAATCCCAGCACTCAGGAGGCAGAAGCAAGTAGATCTCTGTGAGTTCAAAACCAGCCTGGTCTACAGAGTGAGTTCCAGGACAGCCAAGGCTACCCAAAGAAACCTGTCTTGAAACACCACAAACAAACAAACAAACAAGCAAAAATGCTCCTCCACTATCAGGATAGTCTAGCTGCATTCCTGAGCCTGTAGCCCCTGCAGGAGCCAGGACAGACCTGGTGGGAGCCCCAGTTTTCTCATTTATGTGCTTATTTGGAGACAGAGTCTCATTCCAAAGCCCAAGTTGGCCTCGAGCTCACCGCAGTCCCCCTGCTTCTGCTTCTTGAGTTGTGGGATGATGGGCTGTTTGGCTCAGCTTCATCTTTAAAACATGATGCTGAGCAGGGTGGTGGTGATGCACTTTAATCCCAATACTCGGGACACAGAGGAAGCCAGTCTGGACTCTTTAGAGAGAGGGGACAGCCAGGGCTACATGGAGAAACCAAAACAAACAAACACCAATTCTGCCAGGAAGAGCACGGGCAGTGGCCAGCAAGTGTCGTGGACACAGACCACCATGCAATGCCTGATTTCATCTCATTAGACAGCCAGAGGTTAGGCCAGCCGCACCGTCAGGCCTGAGGTCACCAGACTCCACCAGGGCCTAGAGTTCCTGTTTAGAAGGACCAGAGCTCTGGCCTAGGGTCGGTGCCGAGCTGTGTGTGATCTTCCTAACTTTTCCTCTCTGGTTGCCTTGGATTCCAGCATGGCAGATGAATAGAGACTGGGGACAGACATGTCAAGTTCAAATCAAATGTATAGGACTGGTGAGATAGCTCAGCAGCTAAAAATGCTGCCGCCAAGCCTAATGACCCAAGTTCGATCCCAGGGTCCTACATGGTAGAAGGAGAGAACCAGTTCTCAGAGATTTCCCTTTGACTTCTATACACACATCATGGAAGAAGCCCCACAGACACATATAATAAATAAGTAAAATTTAAGATTAACACCAGATATAGTGGCACACACTTTTATTTATTTTTATTTTTTTAAATATTTATTTATTGTGTATACAATATTCTGTCTGTATGTATGCTGCAGGCCAGAAGAGGGCACCAGACCCCATTACAGACGGTTGTGAGCCACCATGTGGTTGCTGGGAATTGAACTCAGGACCTTTGGAAGAGCAGGCAATGCTCCTAACCGCTGAGCCATCTCTCCAGCCCCTGGCACACACTTTTAATCCCAGCACTCAGGACGCAGAGGCAGGTGGATCTTTGTGAGTTCAAGGCCAGCCTGGTCTACAGAATGAGTTCCAGGGCAGCCAGGGCTACATAGTGAGAACCTGTCTTGAAAAGAACCAAAACCAACCAACCAAACAAACAAAAGCTTAAGATTACTATAAAGGAAGCCAGTTACCAGAGAAAGACTGGACAGCCTTCTCCAGCTTAGCTTCATCTAACAGAGCATGCATGAGCACAGCCACTATCAATGTAAAGTAATAAAAATGGCGGATGGCATGCAAACATGCAATCCATGTGCCTAGGTTCCTAAGGTTTTTGTGGCTTTTCGCTCAGCTCAGTAGCCCACTACCATTCTCAGGGTGCTTTTCTTCCTTCCTTCCTTCCTTCCTTCCTTCCTTCCTTCCTTCCTTCCTTCCTTCCTTCCTCCTTCCCTTCTTACCCCCTCTCTCTTTCTGTTCCTCTCTCCCCCCCTTCTCTCTTTTTGGCTTTTTTGGGACAAGGTCTCACTTTGTAGTTCTGGCTGTCCTGAAACTCACTCTGTAGACCAGGCTGGCCTCAACTCACAGAGATCCGCCTGCCTCTGCCTCCCGAGTGCCGGGATTACAGGCATGCACCACTGTACCTGGCTTCTTTTCTTTATTTCTAACCATGTGTTCTTGGTCACAAGAATCTGGATATATCCTTTTCCCATTTATTTATCTGTTTATTTAGTAGCGAGGCGAGGTGGATGCATGCACAGGGCGTGTGTGGAGGTCAGAGGACAATTGGCAGGAGCCATTCTCTCCCTTCACCTGTGGGTACCAGGGATGGATGTCTCAGACCATTGAGTTTGGTTGCAAGCACCTTTACCTGCTGAGGCATCTCACCAGCCTAAACCCAGATATTTGAACAGGTGCCCCTTGAGCGTTCATCCCAGGCTCTGGCCTGTGCTATTAGACCAGGACTGGTTAATACATAGGGATCAAAACCACCTCCAAGCCATGGGAGCCTGAAGGGGCAGATGGACGCAGTCTGTGATGGCAAGACTGCACCCTGGTGCAGAAATGATCACCTCCAGAGAGGCTCCTGGAGGTTCTCAACCCGTGGGTCGCAGTCCCTGCGGCAACCCCTACCAGTTACAACAGTAGCAAGATCAGTTATGAAGTAGCAACAGAAATAATCGTGTGGTTGGGGTCAACACAACACGAGGAGCTGTGTTAAGTGGTCAAAGCATTGGGAAAGTTGAGAACCACGGCCCTAGAGCAATGACGGCAACGCTAGCCCATTTTTGCAGAGCCTGCACCGAGAGGATGATCAACCGGACTCCACCTTGGCCCAGGCTGCTCACCTCTCACCCCTGACCCCATTGTTTTCCTGTTCAAGTGCGTCGGTCGGTGCCTTGAAGACGGACCCGGACCCGGAGTCATCAGGTGGATTTATCCGTTCCCCTTCCCAGCTCACTGGTTCTATTTGTGTCCCTGTTCGTTTTTGTCAGCTTGGTACAAACGTGAGTCCCTTAGGAAGAGGGGACTTGTGCTGAGGAGTCGCCCCCCTCGGACTGGCCTGTTGGACGCATCTAAGGATCCGTTTCCTTGACCGAATGATTAGTGAGGGAGGTTCAGTCGCTGTGGGTAGTGCCGCCCCAGGCAAGTGTGTGGGTGGTGTGAGAAAGGGCTGAGCAAGCCAGTCAGCCACGTTCCTCCAGGGGCTCTGATTCAGTTTCTGCCTCCAGGTCCCTGTATGAGTTCCTGCCCTGACTCCCCTCACTGGCAGACTGTGATATGGTCGGGCCATGGAAGCCAAACAAACCCATTCCTCTCCCAATTTGCCTTTGGTTGGTGTTTATCATGGCAACAGAAAGCGAATTAATACATGTCTGTTCTCTAGTTACCTACTATACATACGTGTCTGTTCTCTAGTTACCTACTATACATTCATGTCTGTTCTCTAGTTACATACTATAAATACATGTCTATTCTCTAGTTACCTACTGTACATATGTGTCTGTTCTCTAATTACATACTATACATATGTGTCTGTTCTCTAGTTACATACTATACATACGTGTCTGTTCTCTAGTTACCTACTATACATACAGAGGCGCTGGATTCTGTCCCAGCAGAGCACAATTCAGATGTCACCTCAGGCTGTAATCTCAGCACTTCTGAGGCAGAAGGAGGAGGACCAGAAGTTAAAGGTCATTCTCACCTACGTAGGAAGTTCAAGCCCAGCCTGGGCTACATGAGACCCTATCCCCCCCCACAAAAAAAATCTTAGGACAGGTCACTGTAACCTGTTGGGGCTAGTGGAGCTGGGGCAGACTGTTTCAAGAGCAGAAAGTCTCCTGTGGGAAATCAACACTGGGGTAAGCCCCAAGCATAGCTCCTATTGGGAGAGGCGTCTCTGGACCAGTGGGTAGGTACCGTCAGTCCTCAGAGTCTGCAGGGGTATGTGTTCACAAGCCCCACACATGGGGTGTCCTGCAGAAGGGACAGAAAAGCTGGCAAGTACAGTCTGAAAAACCTTGGTGCCCATAATGAGGGAATCTGATATGATAAGCCATCTCTGTGGGGTGTGACTCAGTAGTAGAGCACCTGCCTAGAATCCCCCAGTGAGGGGCTGGGGTGTGACTCAGTAGTAGAACACCTGCCTAGAATCCCCCAGTGAGGGGCTGGGGTGTGGCTCAGTGGTAGAGCACCTGCCTAGAATCCCCCAGTGAGGGGCTGGGGTGTGGCTCAGTGGTAGAGCCCCTGTCTAGAATCCCCCAGTGAGGGGATACAATACAGCCTGTAATCACCATTCACAGTTCAAAGTGAGCCTTGGTTTTACAGGGAGTTCAAGGCCAGCTCCATCTACATAAAACTCTGTCTCAAAAAGATTAGAGGAAATAAAATAAATATAATCATTAAGACAACAGTTGCCGGGGGTCCAGGAGGGAGGGACAGTGGCTCCTCTGCAGCTCTGTGGCCGGAAGTCCAGCACCCCGGCAGATGCCAAAACCATTGAACTCCACAGTACAAAGAGGCACCTTCACTGTATGCAAATTTTTAAAACAGCAGCCAGGAAGCCAGGGGAGCGGGAATGGAATGCAGCCTGCACAAGGGACACTAATTGAATTACAAACGTGTGACATCATTCGTGAACAGGGAGGGAGAAAGGGGCTGAGCTAAGCAATCTGGGACGCTGTTTTGTCCAAAGGCTGTAAGACTGGGGAGGGCCCTAACCCTGTCCCAACACCAGGCTTGGGAGGGTGAGGCTGTTTCTCACAGGCGACTGTGGCTTAGCGGTTCTGAAACCCACAGACTAGGATGGAATGAAGGGGGAGATAGGACTGGAGATGAGGGGAGCCACTCCGCTTCCCATGCCAGAGAAAGAAAAAGAAAGACAGACTCAGACAGACTAATGAGGAACGCTGCGACAACAGGACAGCCCCAGGCAGGGGACAGGCGGGACTCTTGCCTTACCCCGTAGGCAGAAATTAATACAGGCGCCATCAGAGACCTTAAAGTAGTGGCTAAAACTATTCAAGTCTTAGCGGCAAAAAAAAAAAAAAAATGTGGGGCGGAGGGCTATGACTTCATGAATAGAATCCCAAAAGTCCAGGCAATCAAGAAACATGAGAAGTTGAGCCTGATCCCAGTTTAGAACATGGGTGGATCAAGGATTCTACCAGGAGCTTGAAGAGGCAGTTCATACTGTGGGGAAAACAACTGGAAGTCAGATAACTAGGGGGGAAGCTGGATGTGGGGGCACGTGACTGAAGTCCCAGTTCTTGGGAGGACGGGTCAGGAGGACTTTGTCTGTCAATTTGTTTGTTTGTTTGTTTGTTTGTTCTGAGGCAGGGCTTCTCTGTGTAGCCCTGTCTGTCCTGGAACTTACTCTGTAGATCAAGCTGACCTCAAACTCATAGTGATCCAGCTGCCTCTGCCTCCTTAGTGCTGGGATTAAAGTTGTGCACCACCACACCTAGCAGAGGCAGGAGGATTTTTACAAGTCCTAAGCCAGTGTGGGCTACTACATAGTGAGACCCTATCTCCCAGATAAAATGAAACAATGTAGCCGGGCGATGGTGGCCCACGCCTTTAATCCCAGCACTCGGGAGGCAGAGGCAGGAGGATCTCTGTGAGTTCGAGACCAGCCTGGTCTACAAGAGCTAGTTCCAGGACAGGCTCCAAAGCCACAGAGAAACCCTGTCTCAAAAAACCAAAAAAAAAAAAAAAAAAAAAAAAAAAAGAAACAATGTAGGCATGAATCGCAAGCCAGGCAATCCTGGTACTCGGGAGGCAGGGGAGCCTTGATGCAGAAAATCCCAACCAAGATAAACAAACAGACAAATAGAAGCTGTACATGGACTAGAGAGAGTTTGATCGCTACAATAGTCTATGTTAGAAATGAGTAAAAGGGGGGATGTGGTGGCGCAGGAAGACACCTGGGTGCACACATTAACACGCATGTGTGCGCGCGCACACACACACACACAGAGAAAATAGCCTTTTTAAAAAAGGTTTATTTATTTATTATGTATACAACATTCTGCCTCAATGTATGCCTGCACGCCAGAGGAGGGCACCAGATCTCAGTACAGATGGTTGTGAGCCACCATGTGGTTGCTGGGAATTGAACTCAGGACCTCTGGAAGAGCAGTCAGTGCTCTTAACCTCTGAGCCATCTCTCCAGCCCCCAGAAAATAGCCTTTCTGATATGATATATTATTTTGAATTTTCTTTTCGAGACAGGGTCTCTCTGTGAGGCCCTGGCTATCCTGGAACTCACTATGTAGACCAGGTTGATCTCAAAACTCACAGAGATCCACCTGCCTCTGCCTTTCGAGTGCTAGGATTAAAGGTGTTACCACCATGTCTATCCTTTCTGTTCTATTATTCTATCACCACGACAGCACTCAGCATAGCTGGAGAGATGGCTCAGGGGTGACTGCTCTTGCTGAGGACCTGAGTTCAGTTCCCAGACCAGTCCAGTGACTCACTACCACCTGTAATTCCAGCTCCAAAAGATCTGACACCCTCTTTTGGCTTCTGAGGGCCCTAGACACACATGGCAGACACAAACCACACACACACACAAATTAAAAAAAACCTTACATTTTAAAGTCGCACAGTAGATTGGGATTACTTTAGTACAATCGGGATCTGAGATTGAATTCTGAAAACCAGAGCTCAAGGACATCTATAGCAACCCTGGGGACATTGGAACAACTGTGACATTAAGAACAGAATTCCCGCCGGGCGGTGGTGGCACACGCCTTTAATCCCAGCACTGGGGAGGCAGAGGCAGGCGGATCTCTGTGAGTTCGAGACCAGCCTGGTCTACAAGAGCTAGCTCCAGGACAGGCTCTAAAGCTGCAGAGAAACCCTGTCTCGAAAAACCAAAAAACAAAACAAAACAAAACAGAATTCCCAATGTCACTTTAAAAATAGTTTATTTAGGGGCTGGAGAGATGGCTCGGAGGTTAAGAGCATTGCCTGTTCTTCCAAAGGTCCTGAGTTCAATTCCCGGTAACCACATGGTGGCTCACAACCATCTGTAATGGGGTCTGGTGCCCTCTTCTGGCCTGCAGGCATACACACAGACAGAATATTGTACATATAATAAATAAATAAATAAATAAATAAATTTAAAAATAGTTTATTTATTGAAGGCACTTGCCACTAAGCCTGAGGACCTGAGTTTGATCCCCAGAACCCACAATGGTGAGACGAGTGGACTGGCTTCCGCAAGTTCTCCTCTGACCCCCACACATGCTTTGCAAGGGTAAAGCACTTGCCACATAATCACGAAGACATAAATCCGATCCCCTAAACTCCAGGTACGAAGTTGTATGGTGACACACAGTTTCCATCCTGGTGAGGTGGAGAGAGGCCGATCTTTAGCACTCCCTGGCTAGCTGGATTAGCCTGTCTGGTGAGTTCCAGGCCAAGGATCTCCAAGCAAAGGTGGGGAGTGTCCCAAGGAACGGCAACTTACATTCTGGTCTCTACGTGTACGTGAACACACGTGCGTGCACACCTGCACGTGGAGAGGCAGAGATACCAAGGTCCACACATGGGCATGTGGCTTCTTGCTTGTAGCTCCAGATGGGTGTCCAGGAGCCAAGAGGCAAACATTCCTACCTGGGGGAGATACGGAAATCAACCTTGGAGTTTGCCCCTCTGGGAAACGGGGCAACAAGTATGTCCCCGAGTTTGGAGTTTGTGGGACCGGGGACTACGCAGGAGAGGACACCCCCTGTGGCACATGTGACAGTGTAGTCAGATGTAATGCTGTCTCCTGTGTGCCTGGATGCTGAGCCCTCACCCCTTTCCTGTTGGGTCCCCACTGTCCCTTGCCCATTTTATCAGGTCAGTCACCTCTAGAAAAGCATCCTTCAGGGCCAGATACCTGCTGTGCAGAGCTGTCTTTTCAGCAGCAGGTGGGGCCTTCACTCCACCAGGGCTTTCAAGGGACCTGAGTCACTCTTGCCCCATTTAGCTATTCATGGGGGTCCCCAGGGCTGGAGGACAGAAGCAGAGCAGGCCAGGAGCCTAAAGGGCAGGAGTCAGAATACAGGGGAACCATGAATGCTTGTAGGCAGACAGGACCTGCTGGAAGTTGGAGTTTGGGTGTGACTGAGGGGTCTGCATACCTGCCTGGAACAGAAAAAGGCTGTGGCAGGGACAGGAGCAGGACAGTTGGAGTCTAGGGGCATGGGCATGGCATGGGGAATTATCCTTCTGTTAGTGATGTTCAGAGGACAGTGGTGGCCTTTTTAGGGCCTCTCTTCCTAAGTGAGACTCCAGGCCTCCACTCTTCACCCTCACCCCCGTGCTTAGAAGGCAGAGGTAAGAGGGACAGAAAGTCCCAACTTCAGCCCTTCCCCACCCAGCACCCTTGATCCCCACAGGAAGCCTTGGAACACTATAGATACTGCTCAAGGATAGCACTGCCCCTCAGTCAATGGACAGGAAAGAATGTATCCACCAATCTTACATCCATCCTGCCACCCATGTCTGCTCAGGGACATGTATGTCCCTGAAGTCACACACCTGCAGCCTGCTAGGTCTCTGGTTATGGTTGGTTCAAGCAGGGATGCTCCTCTCGGGAGGTGGCATCCCTGTGGTGTCTCTGAATCACAATTGTGTTTTTGTTAAGGGAAAAGCTGTGTTTGTAGGTGACAGGGATGGGGTTGCTCCAGCCCTGTGTTCATTAGAATCTTCAGAAGAAACTGGACAACCAGCATCTTACAGAAAGAAGAGTTTTGTTCTATTTTGTTTTGGCTTGTGATTTCAGAACTTATAGTCTGTGTTCAGCTGCTTCTGTTTCTGGGTCATCGTAGACTAGAACATCGTGGATAGACATGGTGAGGAGGGGCAGGTGCAAGAAGGAAAAGAGGGAGGGAGGAAAGGAGAGGGAAAAAGAAGGGGAGGAGGAGGAAGAGATGGAGGAGGATGGGCCAGTGAGAGGGCTCAGTGGGAATAGGAGCTTGTCACCAATCCTGAAGATCCGAGTTCGATCCCTGGGACCCACATAGTGGAGGGAGGGACCTCACTCCCAGAAGATATTCTTTCCAATTCAACCCATAGCAAGCCCCATGTGTGTTTGGACCTCCTCAGATAGGGAAGACTCACGATGCAACCCTGGAAGGCTGTGGCTTGAACCACAGCAACCAGTCTCCAGAACCTTCTTAAATATTTGAGTGACTTTGATTGGAAAAATACATATTTTAGAGAAGTAGTTTCATTTTTTAAAAATTGTGTGTGTGTGTGTGTGAGTGAGAACACACACTCATGAGAGAAAGCACATATTTGTGTGTAAGCACAGGGACATAAAAGCCATTGTCACGTTTGTGTCTAGTACCTATCAAGATCAGAATAGGGCATCAGATCCCCTGGAACTGGAATTACATATGGTTGTGAGCCATCATATGGATTCTGGGAACTGAATCCTGGGTCTCTGCAGGAGCAGCCAGTGTTCTTAACCACTGAGTGATGCATCTCTCCAGTCCCCTCTCAACTTATCTTCTTATAAAGGAATTATAAAGAGGTATTACTTTGGAGAGGACACTGAAGACCCACAGCTGGGGAAGTAGGTAGGTCACTCTGGGCTCTGGCTGAGTTTCTGCCAGTTTGAGGAGACAGGCAGGGAGTGGGAAACAAGCACAGCCAGTGGCCGGATGGAGCAGCATCCAGACCTCAAGAGTCCAGGGGAGGCCCGGAGGGGACCCATTGTGCTCTGGCCAACTGCCTAGAACATCCCGGAACTTGGAAATGGGGGCCACCTCCTTCTGAGAGCACACCAGGCCCTGTCTTTATAGAGTGGGCAATACCAGGGGTGGGGGTGGGGAATCAGGCGGCAGTACCATGGGTGTGTCAGGAGGTGAAGTTTGCCACCAACAGTCAGTGATCCAGGCTGGATCCCCCATCTGTGCTTGTGACTTGAGGACCTTGGAAACCATTCAGCTGCCCTCCCTCCACCCAGCCTCTCTCCAGCCAAGAGCCCCTTCCTTCACCATGCACTCTGCCACCCTGACAGCCAGCCATTCAGAGCCTGTCAGCATGGGCCCAGGGCCAGCTCAGGGGACAAAGCTGTCCCCAGGGCCACAGCCTCGCTGACCCTGGATGGGTAGTTGGCACCGCTGCTTGGGCAGCCCCTCACCATGGACACCACCACCCACGTTCAGCTCAGAGGTGGCCATTGTTTCCCTGCCAGTGTGTGGCAGGCACCCAAGAGCCCAGGCTGGCACAGCCATGGTGGTGTCTCAGGCCACGGAACGGAATTGAGTACTTTCCCACGCGCTAGGATCCAGTGGTCCTAGGAGGGTGAGCTAGTAGGGTTAGGACACCGGGGCATGGAGAGGAAGTGTATTAGCCATCAGTACGGGGAACTGGTCAGTGGTCACCGTACATAAAAGCCCGTTCACCCCTTCTTTTGAGGCCCACACAGTGCTCCCCCCCACTCATTGTTGCTTGAGTGACACTCTCTCCGGTCTTCCACATCCATCCAGAGGGTATCACCTATCTCTTGCCTCCTTCCTAATTCACCCCAGCTTTTCTTTGGAGACCTTCCTGGGCCACGTTGTCTTGTGCATAGGAAACTATGGGGTCTGGTCCCATGTGGCTCAGACTGAAGGATCGCTGAGGAATCTTCCAGGCTCCCTCTTTCCTCACTGGTTGAACTGCAGCCAGGCTGCTGGGCTGCATCTGTGGGGCCCTGGGTCTCATGTAAAGGCTGCAAGGGTGGTTCCGTTTGTGCTAACTCACACAAGCATCAGGACTGGGCAGGAGGCAGCTTTTCCTTAGAACCTCTGTGCCCAGCAGGCTGAGGTGGAGGTCCAGGAAGAAATGGCAGATGGAGAAGCCGTCTGAGCTGGGTTCAAATCTGTCTCTACCCTTTCCAGCAGTAATCTGACTCTTGTATTTATTCTAATCTTTAATTTTGAGGGTTTTGTTGTTGTTTGGTTGTTTTTTGGGGGGTTTGTTTGTTTTGGTTTTGGGGTTTTTTGGAGGGGTTGTTTTTGTTTCTCTCTCTCTCCACCCCACCCCCCTGTCGCCGAGACAGGGTTTTACTATGTGACACCCTGGGTTTTACTGGCTGTCCTGGAACTCACTCTGTAGACCAGGCTGGACTCAAACCCAGAGATTTGCCTGCCTCTGCCTCCTAAATGCCAGGATTAAAGATGTGCACCACCATGCCCAGCACAGATGAATATTTTAATGAACCCAAGGGAAAAAGTTGGAACTTAAACTAAGGCATAACAGGGAGGCCCTATGCTAGGCAGGGTCCAGAGAAGTTGGAAGGTTCCAGAACTGTTACTGTTCAGGGACCCAGGGAGGATCCAGAGAGCTCCGTGGAGATTGGGAACCAGTTGAGGACTCAGCAAAGGAAGGGATGGAACATTCAAGAAACAGGATAGTCTCTGAGTAGGAAGCAAGGTGTCTAGAGACAGTAGTTCTGAGATTCCACACGATGGTAAGTGGACACTGGGGGAGGCTTTGACTCCCAGCGGAAGTACTCTGGTTTACAAAGGGACCCCACTTTTAAAAGGGGCTCCCAGCAGCTGTCCCATGGTGAAAAGGTGGGATTTCAAGCTCAGAGACCCTGGCAGAGGAACCTAAGCAGAAACACCAGTGTCTTTGTGGTCACTACAACCTCATCTAGACAAGTCTGTGCTGGAGGTTAAGTTGGAGGCCAGCCAGTCACAACAGAGAGAGTCGTGTGTTCACATGCCTTGGGGATGGCTGGAGTCACTCTCAAGAGAAAGGTTCAAAGGACATCCGTGAGCCACAATGTGGCAGGTATCCAGCAGGCTTGACAATCTGAGTGAGGTCAAGCCAGAGGATCCCTGGAGTCCTCAAGATAGGGATCGAACAGTGACCCCAATAGCAAATAACGGAGGTGGTGTGAGCTTAGGTTCTGCAAGGGCTTCTGGGAACAGTATCCCTCAGGGAGCCTGTCTGGATGGGGGAATACATTCAGCTGAGCGTCAAGAGTCACCCTGGCCTCAGAAACCAGGATGGAAGGGCCCCAGTTAGGGACAGGAACCTAGTCTGTTAAGAGGATCCTCCTGACCCAGGGATGTGAGCTGCCACTTCCTGTGCCATTGGTGGCTTATTGGGATCACACACCTCACCAGACACTGCCTCTTAGACAATGGGAGGGTGGTTTCAGGACTGGAGTTGGCAGGGGCGGACTTTGCCTGCCGCCTGACTGCTCCATGCAGATTAATTTAATGGTGACCCCGATCAGGCTCATTCCTGAGGCGAGGCTGCCCCCTACTGGACAGTGCAGGGTATACAGTCCTTAAACCAAGGCTGCATCCTAATGGATGCAATGGAGTACAGGAAGCCCTCAGCCTGGTGGGCCTCTCCCAGGGAACCACTAAATAGACTTTAAAGAGGCTGGACCTGCCCCCAAAAGGGCCTGTCCTGAGGGGCCCTGGTTGCCTTCTTCGCAGACATCTGGCAGCTGAGGCCACAGACCTCATGGGTCAGTGGGAAAGGCGACATCAGTACTGACTTGTTCCTTCCCCATGATGGGCAGGTTGTAGGGGGTCACTCCCAGGGATCCAGGGCCAAGGGTCCTTGCTTCTGACACAGGCAGTCAGCCATGGCTTCTGCACAACCTCAGACAATCCATAACCTCTCCGAGGTTCCGTTTCTCCATCTGTACATGGTTGTGATAATTCCAGTACAGTGGCCACAGGCCATGTGTAAAGACATGCTGAGAGTAAATACGGACTGGCTTTTGAAGGCGCGGCAACCCCCTCTCAAAATGCAGAAAGGGAGCGGGGTGGTGGTGGCACACATCTTTAATTCAAGCGCTCGGGAGGCAGAGGCAGGGGCGGATCTCTGTGAGCTTGAGGTCAGCCTGGTCTACAGAGCGAGTTCCATGATAGGCTCCAAAGCAATACAGAGAAACCCTGCCTCAGAAAAAATAAATTAAATTAAAAAAAGAAAAGGAAAGGAGATGTGAGAGGGCAGGGAGGGGAGAGAAAGGGAGAAAAGGGAAAGGAGGTCATGAGCTGGCTTGGGAGGTAAAGGTCCTTTGAGATTCCTGATTGTTTAAAAAAAACTTTATTTTAATTTTTGTGCATTGGTGTTTTTATCTGCATATATGTGTAAGGGGGTAGATCCACTGAAACTGGAGCCAGAGACAGTTGCGAGCTGCCGTGTAGATACTGGGAATTGAACCTGGATCTTCTGGAAGAGAGGTCAGTGCTCTTAACCACTGAGCCATATCTCCAGCTCCTGGTAAAGGTCCTTTGGGCTTCAGTCAAACCTGAAGACCTGAGTTCATCCCTGGAGCCCACAATTTGCGCTAATCACTGAAGCCCACGACCTTCACAAGTGAAATACAGCAAGCATCCCCACCCCCAAACACTAATAAATGTAAAACAACATGTGGGGGGTGCACACACCAGGTGTGGTGGTAAATGCCTTCCATCCCAGCATTCAGAGGTTGAGGCAGGAGGATAGCCATGAGTTCCAGGCCAGAGTGGGCTATAGAAAGAGACTGTTTTGTAAAGAGAAAAAATTAAAGCCAGAATATAAAACATATTTTTATAAACAATGAAAATAACATCAAAACAAGGTATGAAATATCCTAACGGCAATTTTTCTAGGAATTAGAAATTTAAGATTACAAATTTTGGCTTGATTAGATCACATATATTACCAAGACTTTTGCTTGTGGTTGTCAGAACATTTCAGGCTGGCATGTCACTAGCTTAGCTGGGCTTGATGACGACACAGGTCTCTCATTCTACCTACTCAAGAGATTCACAAATTCAAAGACAGACTCAGACCGGACAAATTCCTCTCTCAAGAGAAAAAGTAAGCTGGGCAGTGGTGGCGCACCAGGAGGCAGAAGCCCAGAGCATCTCCTAGATGAGATGGGGTCTACTGAGAAAGGGCTGGGCTAGAAACCACAGAGCTTCTACCTGTGAGTGTGAAGTAGGCTCCCTTCCGGTCTGCAGGGAGTGCGGGCTCTAGGGGAAGCATGGTTAATTGCTGGTGCAGAAGAAGCTGTGGCGGACAGCATCGCTGTATCATGACACATCTAGAGCCCATGCGTCCATCCGGCTGGACCTCTCATCCTGAGAGGTAGTGTATCCCTAGCCCAGCACAGGACTCCTCGCTGCCAGCCTGGAAGTCATCACAAACCAAGACGAATGAACCCAGTGGGGCAGCAGAGCAGACCCCTCTTCTCTGGACCTCTCTCCCTAGACTGTTGTAGGAGTCCAGCTCAAGCCAAGACGACCGGTGGAACCCAGTTGTTAGAATGCCTGCCTAGCAGGCACAGAACCCTCAGATCTTTCCCCAGCGCTCAATAAACCAGGCATGGTGGTGCAAGCCTATAATCAGGAGATCAAGGCCATGCTACACAGTCAGTTTGGGGCCAGCCTAGGCTACCTGAGTCCTTGTGGGGAAGTGGCTTGGGACATGGCTCAGTGGTTAAGAGTATTTACTGTGCAAACACAAGGACCTGAGTTCAAATCCCCAGCGCCCACATAAAAAACTGGGCACGGGGGGGGGGGCGGCTGGAGAGATGGCTCAGTGGTTAAGAGCATTGTCTGCTCTTCCAAAGGTCCTGAGTTCAATTCCCAGCAACCACATGGTGGCTCACAACCATCTGTAATGAGGTCTGGTGCCCTCTTCTGGCCTGCAGGCATAGACACAGACAGAATATTGTATGCATAATAAATAAATAAATATTTTTAAAAAAATGGGCACGGCACAAGTGTAACCCTAGCCTTGTAACTCCAGCTCCAAGGGATCTGACACTTCTGGCCTCCTCAAGCATTGGCACTCACCTGTACACACTCACACACAACCTCACACCTACACACAATTAAATAATACAATAAAACAGAAGGATCCTGGACTAGCTCTCTATCCTCCTGGAAAGTTCTGACCCCCAAAGTCTTGAGCTGTCAAGGTGGCCAACTTAGATGCCCTTGAGGGCCTGGCAGGAAACATGAGGGAAGAGGGGCTGGCCGTGGGCTCCAGGAGCAATGTCGTGGCCTAGGGGTGTGTCCCACCCTCGGACACTCACATCCAGCTCTATGGGAAAGCCTGTTCCTCTTTATCCCGTACATGCATGTGTGCTTGTGTGTGTGTGTGTGTGTGTGTGTGTGTGTGTGTACAGGTGCAGTTGCCTGTGTCCCAGGTTGTCAGACTTGGCAGCGGGTGTTTTCAGCCATCACACGGACCCAACCTCTTCTCCTTCCATTCTTTCCCTTTATTTTTAATCTTTATTTATTTTTTATTTACTTTCTGAGACAGGGTTTCACTTTGTAAGCCTGGCTGGCCTGGAACTGACTATGTAGACCAAGCTGTCCTCAAACGTATAGAGATCCATCTATCTTTGTCTCTCGAGGGCTGGGATTACAGGTTTGCGCCTGGATCCTGGCCGTCACTGAACCCGGAGCTCCCTGGCTGAGGAGCGAGTCCCATGGTCTGCTGGAGTTATAGAAGCTTGCCTTCTATGTCTGGCTCTACATGGGTGCTAGGGATCTGAACTCAGGTCCTCATGCTTGCATAGCAAGTACTTTACCCACTCTGAGCCGTCTTCCCAGCCTAGTTCATCGCTTTCTATCTTCCCTCTTCCCAGTATTAACACTACTTCTTCTGGTCCCATAGTTCCTATGAGGGGTGGCTCAGTCATGCAGGACCTAAATCTTACCAGCAGGGGGCGATGGTGACGCCAGCTCCAAAGCCGTTCTACGGACTCCTGGCGCCATCCAACCCTTCACAGCATATATAATAAGGAATGATGGTGAGTTATTATGGCCCCTACCTCCTCATGGGTGACGTTGTTCCAGAACCTTCTTTTGGTTGTGCCTTAGAGGTCTGTCCCTGGGGAGCGCGTTAGAAATTATGTACACGCTTCCAAGGAATGACAGTCCTCAAGGAACAGTCAGAAAGGCAGGGCCCCCGGGCATCTTGGCAGATAAGGGGCCGGTGACTCAGATGCAGGCACCCCCAGATCTCCTTTGCTGCTGCCTGAGCACTCTCCAGCACCCCTCTGCTGCCTCCAGTGTGTGTGGGGACTGCTCTAGGAAGTGTCTCTTTCACAATTTCAAGAGCCCTGCTCGCTGCTTAGGGTGGAGCTGTGCCCCTGTGCTGGGCTCCGGTCGATGCCAGGGCCACTCCCTGGGACGGAGATGTTTTTCCTAAGAAGTTAATGTTTTCCTGTCTCCTCCCTCTGGCTCTGAGCCTCTCCACCAAGCTAGCCAACATCATAGGGCCCATTACTCCCTCCCCACCAGCACGTGAGGCCACTTTCAACTATTTGGCCTCTCTACCAGCTCCCGACTTTGCCATCAGCGTCCAGGGCAGCCATCCCAGGTGGCCTGAGGCTGAGCCTACGTGCTGGCTCTTGGACCCTGCCTCGTCCTATCCTGGCTCTTCCAAAGGTGGGGCTGGGACGTGGAGCCCAGGGCTTACTGGGAGTGAGCTGGCCCGTGCAGATCCAGTCCGGTTGGGTGCCTGCTGGTGGGCGGAGCTCCGCCTGCTGGTGGGCGGGGCTCCTGGTGCTGGGTTTTCAGAACTTCTGGGTTCAGAGCAACAGTGTGGGCTGTGTAGTCATGCCAGCTGGGGCCTCAATTTCCCCAGCTCGAACCCTTGCCAAAAATCCACAGGATTCCTTCGGGCTCAGTTCGGAATTGTCAAACACAAGTCACTACTCGTGCTTGTGTGCGCCCGTAGATTGTTTCGGGGAACAATGTCCATTGATGGGGGGCCAAGAAAACCCAGCCTTCAGGCTGAGGTCACATAAAGTGGAACCAGGGTAGGAAAGCAACTCCCCAGAAAAGAGAGCACCTTTCTTGGGTATAGGGGGACAGTGAGCGACCAAATAGCCCCTGGGGTCAGTTTGGTGGTTGGTTTTGGTTTGTTTTTAACTTTAGTCTCTCTGTCTCTGTCCTCTGTCTCTGTGTCTCTCTGTCTCTCTCTCTGTCTCTCTCTCTCTCTGTGTGTGTGGGTGTGTGTGTGGGGGGGGGGGGTAAGTCGGGGAACAGCTTATAGCTTTCAGGACTTGATTCTCTCCTGTACACTGTGGGTCCCAGGCACCTGACCTCATGCAATTGACTTGACCACAAACGCCTTCATCTCCTGAGCCGTCTCACTCTTTCTAAAGACACAAACAAATGCACCTGGCCAGAGTTACACACCAAACAGGGTAGACCAAGCCCCTTACCACTGAACATACCCTGCTGAGCCGCAGTGATCCTTCCCACCTCGAGTCTACCCACCAGCCCCCCTCCTTAAACCAAGGTTGGAGCTCTGGGCTCTGGAAGAAGTTTCTGGAACATGTCGGAACCAAAACATGTTTTGGCCCCCAAACAAACCTTTGAGAGGCTCTGAGTGTTTTCAAAGGCAGCCCAGAGTGGAACCTGACTCTTTAAAAGCCGAGCTTTGCAAATCTGCGCCCCAAGTTTTCAAAACCCAGAATTTGTCAGGAAATGGACTACAAAGGCAAGAAGCTGAGGAATAGAAGCAATTGAGATGGCAGAAGCCACCTGGAGGGATTCTCCAGCCCCACCCTAACCCCGTGTTTGCACACTGCTCTGAAAGGGGCGTGAATTTACCCAAACTGAGTACCCGTGGCTGAAATGGAGTTGACCAAGTTCTTGCTCCACGAGGATGCATTTGGAGCCATCAGAATCTAGACATCTGGCATTTTGACCCGGTGCACATCCCTTACAAGCCGTCCCCTCAGCCAGCTCTCCTCGGGTGTGCCATCAAAGGCAGAAAAATTCATTCTAAAACCAGACACAGAGCTGGAGGGATGGCTCCATTGGTAAAGCACCTGCCTGGGAACATGAGGAGAACCCACATTTGACCCCCACCCCCAGAATACATGTAAGAAAGCTGGGGCTAACTGGCCAGTCAGAGTAGACAGAGTCCAAGGGTAGAGAGAGACAATGTCTCGTAAAACAAGGTAGGGCCGGGGAGATGGCTGGGTGGATGCTTATCGCACAAGCTTGAGAACTGGAATTTGGGTGCCCAGAAACCATGGAAACGCCTGGAGGCTGAAGATCCTCAGAGAGTTGGCTAGTGAGGCGAGCCAGAGTTGCCAGATCGGGGCTGGGTTCAGAGACCCTGCCTCATGATGGAAGTTGATTCCCAACATCAACTTTGGACACGCAAAGGCACAAAGGCATCCACATGCACACATGTGCATGCACAGACAAGTGTGCAAAAATCCTCATGCACACATACATGCATACCGCATACACACATAAAATGGAAAAAGAAAAAGTAGACAGCACGCCCTCCTCTATTTCAACAGGTCCTCATGTATTCCAGGGTGGCTTCAAACAGTAGCTAAGGGTGACCCTGCACTCCTAATCCTCCTGCCTCTGCCTCCTGCGTTCTAGAATAATGGATGCGCATCACCATGCTGGCTTAGGCGGTGCTGGGGATGGAACCTGGGCTTGTATGTTAGTCAAGAGCTCTACTGACTGAGCCTCATCCCAGCCCAGACGCTGTTTTTCCTGTAGCCCTCTTTTCACGGGAGCATCAAACACTTGGTCCTCACTGCTGGCGTCTTTCTTCTCTGAGCACGGGGATGCCTCGTGTTTCAGGAGATGGTTGAGGTGTCAGGTGCTCTGGCCTAGGACCGCCATCACCCTGGATGGGACACCATGCAGAGGTCTGCTCCAGAGTGACTTATCTCCGACCGGGACCGGAGGTGTCACTTCCAGCCTAGGAGACCCACAGCCTGTGATTGACACAGAAGAGGTATGAGCAAGGTCTTGGGTACGGTGCTGTACCCACGCACCCTTTACCTGCCACCAGGAGCAGGGACTCAGTGACACATGGTGTGGTGTCAAAGCCAGCAGGAAGACAGCAGAGTGGCCATTCAGCTGGGAAGCTACTGACAGATTTCATCCCAGATCTTCATGTTAATAAAGAGTCGGAGGGTCAGAGTGGTGGCCAGATGCATAAGGTCTCTACTGTGCAAAAATGAGGACCAGAGTTCAGATCCCAGTGCCCAGATAAAAGACCAGACAAACAGGCATGGCAGTGCACCCCTGTCATCCCAGCACTGGGGGGCAGAGACAAGAAGACCAGCCCCACGCTCCTGTGAATTCCACCATGATACACTGAATACTCTGAACTGTCAGCCAAAATAAATCCTTCCATCTGGGTTGACAAGACGGCTCAGCAGGTAAAGGTGCTTGCTGCCAAGTCTAACCTGAGTCTAATCCCCGGAACCCACATGGTGGAAGCAAAGAACCAACCCCTACAAGTCAGCTTCTGAATCTACATGGAGGTTGTGGTATGTACATGTGTGTATGGACACAGGCAGGTACATATGCACACAAAATAACTGTAATTTAAATTTATTTATTTTTATTTTATGTGCATTGGTGTTTTGCCATGGGTGTCGGGTCCCCTGGAACTGGAATTACAGACAGTTGTGAGCTGCCATGTGGGCGCTGAGAATTGAACCCAGGTCCTCTGGGTTAAGACCAGTCAGTGCTCTTAATAATTGAGCCATCTCTCCAGTCCCAAATAAACGTAATTTAAAAATCAAATCTTTTCTCAAGCTGTCTCTGTCAGATGTCTGGCCACAGTGTTGTATAAGAACTAGCCCTCTCCCTGGTGATTTAAAATGAACTCTCCAATAGAAGGCCTTGGTCTCCCTGGCTGGGTCTTGGCAGAGAAAGGAAATGGTCATCAATATTCATCTGTCTTCATGAATATTAATGATACTATTAATATTTTTTTAATACTGATGAGTATCCAATGCCTGCCTGCACAAACACCACCTCAGAAGGTTCCATGCCATTCATTTTCTTTCCTTTTTTTTCCTCTTTTCTTTTGGTTTTTTGAGACATGGTTTCTCTGCTGTGTTGCTCTGGCTGTCCCAGAACTTGCTCTGTAAACCATGCCGGCCTTGAACTCACAGAGATCAATTTGCTTCTCCTTTCCAAATGCTGGGATTAAAGGCATGTGCCACCGCACCTGGCTCCATTTTCTTTTCTTTTCTTTTTTGGTTTTTCGAGACAGGGTTTCTCTGTGGCTTTAGAACCTGTCCTGGAACTAGCTCTTGTAGACCAGGCTGGTCTCGAACTCACAGAGATCCGCCTGCCTCTGCCTCCGAGTGCTGGGATTAAAGGTGTGCGCCACCATCGCCCGGCTCCATTTTCTTTTCTTAATGGGACATTTTCAGCCCATGATGATAAAATGGTAGTTTATCAAATACCAACATACTAATTCTTTTTTTTTTTTTTTTTTTTTTTTTTTTTTTTTTTTTTTTTTTTCTTTTTTTTGGTTTTTTCAAGACAGGGTTTCTCTGCAGCTTTTTTAGAGCCTGTCCTGGACCTAGCACTTGTAGCCCAGGCTGGCCTCGAACTCACAGAGATCCGCCTGCCTCTGCCTCCCGAGTGCTGGGATTAAAGGCGTGCGCCACCACCGCCCGGCCCAACATACTAATTCAACAGCATCCTCAGGACCCAGTGTATTCAATTAAACACCACACATCTACCTTTTCGCTGGGAGATTCTAGGCAGGGGCTCTACCACTGAGCCACACCCCAGCCCCTCACTGGGGATTCTAGGCAGGTGCTCTACCACTGAGCCACACACCAGCCCCTCACTGGAGGATTCTAAGCAGGTGCTCTACCACTGAGCCCACTTTTAATATTTTATTTCTAGATAGTGTCTCACTGAGTTGCTGAGGTTGCCCTTGCCTTGAATTCACTCTGTAACCCAGGCAGGCCTTTAACTTGTGACCCTCCTGCCTCAGCATCCCAAGTAGCTGGGATAACAGACCTACATCACTAGGTTGGGGCAACGGCTGTGAATCTGATAGTTAGGATAGAGAGTCAGCTTTGCTTTGAGCCTCTGACCTGACAACAGCTTACCTCTGACCCCATTTCTTCAGGGAGCCCTAAATATGGTGTCAGTGCTTACCTTTCTCAAATGTATCCCCACTTCATAAAAGGGCTTAGGGGCTGAAGAGTTGGCTCAGCGGCTAAGAGCTCTTCCAGAGGACCTGGCAACCACATGGCCACTCTCAGGCACCTGAAACTGGATTCCAGGGGATCTGACGCCCTCTTACGGCTTCTGTGGGTACTGCATGCACATGGTGCACAGACATACATGCAGGCAAAACACAATCATACATAAACAAATTTTAAAAAACATACTACAGGCAAAGCCTTTGATGACTGGGGATGGTTTGGCTATGTCACCCAGGGGTCTTGTCCTCAGGGGCCAGGGAATTCAAAGCTGAAGGAACCGATGCCCTCAGAAGAGGCAGAAGGACCACAGCCACACTGTTTCCTGTCTGGTGAGATCCTTCCCTCCTGCACATATTCTAGCTGCTGCCACTTCCCTGAGGGCCTCACAGGGCCTCATCAGGCCCTTAAAAAATTACTGAACCTCAGGATGTTTGTTATAGTAACAGCAAACTGAGACAGCTATCTTCAAATTTAGGCTGTTGTCTAGTGAAGACACTTTGAGAATGTCCCCCTCTGGGGGAGGTGTGTGTGCTGTTGCCTGACCCAAAGAACCACAAGAGCGCAAGGGTGCGGGCGCCACGCTTTACTCCAGCTCTCTCCCACTTTCGTATTAAATATATCTGAAATATATTAATCTTAGAAAACAGTATTAACAGTGTCCCATGAACACAGGCTGCGGAATAAACAAATCCAGACTGCAAAAGGGTGGGGTGTGCAAAACCCTGGAGTGTGAGGTGGTAGGGTCTTGACTGTTCTATGGTCTCCTGTTGAGAAAGGTGTGGCACCCTCCGCCTGTCACACCAGAAGGCCAAGGAAGCCAGGAGAGACCCCATCCTCAAAGGACCCCCACATTAGGACAGTCATTCAGTTTAATGGGATAGCGTGGGTGCTTATTTGGTGCTGGGGAACTCAGTCTCTGAGCAGGTTTTCTGGCTTGGGATAGCCAAAGAGAACAAAGTCAGCTTCGTAGAGTTTATAGAGCTGCTGCCTCCAGGCCAGGGGGATGTTGGCAAACCAATCCTCCTCCCAGCTGCTGGCCGTCCTGTTCCGGTAACTCGGGGGGAAGTGGAGCTGGGAGTCCACTTTGAGGGACCTCAGGAGTTGGGCAGCATCCTCATCCAGGGTCTCCAGCTTCCCCACGAAGTCATAGTCTATCTGGCACGGGTGGCAGAGGCGGTACACCTGTCGCCAGTGCTCGTTGAAGGGCGCCAGCTTCTCGGTGTGGGGGTCCAGCAGGTACTGGATGAAGTTGGCGAAGGAGACTTTGAGACCGGCGCTGAAGGCCTCGCTCACCGAGGCGGGCAGGCTGGTGTGGTTGGCATACAGCCGGAGCATGGGCACCGCGAACTTGCGGTAGAATTCCTCGTTCTCCAGCTCGAACTTGCTGCGGAAGGCCGAGATGAGGCGCACGAAGGGGTCGCGCACGAACAGGAACTTGGTGTACTTCTTCAGCTTGACCTTCATGAGGTGTCGCGAGAACTTCCCGTAGCGGCGCCAGAACTTGTTGAAAGTCAGGTGCGTGCTGGTGTTGTGCACATGCTCCCGGGGGATGTCCAGGGGGTCTCGGTAGGGGCTGCCCCGGTCCAGCAGGCTCTCGCTCAACACGATCATCACTCGCTTCCAGTTGGTACAGGCTACCTTGGGCACGTAGCAGTAGATGACCCCGTGGCGATCGTCCACGATCAGGTGGTTGAGTTCATAGTTGGGGATGTCATCAAAAGAGCGGTCCTTGGTGGGGAATGCCAGGCTGGCGTTGGCACAGAAGTCTCTCAGCAGGCTCCTCCTCTCAGCCTGCTGCCGGTCCCGGTCTGGGTTCTGCTGGGCATCATGGGTGGACCAGTCGTAGCCTCTCACATTCTCCTCCATGTGGTCCAGGACCGGCTTGCTGGGGGTGAGCACTGGGGGCTGCTCAGTTTTTCTTCTGGAATGGTCCTTCTGTTTTGCATCGGAACTAAGTAGTGTGTCCAGAAACTCGTCCACATCGGAAGTGAACACATTCTCACCACCCAGTCCTGGGGTGGGCAGGGACTCCAAGATGTGTGGTCTGGATAAGGACGTGTGCAGATAGAAGTGGGCGGTGCCCACGTTGTCCCAATAAACAATGATCAAAAGAATCATGAGGGCCGACCCCAGTACCAGCCATAGCCGGAAGAGCCGAGGCTTGGTCATGCTGCCCTGGGCAGGGTCCACACCCCGCCCCTCACTTCAGTCCTGTGTACAGCTGGGACATGGTGCTGGGAGATGAACCTGGAGAGGCCAGAACACACCAGTTAGAGGTTCAGAACAGCATGAGTTTTCTCGCACATAGAGGGCCTTGGGTGGTGTGTATTTGCTGACATTGGGACCCCCCCTCCAATACCCACCAAACATCCCCACCTGCAGGTCTAGCCTCTAGACTCCAGCTTGGAGGGTCACCTAAGTAAATAGAGACTCTTTGTCCCTTAACTGAAAAGGCCAAAGGACTAGCTAGGCAGATGTCCCAGGGGAGAGAGTTTATTGGGCGAGTATCAGGATCTGAGTTAGATCCTCAGAATCCACTTCAGCCATGTATGGCTGGCACATTGGCGCACGCCTTTTATCCCAGCACTCCAGAGGCAGAGGCAGGAGGATCTCTGTGAGTTGGAGGCCAGCCTGGTCTACACAGTGAGCTCCAAGACAACCAGGGTTATGTAGAGAGACTCTGTCTCAAACAAACAAGCAAACAAAAAGAATAAAAATAAAAAACCCAGGTGTGGAGGTGTGTGCATATAATCTCAGTGCTTGGGATGCAGAGACAGGAGGATTCCTGGGGAGCAATGACCAGTCTGTCGAGTCTAGTACGTGTTGCGGGAGCTCCTTCCGCTCCTTCAGCCAATAGCTGCTGAGATACCAGTCCATTGGTGCATGGCCTCTCTTTCTTTAAAAAAAAGCAGCAACTCGGGGCTGGAGAGATGGCTCAGAGGTTAAGAGCATTGCCTGCTCTTCCAAAGGTCCTGAGTTCAATTCCCAGCAACCACATGGTGGCTCACAACCATCTGTAATGAGGTCTGGTGCCCTCTTCTGGCCTACAGACATACACACAGACAGAATATTGTATACATAATAAATAAATATTAAAAAAAAAAAAGCAGCAACTGCCCTCTGCTCCCTCTCTGGCTGCCGGCTCTGCTTCCGGCGACTAGGCTCCCTTCCTGATTGTGAAGAGGGCTGTTGTCTGGGACGGTGATCTGTAAGTTTTTCCCCTTTAAATGTAAATAACCATTATTTTAATTATATTTCCAAACCAGTGTGGGATTGTTTGTGACTTATGCCTTCAAGTATGCAAGCCTCAAGTCAAAAAGAGAGACCCTGCTTCAAAAGAGAAGGTGCATGGTCCAAGGGACACCTGAGATTGACCTATAACTCACACACCCTACACACATGTGCGCCCCCCACACCCACTCACATACATCCACTCACAAATCCTGAGATGGCACTGAGGTTGACCTATGACCTCTAGCCTTCATATACACACTTTCTCGTATGCATACATACACATAATTTTTTTTAAATAAAAAAAGGAGAGAAAATGGTTTCCCAGAAACTAAACACACAGGAGATGGCAAGGAGGAAGGGGAGGAGGTTGACAGAAACATCCGTCGCCAGGAGGTTACGGCTGAAGTTTATACAATGTCCAAGCTATCCTTCCTCCCAAACCCCTTCCATTGTGCATTCTCAGACCAAACAAGTGCAGCTGAGCCAGGCCCTGCTGCAGCATGCAGGAGGATGCCAGCAAAGTGACCCACCACTGGAACAGCCTGGCTCCCATGCAGACAGAGTACCCAAAGGGCATGGACCTGAAGCCCCGGTCTTGGGCAAGTGCTTTGGTTCCCAGGTTCCAAAGCTGGTCTCCAAGGAAGTGCAGCTGTCCCATCACTGAGGCCAAAGCCATGCTCACAGTAGCCTAGCAACAGGAAAAATCGGTTCAGTGACATCCATTCCTCTTAAGCTAAGTACCATGGGAATGCACAGCAGGGACTTCGAGAACACCCTTCACAGAGGTATGGTATTCCCGCTCCCGCTCACCACATGCCATGTGGTGATCATGGGGCCAGAGCAGACAGCTGATCCACAACCCTCACCATAGGAGCAAGAGATACTGTGGCAGCCAGCATGGTGGTGTGGTAGCCTGGACCTTGAGTCCACCTGGTGTCAGCAGCTAGGAGGAGATGGACACCTGAGGGTGACCTCTGACCCAAACACACACACCCTACACACATGTGCACCCACGCACACACTCATATACACCCACTTACAAACCCTGAGATGGATTTTCACAGCAGGACCCAGAGCTGGGCTGAGTCCAGCATGACTCCCCTCCCCACTCTAGTGGGAGGACAGGGGACATGGAGACAGTGCTGGTTGGCACTCGGCTTTCTCCGTCCCTCTCCACTGGTACAGAAAAGATTAGTCATGCAAACATTAATCAAAAGCAAGCAGAAGCGGCTATATTAATATCAGATGAAGAAAACTTCAGAAGGAAAGAACTTAAGCAAGACGAGGAGAGATATTGCGTCATCACAGAAAACTCAACCCACAAAGAAGACATAACAACCACAAATACATATTCATCACATAATATAGCTTCAAAATACATAAAGTGAAAATTCAGACTGGGGATGTAGCTCAGTTAGCAACTACCGAGCCCTGGGTTCTATCCCTAGCACTGCATAAAAACAGGTGTGATGGCACATGCCTGTAATCTCAGTAATAGAAGGTGGAGACGGGAGGGTCAGGAATTTAAGGTCATCCTGGGCTACATCATGAGTTTGAGGATAGCCTGGGCTACATAAGACCATGTCTCAAAAAGTTATTTCATATATATTTATATTTACATATATTGTATGTGTATGTATATATAGTTGAGTTGTACTTAGGGGGAAAATTCACAATTATATTTGGAGACTTTAACTTTCTACTCTTTTCTTTACATTTGATTTTGTTTGGTTACATGTTTTTGTGTGTCTGTCCATATGGGTGTCTGCATGTGAGTGAAGGTACCCTCAGAGGCCGGAAGAGGATATCAGAGGCCCTGGAGCTGGAGTTACAGGGAGCTGTAATCCACATGATGTAGGTTCTGGGAACCAAACTTGGGTCCTGTGCCATGACAGGACACCCTGTGAACCGCAGAGCCACCTCTCCAGCCCTGACCTTCTGGTCGTGATAACCGAGAGGAGCACAGGATAGGGCGTCACTGACACGCGAATGCTTCCTGATACAGCTGATTTCACTTGTCACCTCAAGCAACACAACATTCAGCACAGGCCAGAGGTAGACACGGTTAATGGAACTGAAACATCTGGAATTATTTAGTTACAATGCTATAAAAACAAGATAACAGTATCAGAAGGGTAACAGGAGAAGCTTCAAACACAGGGGAATCAAAAGGCTTACTTCTAAATTAATCTATGGGCTACCACAAAGGGAATTTTGCTTGTTGCTTGATGAGACACTGTTTTAAAGGGAAGTTTTATTGTGTGAGGCACTTCTTCAAAGGGGATTTTTGTCGTTTGAGACATTGTTTCAAAGGGGATTTTTGTCGTTTGAGACATTGTTTCAAGGGGGATTTCTGTTGTTTGTTTTCTGAGACACTGTTTCAATGTACAGGCTCCGGGGCTCTCAATCTGTCAGCAATTCTCTTTCCTCAGCTTCCTTGCTGCAGCATGCACCAGCACCCTTGGCCTCAGAAGTTTTCTTTCAGTGCATGCATGGCTACACGCATGGGGGTGCATGCTCATGTCACAGAGCACAGGTGGAGGCCAGAAGACTTCTCTGGAGCTGATGCTCCCCTTCCATCTCGTTTTGAGGCAGGACCTCTCATGACAGTCATGGTGCTTATTACACAAGCTTCTAGCCACTTCTTCCCTCTCTGCCTCCCTTTCCACCTTCTGAGTTCTATATTAGATATTCACCATTGCATCTGGCTTTTTATGTGGGTTCTGGGGGGGTCAAACTCAGGTCATCACACCTACACTTTACCCACAGAGTCACCTCAGTCCCTTCAGAGAAAGATTTAAAAAGACACCGGAAATGAAAAATGAGAACACGATGCATCAAACCCCATGGACTCCAGGGAAGCAGGGCCCGAGGTACTGGAAAGTGAGAAATGACAGATCCGTGATCTAAACTCAGCCAGGTGTCGGGCACACACCTGTAATTCCAGCAGAGGCAAGAGGATCTCTGTGAGTTCAAGTCCAGGCTGATGAATATAATGAGACGCTGTTTCAAACAAACTAAAACAAATAAAATAAATAAATAAAAGCTCGCACCTCTCATAACTGGAAAGAGTAAGACAAACCAAATCCATGAAGGAAAAAATAACAAGAGCAGGGCAGAAATTGGTAAAATGGAAAATAGGTAAAATAAAGAAATTAATGAGGGAAAAACCTAATTTTTAGGCAAGGATGGTAGTGCCCCATGTACTGTCCCCTGGGGGTGACTGAGGTAATAGGACAGGCGAGACTGAGCTCCACAGTCACACCCTGTCATAAGTAATTCTAGAATCAGGTCTGCTGGAGAGCCACCACAGGAAGACACTGAGGGGAACTACTGCAGCCACAGCTCACTCTCCCTATGATGTCTCAAAAGGTCACAGGGCTGACAGACCTGTTTATTAAAAATATGTGGTGGGGAGCTGGAGAGATGGCTCAGCGGTTAAGAGCATTTGCTGCTCTTGCAGAGGACCAGGGTTTGGTTCCCAGTATCCACATGGCAGCTCACAAGTGTCTGGAACTCCAGTTCTAGGGGATCAGACACCTCTTCTGGCCTCCACCAGACACACAGACATACATGCAGGCAAACTTCTCATATATGTAAAATCAATAAATCTGTTTGAAGAATTTGTGGAATGAAGGAAAGCATGAAAATAAGACTGACAATGAATCCTACCTGGGTTCTTATAGGGAGAAAGACATGGTACCAAATCCCAGAGTTTTCCTTTAATGCCACACTGTGGGTTTTCACACATGATAGGTAAGTACTCTCTGGCTGAGCCACAACCCAGCCCCTCACTGGGGGATTCTAGGCAGCAGCTCTACCACTGAGCTATAATCCCCACCTAACGATTCCCTTCTGACAGTCAAACCCCATCATTTCCTCATCCAGCTTTGAACTTGCCCCTGTGAAACAATGCCTGGTCCACACAGGGCCAGACCTGGGCCAGCTGCAGCCCCTCTCGTGACTTTTTACACAAAGGTGACAAACCCATGGACTCTTTCCACTAAGACACATTCTCCTTCCAGTCTGAGAGGCCAGAGTTCATTTTTAACATCAATGCAGTCCTCTCTTGTCATGTCTGACCTCAGACAAACCACATAAACAGCAGTTACAGAAATGAGTCAGCTGCAAACAGGAGAGGGCTCTGTGACAGCAGCCCTTTGAAGGGGCCCACTCTGCCACTTTAAAGTCACCTCTCCCAGGACTGCGAGGAACAAGAGCAAAGGAAGGAAAAGGCCCGCCAGGTTAGCGCCACCAGCAAACAGCTTTGCTTTACTTTTAAGTAGTTTGGGATCTAGGAATGTCTAGCCTTGTTTCCAGACATCTGGGGGGACAACTATGCTGCCTTCTGTGAGGGGTGGGGAGTCAGCTGGGAGCGGTGGGACAGAGAACCACAGCCCTGGTCCCTGCCTGCCTCCAAAACAGTCAGGGACCACAAACGACCTCAGAGAGTAATTTTCCATTCAAAAAAATAAGGGCGTTATTTTCAAATCCAAAATCTCCCAACTCTTTCAAAACAGCAGTCAACAAAAGGCCCCGTGTGCTCCGAAGCAACAGGAGCTGCCGACTGGGGCAGCTCAGCCAAAGGAACTGCTATCAGGTAGACAGACTTGCAACAGCTGGGGGACCTGGGCTCTCCCTTCAGCAGGACGTGTCAGAGGCTGGGAGACTTTCCCAAGCCTGGGTCTCTTGTGCTCCTAAGTGTCCTGATAACCCGGGGCAGGTTCAACACCAGGCTCAACAGCGGGGAGGTGTGGTTGCATGCGACAGGGCCATCAGACACTTCTCTCACCACACACGTAACAAGGGCATAGGCAAGTCAAGCAGCTAGAGGGCAGGTGCCATGTGGGGACCCAATTGTTCCAAACCACCCATCACACCAACATGGGCGAGGAGCTGGGGACAGAAGGGCGGCCAGCGGCAGACACTGCAGTGGCCTCTGACCCATCATGCCTAGTCACCATTAGCTAATGGTGACACTGAAAGGCAGAGTCACACTTCCATAAGGACAGCATTGCTCTTTTAGAGCTCATGACCATTAGGCAAGAATGTCAAATAACATAGGAGGGTTTCTTTTGTGTGCCAACAGGACTAGACCAGTGGAAGCCCAGATATTTAGACAAAGGTTATTCCAGGGCTGGAAAGATGGCTCAGTGGGTAAAGTGGCAATCCCAAAACACAACTCTCCTCCTACAGGGGATAAGATAGTTTATTCTGGGGCCAAATGAGAAATCATAGCCCTGGCACAGATTCCAGGCTCCAATGTGGTGGCAGTCTGAAGTTGTTAATAACATCAGAACAAAGGAAGTTATAAATCAAGGGCTTAGACACACTGTTTCTATTAAGTTTTGGGTTTTGTTGTTGCTGGTTTTTTTTTTTTTTTTTTTTTTTTTTTTGTTTTTCGAGACAGGGTTTCTCTGCAGCTGCTGTTTTGGTTTTTTTTTTTTTTTTTTTTTTTTTTTTTTTTTTTTTTTTTTTTTTTTTTTTTTTTTTTTTTCTTTGAGACAGGGTTTCTCTGCAGCATTTTTAGAGCCTGGCCTGGAACTAGCTCTTGTAGACCAGGCTGGCCTCGAACTCACAGAGATCCGCCTGCCTCTGCCTCCCGAGTGCTGGGATTAAAGGCGTGCGCCACCACCGCCCGGCATGCTGTTTTGTTTTTTGAGACATGATTTTTCTGTGTTGCCCTGGCTGTCCTGGAACTTGCTCTATAGACCAGGCTGCCCTTGAACTCAGAGAACTGCCTGCCTCTCGAGTGCTGGGACTAAAAGTGTGTGTCAGGGTGATTTTCAAACACAGTGAAAGAAATGTCAGGCAGGCAGTCATAGCAAATCAAAGAGATCTCTGCCACAGGCCTCAGATGCTGGCTAGGGGAGCTAGGTGTCTTCTGTACATTCCAGAGGATTTGCCCAATAGTGGAGAGGATGTCATGCCAGACAGCCAAAACTGCTCAAGATAAACTACAATCAGGCTCTGGAGCCACACATCCCAACCTCCTCACAATCACTAACACACACTCACACGCACACATACAGACACAACACACGTGGTTATCCTGGGTGGGAAGGTGGATAAGATGAACATGGGAATGGGGAAACTGACTGCAGCTGGGATTAGTGCTATACGCTTGGCATCCCAGCAGTCAGGATACTGAGACAGGAGCATCACAAGATAGGAGGTGTACTTTGGGCTACATAGAGAAATCCTGTCTTGAAAAGAAAGGAAAGGGAAGAGAAAGGAAGGGAAGGGAAAGGAAGGGAAGGGAGGGGAGGGGAGGGGAGGGGAGGGGAGGGGAAGGGAATTAAATGGAAGGGAAGGAAAGGAAGGAAGGAAGGAAAACAGGGAGGGAGGGAAGGAAAGAAAGTGCTCTACCACAGAGCCACACCCAAGTCCCTCACTGGGGGATTCTAGGCAGGTGCTCTACCACTGAGCCACACCCCAGCCCCTCACTGGGGGATTCTAGGCAGGGGCTCTACCACTGAGCCACACCCCAGCCCCTCACTGGGGGATTCTAGGCAGGTGCTCTACCAACCACTGATCTGTCCCCCTCTTTTTCCTTTTCATTTTGATACAAGGTCTTATAAAGTACCAGGGCTGGTATTGGACTCATTATGTAGCCAGGCAATCCTGGAATTTGCCATCTTCTTGCTTCAACCTCTCAAGTAGCTGAGATTATTGGCATGAGTCACCAGGCTGGGCTTATATTAGCCGACTTTTTTACACTCAGTCTCTTTGTGCACACACACTCCTGGCACTGGCTGTTTCCCTGCAGAACTCTACCTAACTAGCAATGTTTTCTTTGCCACCTAGACTGGGGGTCTCTTTGTCTCATCACACAGAGTCCTCTGCCACTGAGAAAAGCGTGAGAAGCATGGAGGAAGGAAGCAAAGCTTGGCTGGGAGGGAGGGGAGTAGAGGCCAGCTCCTGTCTGACACAGGTATGTCAGGGGACAGCTCTCTGACACAGAACCCCAGAGGATCCAGATTCTCATTCCTTCCCAACTGAGTCACTCTGGGCTCTCTGAGCTTTCTCTTACAGGCTTATTGAGGAATGACTGACACAGAATAAAACTCCCCCTTCCTGTTTTAGTGTGTAGTTTAATATGCCACTGACTGAGTTTTGGCATATGTATACTACAATTAATATTCCCAGCTGAGCGTGGTGCTGCAAACCTATCATCTGGCACCCCGGAGGTGGGGGTAGGAGGAAGAGGAGTTCAAGGACAGCTTGCAGCACACAAAATCCAGCCTTTAAAAATGAATAAGACGTGCCTCACTAGGAGGTGGTGGCCCACACCTTTAATCCCATCACTCGGGAGGCAGGGGCAGGCAAATCTCTGTGTGTTCAAGGCCAGCCTGGTCTACAGAGCAAGTTCCAGGACAGTTTCCAAAACTACACAAAGAAACACCCTGCCTCAAATAACAACAATAATGAAATAAATAAAAATAAATAAGTAAAATTAAAATAAATAAGTTGCTGCCAACTTCTGACACTTAGCCATGGCAATTTCTACTGTTTTCTAGAAGGTAAATGGAATCATATACCAGAGAGGCTGTGCTTGTATGGCTTTCCTCAGCATAGTGCTTCTGAGGTTCACCCAGGCCATCACTCATGTCAGGAGAATGTACCTTTTCTTATTGCTGGGTGGTATTCCACAGTACTGTACCAGAGAGAGGGCTCAGCAGGCAAAGGCGCTTGCCTCCAAGCCTGACAACCTGAGTTTGACCCCTGGTATCCACATGGTGGAAGGAAAGAACTGGCTCCCTCTAACTATGTCATATATGTGTATGCACACATGCACATACACAAATATTTGTAATACTTTTTTATATAAAAAAACCACTGGGGATATAGGCCCATGATAAAGTACCTGTCTATAGTTCCCCACTGAGGGCCTTGGGTGTGGCTCAGTGGTAGAGCACCTGCCTAGAATCCCCAGTGAGGGGCTGAGGTGTGGCTCAGTGGTAGAGCCCCTGCCTAGAATCCCCCAATGAGGGGAACAGAAAGCAACAGTAGACCATGCTTGACTTCACTGTGGAGCCTGCCCATAGCCCCTCCCCGCCTAGGCCCTCTACCCACCCAAGCTCTCACAGCCCAGACTTGTATTGCTCCAATGCCCCTGCCCCTCCTACCTTCCTGCCATATTGCTGTGATGAAAGCCAATTAGGATACATCTCTTTCCCCAGTCTCCCCTTCCTGGTGTCCCTGGGTTCCTCTTGGTCACTCCTGTTTAGCCACAGAGAGGTTCCTTGTCATTCATCAGTGGCCTGGTGGGACAGGCTCCGCTGCACCGACGTCCCTCGGCTGGGTCAGTCACACCCTGGGGCACTTCAAAGCTCACTCTGTTCCAAGGCCTTCCTAGTCACGCCTCAGAAAGTGGGGCACAACTGCGGGCCCCCAACTCTGTCACCGCCCACCGTGTAACCATCTCTTCTCTCAGCACCCGTCACAGATCTGTCACTGTGTGGAGACCATCACCACTCACACTAAGCGACTCTGAGAGGGAGGACCCATCTTATTTGTCCCAGCACATCCTCAAGGCACAGGGCACTGGGGCCCACGTGAGGTAGGTGACTACAAGTCTCTGCCATCCTAATTCTGAAAGTGGGTGCCAAGCGAGAAAGGGTCACTAGCACTCCTGCCACTTGTAATTACGTTTAAAAGCTCCTTTACAGGAGCCGAGACGGCTCAGAGGGTGGGAGCGCTTCCTGCATAAGAATGAGGATGTGAGCCGGGCGGTGGTGGTGCACGCCTTTAATCCCAGCACTTTAAGCCCAGGGCTGGGTGGCAGTAACTGAGGATTAGGTGCACAGGGTGAACTGGGTGAACTGGCAATCAAAGCTGGGCATACGTGGTAGCCTTCAGGTGGCAGAGGCAGGCGGATCTCTGAGTTCGAGGCCAGCCTGGTCTACAAGAGCTAGTTCCAGGACAGGCTCTAGAAACTACAGGGAAACCCTGTCTCGAAAAACCAAAAAAAAAAAAAAAAAAAAAAAAAAAAAGAATGAGGATATGAACTTGAACTCTCTCATCTATGTAAGGAGCTGACATGTCTACACATGTACCTGGAAAACCAGCGCTGGCCAGCCAGGCCAAAACAGCAAGCTCCAGGTTCAGCAAGGGCCAGCTCACCAGTTAAAAGCACGGGCTGCTCTCTTCCAGAGGACTTGAGTTCGAGTCTCAGCATTCACATCAAACAGGTCACAACTGCCTGTAGCTCCAAGACCAGGAGAGCCAACAGCCTCTCCTAGCTTCTGTGAGCACTTGGACACAAGTGAGTATCCATACACATACACACGAATAAAAACACATCTTAACAGAAACAAAAAGGGGCAAAGATGACCAAGTGACCAGAGCTGAGACGGGACACAGAGAACAACAAGAATAATGAGGGAAAATGCACAGGAAAGCCCCACCAGCTAGCAAGAACCGAACACAAGCCGACCAAGGAGGGAAAGTTTCTTGCTCCAAGACAGCTATGCTTGGCTGAGACTGCTGCAATCTGTAGTGATGGAGCCCGGCAAGTTCCTTAGCAACCAGTATCCCTTCCTCTTTCCCTATCTTCACAGCTGCTTCTCCCTCATTCTGCTCTCTCTCTCTGAGATACGGGCTCACTGTGTAGCCCAGACTGGCCCTGAACTCAGAAATCCACCCACCTCTGCCACCTGAAGGCTACCACGTACGCCCAGCTTTGATTGCCAGTTCACCCAGTTCACCCTGTGCACCTAATCCTCAGTTACTGCCACCCAGCCCTGGGCTTTGGGTCTGACTTCCCTCTTCACAGCAGGTGACATCACAGGGTGTCCTCTTTCCTCAGGCCCCTCCCGGGCATGTCATGATTCCAATTAGAGCAGCAGCCTGTGTTTACACACACTGCCGCAGCTATGGGGGAGACTATCCGCAGCTGGGACTGCAGGGACGCCGTAATTATTTTTCTTTTCCCTCCCGCACAACAGTTTATTTTCCCGGGAACTAATAACAGTCTTGTGTTTTCGTTTGCTTTGTTGCCTGTGTTCTCAGGACTAATCCGGCCTCAACCCTGCCAACTGCGTCAAGACCCTGGCAGCTGTTCCAGTGCACAGACCTATGGGTCCATCCCCTCCGAACGCAGCATCTCCCGGAGTCCCGTGAGCTGCTGGGTCAGGAGCACCTGTGGCCATGTCGCCCTTCCGGTCCCCTGGCCACCTCTGCCTGCAACGGCTCTTCTCACCCATCTCCAGGGAGCACACTGTCCCTCCAACTATCTTTTTATGTCTAAGCTCAATACTTTACACAGGGACATAAGCTGGCCAGTTACCCTCAAGTTCAGGAGAGACAACTTTGGACAGTCTATCAAGGGCCGAGACTGTATGCTTGAGGACAGAGCTCAGCAAGGTTTTCCCTCAGGAATTGTCTACTCACTGACTTTTTTTGTTGTTCGTGTGTGTGCACACACAGATACCAGGGGCTGATGTCTGGGTGTCTTCCTCAGTCACTCTCCACTTCATGTTTTGAGACAGAATTTCTCACTGAACTTGGCACCCATCGATTCTGCCAGACTGGCTGCCAGTGAGCCCCAGGGATCCTCCTGTCTCTGCCCCCTTCTCTGCCAGCACTGAGCCTTGGGTATACATGGCCATACTTGGCTTTTATGTGGGTGCAAGTGATCCAAACTCAAGTTCTCATGCGTGCACGGTCAGCACTTATCCACTGAAATAGCTATGAAATCTTGTGTTAGGTTTCTTTATTTGAGACAGGGTCTCATGTAGCCCAGGCTAACCCCAAACCACTTGATAAGCGGCAGATGACCCTGAACTTTTAATCCCCCTATGTTCCTATTCTATGTCCACCCCCAGCCCTCAGTCAGCCTCCCAAGTGCTGGGATTGTATGTGTGAATCACCAGGCCCACTACAATTTGGGCTTTTTGAGACAGGGTCTCACTATGTAACATAGGCTGGCCTCTCCCCTCTTGCCTCAGCCTCCCAAGCCCTAGGAAGACAGCATGTCCCACCACGCCTCCACCTCATCCTGCACGGAGTTATTAATTATTTATGAGTTCTTCTTCCTTTTCATTTTCCAAGACAGGGTTTTACCATGTAGCCCTGGAACTCACTATGCAGGCGAGGCTGGCCTCGAGCTCACCTGCTTCTGCCTCCTTAGTGCTGGGATTAAAGATGTGCGCCACCACTTCCCAGCTCATTTACGAGTTACTTCAGAAACAATCGAGTATTCGAACCAGGGACTGGCCACCTGCTACTTCTAGGTCTCTTCTCTCGGGTTCTCCAGTTGTGAGAAGACCATTCATCCTCCTGGCTAAAGGGAAAGGCTGGGACACAGGTGGGCTGGTCTGGCCTGGGAGCCAGATGCTCTCACCCGTGGCTCTTCCTGGTGCTCTGAGGGCAGCACCTCCCCCACTTGCAACTGGGTCTGCAGTTTCCCATTTGGCAAGTTTCAGAGTTTCTAAATAGTTTTAGAAACCTCCCTGGCTAACAGCAGGAAGTATTATGTGAGAGGGTTAGCTATTTCCAGCCGCATCTGTGGGCCAGCATCAACCCTCAGCAGGGGTTGCACACACCAAAGGCGTGTGTGAAACTCACGGTTAGCCCCTCTAGCTCTAGCCCCTCCCCAGCTCCTCCTCCTCCTCTACCACTTCCACCTGGTCCTCCTGCTCCTCTGGCCTCCACCTTATAGGGATTACAGGCTTCCTGCTACTTGAAAGAAACTTTTTTTCCCCAGGGAGGAGTGGTAATGGTGAAGTTTCAAGGCAGGGTTTCTTTGTATAGCCTTGGTTGTCCTGGAACTAGCTCTGTAGACCAGGCTAGACTTGAACTCAGAGATCCACCTGCCTCTGCCTCCCCAGTGCTGGGATTTAAAGCTGTACACCACCACTGCCTGGCTGAAATACAAACTTTTTTTATTGTAAATAAATTTTTATTTAAGGGATTTGATTGCATTGCTCGAAATACAAACTTTTAAAAAACTGGACAGTGAAGACGTAAGCTGTTTTAAAACGATGATAGTCCAGGGCTGGAGATGTGGCTCACTTGGTTGAGGGCTCACCCAGCATGTACAGAGCCTCTAACATTGCATAAACCAGGTGTAGTGGCTCATGTCAGGAGTGCCGGCACTTGGGAGGTGGAAGCAGGGTGATCTGGAGTTCTGGGCCATCCTTGGCTACAGAGGTGAATGAAGCAGCCTGGGTTACCTGAGACCTTGTTTCAAAATCTGTATAGTGAGCTGGGCATAGCGGTGTAGGTCCTTAATCCTAGCACTCAGGAGGCAGAGCAGGCATATCTCTCTGACTTCGAGGCCAGCCTGGTCTACAAAGCAAGTTCCAGGACATCCAGGGCTACATAGAAAAACCCTGTCTTGAAAAAAATACAAACAAAAAGAAACACACATATACACATACACACATAAACACACACACATGCTTTCTCACCTGATTTCTTTTTCAGAATTGTGAGTGAACAGGCTATTTTCACCCCTACCCCCAGCATCTTCTGGCCTGCCTTCCTAGAACAACCATTGCCCCCGCCCAGCCCTGGTGATCATGTGGTAATGACCATAAACTGGTAAGTGCACAGTCTCTGAGTGTGCACTTCTCTCCTTCCTCAGGTTCTGAACCCCTGAGGTTCCAAGCCTGAGCACACACACCTCGTGCTGAAGGTCTGCAATGTCACACCTTCTTAGCATCTGAAGTTCTCACCCTGTCCCGTGCCTCTCCCGGCACCCAGCATGGTGGAGTGGCTGCCCACCCCAGATCTCACGTCACTTCTGCCTTCTGCCTAGTTCCTACCATATTCTAAGGAGAGCCTCAATGCCTCACTGCCCAGAGAAGCCCTTGGGGACTTCAGACTCCTCATCCTCTCCTTAGCTACTGTGTTATGCCCACGCTCCATGCACTGCATCTCCCTAGACCCCGAATTCACCTGCCCTTCCCTCTAGGATCATGGGTTTACCTCTAACAGACCTGGTCCTCGCTCATGCCAGACCTCAACTGCAATCTCCAGCAACTGAACTTGGGCTCCAGAACGGCATCCAGGTCCTTCTCAAGCAAAAATAGGTCTTTTCAGGGCCAGGTGGATGGCTGAGTTATAAAGGGCTTGCTCCATTCAGATCCCCAGAAGTCACAGAGTAAAAATGCCTGGCATGGTGCCGTACGCCTATAACCCCAGCACTGGGAAGGCAGAAACAGGGGGGATCCTGGGGCTCACTGGTCAGCTAGCCTTGCCAAATTGGTGAATTTCCAGACCTCTGTCTCAGTGGAGGAGGTGGTTAGCATTCTGGTTTCCATCGCACCTGCACACAAGCCTGGCCCCCACAGGGGGACCTTAGTCTCCCACTCCACCCAAGTCCCATCCCCTATGAGCGCAGCAACTCAATGTCTCCTGCATTAGCTGCTTCTTCCCCTCACACTTGGTCTCTTCTGTTTGGCTAGTTTCTTAGAGACAGGGTTTCACATAGCCCAGGCTAGCCTGCAGCTGCCTTCAGTTCTTCAGCACCACGGTTACAGGTATGTACCACGGTTACAGGTATGTACCACGGTTACAGGTATGTACCACGGTTACAGGTATGCGCCACCTTTTCTGGCGTCCTCTCTGCATAACGCGAACATCTTTTTCACACAGTGGCACTTGAACTGTATCACCGAATGGAGCAGACCTGAGCCAGGTGGACCTGAGCTGCCCAGGGCCCCTGGCTTCCAGCAAGCCACCCAATTTAGTGGTTTGCCTATGCAACAAGAAACTGATGATGCAGGACCACAGACACCGGACGACAGTAAACAGTTACTGCAGATTCAGTCCCAAATCCTAGCAACTCGTGTGTAAGGAAATTACACATGAAGATTCCCGGCAGACCCTTGGTGGGTTTTGAGATCCAGTCTCACCCTGTAGCCCAACCTGGTCTGAACCTCACTATGCAGCCCAGCAATTTCCTTGCCTCAGCTCAAAAGTGCTGGCACCACACTTGGCCTCAGGCAACTCTTGAAGTGCACTATCATTCCCTGCATGCAGGAGTTTCCCGATAATCTTTTTCCTCTCCTTCGAATCCAGACACAGGGCCCTAACTCATGTTACTAGCCTGGAGCCACACCGTAGAGCCCCAGCAATCCAAAGGCTCACAGCGCCACTCCACCCCGAGGCTCACATTCTTATTCAACCTGGGGCTCCCATCGCAATGTGGAATTATAAAATAAATAATTTAAGAAGGTTGCAAACGTTACAGGTCTCCGTGCAACAGCCAGGCGGATGTGCGGAGCCCAGGGTCTGCTAGCGATGTCTTCAGATGTCTTCGTGGCCAGAAGCCCAAAAAGAAGATAGGTCCTACTGTTAGCCACTAATGTTTGGCTTCCTGTGGCCCACCAGGCATGAGGCTGCTGCTGGGGGCAACCGCAGCAGTGCTCAGCCCCATCTATGAGATGGGGTCTGCACTGCTGTCTGTGGCCAGCCAAGTTCAGGGACAGGAGGATGCTCAACGGACTGGGGTGAGATGTGGAGCCAGTGATTGCTCTGTGCAAACACTCGCTTCACAGACAGCCTCCTGCAAGGTCTTGCCGGGACACTGCAGCACGCCAGTCCCAAAACAATTGCTTTCTCGCCTGTCCCCCCACACAGCCAGAGACAAGACTGATGTGCCCCCCCACCACCAACCTCAGAGTCGGGCGTTTCTACTGCAAGGGAGATTGGCCAAGCGACCACACCCTCTTCCACGCATTCTGCAGGGCTTCACAAGAAGATGGCTCAGAGAAGGTGTACGCTGGACCAAGGTCACAAAGCCAGCTGGCCAGAACCGGGATTCGAACCCGGGAGCACGTGGGAGCTGCCAAAACCGTGCAGAATGGGGTACGGATTTGCGTCGCCCACCCGTGGGCCCTTGCCCCCACCCCGGACCCGGGAGTCCCTCGCACACCTCACTCCACTCGAGCCTGCGCTCCTCACCTAGCGTCAGCTATTGCCACCGCCGCCGCTGCTGCTGCTGCTGCTGCTGCTGCCGCTTCTGCGGGCGATGTCGCCTCCTCCCGCTAGCCGCCCCTCCCGCTAGCCGCCCCGCCCGAGGCGCGGCCCCGCCCCCTAGCCCGACCTCCTCCTCCATCCTCTCGCGAGAGCTAGCTAGTGGGACTACGCCCGTCCTTGATGCGCCTGCGCACTCCTCCCCACCCGTGCCCCACGCCTGCCCGTGCCATGTGGCGCCTTATTTACGGCCAGCGATTGGTCCCACCCACCATCCACTGGGAGCCCCGCTCCTTCCACAGCCACCAATCCGAGGTGGGGGCGTGGCTGATCTCACGAGGCGGGGCCGGTCTCGCGATTCGAACTCCTGAGTGGGCAAAGTTGGCTGACAACCGTATCTGAGTTTATGGAGCTAAAGAGAGAGCATGCAGGTAAAGCTCTTAGTGAGAGCCAGGCATGGTGTCTCAGGCCTGTCACCCCAGCTACATGGGGGCGCTGAGGCATATAGCTGGAAAGTTCCAGGCTAGCCTTACTTATTGAGATTCTCTTCTCAAAAGCCAACCAAGGTTTGGGGAGAGGGCTCAGGGGGTAGAGTGCTGGCCTGGCGACTGTGAGAACCTGTGTTCGGAGCCCTACCACCCACGCTCATGAGCCAGGCTCCGCGATCCTGCCTGTAATGCCAGCGATGCCAAGATGGGCAGAGACAGACGATCGCTGGAACTTGCTGGCTACCCAGCCCACTCTATTGGTGAAGTTTCAGACCAAAGAGAGCTCTGTCTCAAATGAAAGTTGGAAGGTGCCTGAGGTTATCTTCTGCCCTCCACACACCGCGTGGGACCAGCTCCCCCGAGCAAAGCAAGCATCATGGCGCACACCTGGAATCCTATTTCTGAGCAGCCTTCTCAAAGCAGGGGACTCTTTCGATGCCAGCAGACTCTCCCGAAGCCCAGGATAGAGGCCTCTTTCTGTAGCAATCTGACAGGACGGCAGAGGGCAGAGCCTAGCAGGGTTGATTATATTTCAGTGGTGGGGGATTCCCAACTTACTACTAGGACTCAAATCTTACAGCTAACTACCCTGAGTTGCCTAGTGTGCGCATGACCGGCTCAGGCTGCTGGAGGCCACAGCAGGATTCGAGGTCCCAAGCAGGCTGGTTCCTACAGAGAGTTCTTCAGAAAGCTTGTGGGAGGATCTTCCGGTCCTGTGTGCTTCTGCAGACAGGATCAGGACCACCCCATGATCTCATTTTATTGCCACTCTACTAACCCAGTGCCCAAATAAAGTCACTTAGGAGGCACTGGGAGCTAGAGAGCCAACATCTCTTTCTTTTTGCGGGGGGTTGGGGGGGGATAGAGCACAGTAAGTTTCAGGACTGAAGTGTGACTCCGTGGGTAGGGTGCTTGCCCAGCCCTGGGTTCCATCCCTATTAGTGCATAAACAATGCGTGGCAGCACACATCTGCAACTCCAGCACATTCCAGAGCTGGAGACAGGAGGATCAGAAGATCAGGATCAGCTTTGGATACACAGTGAGCTTGAAGGCAGTGTCTCCAAAACCAAGTATAAATGTCATGAAATAAGTTCTCTTTTCCTCTCTCTCTCTCTCTCTCTCTCCCTTTCTTCTTGACAGGATCACTCTTTGTATCTATGTAGCTCTGGCTGTCCTGGAACAAGGCTGGCCTAGAAAACACAGAGGTTCACCTGCCTCTGCCCCTGCCTCCCGAATGCTGGGATTAAAGGCATGCATCACTATGCCTGACCAATAAGCCCCACTGCATTTTATTTTGGCAGGTGTTACGGCACTCGCTTATAATTCCAACGCTTGGGCAATGGAGGCAGGATTGCAAGTCTGAGGTCAGCCTGGGCTACGTAAATGTTGTTTTCTCTTACATATCAGCTGGAATGGCTTATGCCAGTGTAAACACTGACAACTCCAAATGCAAGTGAAACGGCAGAGCAAGTGGGTGGCCTTCCATGGCAGGAGAAAGTGCAGCATTGTGTGCCTCTTTGAGAAGCTGTGTGGCAGTGCTGTACAAAACATACACCTTGGGGCTGGGCAGGTGGCTCATTGGGGAGGAGTAGTGCTGGCTGAGAACGCATTAAGGATCCAGGTTTGAACCGCAGCAACCATGTGAAAGACTGGGCCTGGCCCCATGCATGCCTACACCCTCAGTGCTGAGGAGAGGGGAGGAGTAGAACCAGGAGGCCTGAGGGAACTTGCCGGCCACCACCCTAGCTCCAGGTTCAAATGGAGACCCCTCTCTCAAGGGACTAACATAGAGTGTGATAGATCAGCGTTGGGAATATTATGTTAAGGCATGTTACTTTTGTTTATGTTACTTCTGTTTAACTCTGTGAAGCTGTGATACTTTGTCCAAAATGCCTCATGGTCTAATAAAGATCCGAATGAACGGCCAATAGCGAGCTAGGAAAAAGGACACTCAGGGCTGTCAGGCAGAGAGAATATATAGAAGGAGAAATCTGGGAAAAGGTTGGGAGGAGTAGTAGCCCAAGAAGGAGGAGGACATCAGGGGCCAGCCACCCACCTACACAGCAATTCTTGGAGTAAAAGTAAGATTTAAAGAACAGTCCTTTCAGTGTCTGTATGAATTAAAAAAAAAAAAAAAACAACAGTCCAGTGGTGGCACATGCCTTTAATCCAGCTCTCAGGAGGCAGAGGCAGGTGGATCTCTGTGAGTTCAAGGCCAGTCTCATCTACAAAGAGAGTTCCAGGACAGCCTCCAAAGCTACAGAGGGAAAAAAAGGGAAGAAGGAGGAGGAGGAGGAAGAGGAGGAGGAGGAGGAGGAGGAGAAAGAAGGAGGAGGAAGAAGGAGAAGAAGAAAAAGAAGGAGGAGGAGGAGAAGAAGAGGAAGAAGGAGGAGGAGGAGGAGGGTAAGGAGGAGGAGGAGGAAGAAGAAGAAGAAGAAGAAGAAGAAGAAGAAGAAGAAGAAGAAGAAGAAGAAGACGACGACGACAGAGGCCAAAGGATAGATGGGAAAATATAAATTAAGAAAACAAGGCCAGAAACAAGCCAAGCTAATGCAGGATGTTTATAAATAAGAATTTGGGAGCTGGGTGGCAGGCCTCCCAAAAGAGTCCAAAGAAGATAATAACATCATACTACCACAGATCAGGGCACTTCAGGCCTTTACTGCTGCATGCACGGGCATGGGCACACACCCTGCACACACACACACCCTGCACAACACAGCCATGCACACACGCCCTGCATACACATGCTCTGCGGACACACACACAAGCCTTGCATACACAGTCCTGCATGCACACAGCTCTGCAGGCACAGAGCCCTGCACACATACACCCTGCACACACAGCCGTGCACACATACACACCCTGCACACACACAGGTGCTGTTCTAGCTTGCTTTCTATTGCTGTGATAAAGAATGACCAAAAGCAATTTGGCAGGGGCAGGAGTGGAGAGTGGGTATTTTAGCTTACAGGTTATATTCCATCACTCAGGGAAATCAAGGCAGGAGCTTGAAGGTAGGAACTGAAGCAGATCAATGGAGGCCCTGCTTTGTTTCCCCTGGCTTACTCAGCCTACTTTCCGATAAGACCCAGCCCCCCCCCCCCGGCCCAGTGGTGCAACCACCTACCCATATCTGGCTAGGCCTCCCCTATCGATGGACAATCAAGATAAAGCCCCACAGACATATCCACAGGCCAATCTTTTTTTTTTTGGGGGGGTTGGTTTTTTGAGATAGGGTTTGGAGCCTGTCCTGGAACTAGCTCTTGTAGACCAGGCTGGCCTCGAACTCACAAAGATCTGCCTGCCTCTGCCTCCCAAGTGCTGGGAGTAAAGGCGTGCGCCACCACCGCCTGGCTCCACAGGCCAATCTGATGGAGGTAATTTCTTAACTACAGTTCCTTCTTCCCAGGTGTGTCTAAATGTGTGTCCAGTGACAAAAATTATGTCAGACATGTGCACATGCATGCATATACGCGCGAGCACGCGTGCACACGTGCACACACACACAAATACACCTTCCTGATGATTCCACAAACCTTCTTCTAGCTATCCGTCTAAGGAAGGTCTGTAAATGAACATCTTCATGCTTTTCATCATGGATTACTAAAGCCAGTTTCCATAGTTTAGTGATGATCATGCTTGCCTAACACACAGGCAACTCAAACTTGAGACAACCCAAATTTTCTGTTCTTTTAAAATCTGTTATTGCATTTCTCTCTCTCTCTCTCTCTCTCTCTCTCTCTCTCTCTGTGTGTGTGTGTGTGCGCGTGTGTTTGCTGTGCATATTGAGGTCAGATGACAATTTGCTGCATTGGTTTCTCTACCATGTAGGTTCTGGCATTGAACTGAAGGTCCCAGGCTTGGCAGCAAGTGCCTTTAACCCTATACTCTTTTCATTTCTCCTCTATTTGCAAACCCACTTTCTAGAGAACAACGTGCAGAAACTTTCTGACTCTGAAATGGCTACATGGTATCCAAGCATTTACAGATGAAGAGGTAGCAGTTCAAAGAACTTGACCAACCAGCTGAAGGCACACAGTCCTGTAAGTGACAGAATTGGACCCTAATCCAAATTTGGACTCCAAAACTTGAGCTACACAACTGTCCAATGGCTTCTGGGTAGGGAATGCATATATCAGTAGAGGTCAATTGGGGCTGACTGTGCCCTGGAGTTTCCACAACACAGATTCTTCTTTGTGTGTGTGTGGGTTTTTTTTTGGGGGGGGGGGGCGGTGGGAGATGGAGGTTGTTTTGTTTCAGTGCTGTGGATGAATGGGTTCTGAGTGAGGACATAGCTAGTAAGTGCTCTACCACTGAGCCACACTCCAGCCCTCACTGGGGGATTCTAGGCAGGGGCTCTACCACTGAGCCACACTCCAGCCCTCACTGGGGGATTCTAGGCAGGGGCTCTACCACTGAGCCACACCCAGCCCCTCACTGGGGGATTCTAGGCAGGGGCTCTGCCACTGATCCACACCCCAGCCCCTCACTGGGGGATTCTAGGCAGGGGCTCTACCACTGAGCCACACCCCAGCCCCTCACTGGGGGATTCTAGGCAGGGGCTCTATCACCAAGTCATGCCCCCAGTCTCATGTCATGTCATTTTTCTAAACTCCAAGCTCCTTTATGTAACTGGGCCTCCCAGGCTATTCTTCTGCTCCTTGGGGCCCCAAGTGTGTCTTATCTTAGACAGAGGGCATGTGCCCAACTGGTTTCATAACCAGGGTTGCAGCAGAGGAAAAACATAACCAACTGTGGGTCTCGCAAGAATAATCCAGAAACTATCTCTTGGTACTGAAGAAGTCCTGACACACCCTGGACTCTGGGTTGCTAGGAGGGTGCAGAGAGTAACAAAAAGGAACAATCAACAGATGGGACCACATGAAATTAAGCTTTCTTCACAGTTAAAGAAACAGCAGGGCACATGGATACCCACAGAATGGGAGATCTGGAGCTACACCTCAGACAGGGTACTGATATCTAGAAGTTACAAAAGTTACCCACAGATATTAAATACTTAATGCAATACAATTGCCTATTAAGAAATGGGCTAATGGGGTTGGGCAGTGGTGTTGAACACTTTTAATTCTAGCACTCAGGAGTCAGAGGCAGGTGTATCTGTGAGTTTGAGACCAGCCTGGTCTACAAGAGCTGGTTCCAGGACAGCAAGAGCAACACAGCAAAACCCTGTCTCAAAAAACCAAACCAAACCAAACCAAACAAAACAGAACAAAAAGCAAAACACAAAACAAACAAAAAAGAGAGGCAGCATTCAAAAGAAAAAAAATGAATGAGTAATAACTATTCCCTAAAGGGTTCAGCATTAACATTACTCTGAGCTACCACCTCACCTTTGCCAGAATGGCTCTCATTAAGAAATCTGAACTGAGACCAGGCAGGTGACACATACCTTTAATCCTAGCATTCAGTAGGCAAAGGCAGGCAGATCTCTGTGAGTTCGAGGCTAGCCTGGTCTATAGAGTCAGTTTCAGGACAGCCAGAGCTACACAGAGAAACCCTGTCTTAAAAAGAAGAAGAGAAGGAAGAAGAAAAACCTGGTAACATGGATCTAGAAAGATGGCTCAGTGGTTAAGTGCACTGGCTGCTCTTACAGAAGACCCAGGCTTGCTTCCCAGAACCCACATTACAGCTTATACCCATCCTTCACTCCAGTTCCAGGGGATCTGAAATCTTCACCTGGCCTCTGTGGACACCAGACACTCACATGGTACACAGGCAAAACATACACGAATTATTTTGGGAACTTTTATTATATTTTTAAAATTGTTATGTGTGGGTGTTTTGCCTGCACATATGTCTGTGCACCATGTGCATGCAGTGCCCTTGGAGGCCAGAAGAGAGCGCTGGATCGCCTAGGACTGGAGTTATAGATAGTTGTGAGCCACCATGTGGTTTCTGGGAGTTGAACTCAGGACCTTTGGAAGAGAAGGCAGTGCTCTTAACCACTGAGCCATCTCTCTAGCCCTAAAAATGAAACCTTAAAAAAAAAAAAAAAAAGAACTGACAGCAAATGCTGGAGAGGACGGGGAAAGAGGAATAATTCACTGCTTTGGGAGGTGATGAGACCACGAGGGTGGAGCCCTTGTGAATGGCGTCTGTGCCCTCAAAAACCAAACTCTCATACCCATACCCTCCTCCCACCACAAAAGGTCCTCAAGAATCTGCAACCCAGACACACCTCAGCCCTCACCTGGACTCGGCAGCCTCCAGAACTAAGAGAAGTTGCAGTTGTCAAGTTTTGTTCTGGGAGCTGTGGACTCAGACACGCATCTGTACAAGAGCCACAGAAGCACAGGCCAGTCTAGGGTGTGTCTTCAGCTTCCCGGTGTAGTGGCTTGTCCTCAGGAATGTTTGAGCCAGAGAGGTCCTTAGCCGTCTGCCACCTAACGTTATGGCCACCAGTGTGCCTCTTAATCTCCTTGCACACCCCCAAATCAAGAGCTCGCTCTTCAATAAACAGCCCATTGGCCAAACAGATGCCATGTTTCTCCTCCTATCCAGGGGGCTCTACAGGCCGCTTCCTCCCTCCCTTCTGTCCTTCCTCCATTGGTCCTCTTCCTCCTCTATTAACTACTGTTATTTCTCATTACCACTATTATTATTTGGAGATGCTTGGGGACGGACCCCGAGCCTCAGGCAGGCACTCTACCACTGAAACAACATCCCAACACCTTTCTTCTTTTATTTTTGTTTATTGACTTTTTGAGACAGAGTTTCTCTGTGTAGCCTGGCTGTCCTGGAACTCACTCCGTAGACCAGGCTGGCCTCCAACTCACAGGGATCCGCCTGCTTCTGCCTCCCAAGTGCTGGGATTAAAGGTGTGCGCCACCACCTCCTGGCATCAGTATGTGTGGGGGTCAGAGGATACCCTCCGTGTCAGCCCTCGCCTTCCACCCTGTTCCCATCCTATGCCAGCCAACTGGCCCACACATGTCCAGAAATCCCGTCTCCATCTTTTAGTCCCCCGCTTGGAGCACTGAGATGACAGACATGCATTATCTCATGCTACCAGCTTTTCCACACGCTCTGAGGGTCTGAACTCTCAGGTCCTCACAATTGCCCAGCAAGTGCTCTACCCACTGAGTCATCTTTCCACTCACTTTTCTTTTTGAGTTCAGCCATGACTGATGAGCTCCAGCCTCCAATGGGCTGGCGTCATTATTTTATAATAAACATTTTGAAAGATCTTCACAATCAAAAAGTTTGCCTGCACAGGTGGCTCTCAGGGTTTGAGGCTAGTATGGTCTACAGAGTGAGTTCCAGGACAGCCAGGGCTACACAGAAAACACTGTCTTTAAAAAAAAACATATACATACACACCCAAAGAAAGAGTTTGCCTGCTACTGTAGCCTTAGAAGTCACCTTACACTGCTTCTAAAGGTTCTTAGTGTGGGACTTGGGGCCCACGGACCTGAGCCTGAGGGGCTTGAGATCCTAGCTGGTACACCCCAGTCACCTCACTATAGTTGAGGTGGGATCAACAGGGCTCACAGAGGTCCCAGAAAAGCCCCCAAATATAGAACCCCCCAACAGTTTGGAAAGTCCTAATGGACAATGGTTTCAAGAAAGCCCTAAGCCATCTTTCCTGGCATAAAGTATCACAGTAGGGAGGGAGGGACAACCCCAGAATTCAGCTGTAACATCTGTTCAATATTTCTGGGCCAGGTACATGCATGTCTAAAACCTGCTTCCTAGTCAGTGAAGTTGCCGCCCAACTCCACCTCCCAACACTAAGGAGGTACAGTCACAGTCCACCTAGCCCTTGGCCCCTCTGTGTTGGTCCTGAAAGTTCCCAGCACAAGAAAGAAAGGACAGTATCCTTGTCTGCTGTCTGTTGCTGTGATAAACACCTTGCCAAAAGCAGCTTGGGGAGGAGAGGGTTCATTTCAGCTTACAGCTGCCAGTCCATCATTGAGGGAAGCTGGGCAGGAACTCAAGCAGAAGCAGAGTTAGGAACCACAGAGGAAAGCTACTTACTGCTTTGCTCTCCTGGCCTGTCAGCTTGATCACCCCAACCCTACCACTCCCTAGCCCTCTACCATTCCCCCTCATACCCACATCTCAAAAATCAAACACAAAAACCAGACAAGGCAAAGAAAATGTCTTGCCAAACACGGAACTAAATTTTGTTTCTTCTCCCCCCCACCCCATTTTTTTTTTGTTGTTGTTTTGTTTTGTTTTGTTTTTAAGTCAGAAGGCCTTGGGAATGCGGCAATTGGTAGAGCACTTGCCTAGCACACACAGGGTCCTGGGCTATATCTCCAGCACCATATAAACCCGGGGTAGTGGCCCATGGCTACAGTCTCAAAAGTTGAGAGGAAGGCAGGAGGATCAAGATTCATAGTCATCCTCAGCTACATTGCAAGTTCAAGGCCGGCCTAAGCTACATAAGACCCTGTCTCAAATAAATACATAATTTATCAATAGACTCAAACTCCTTAGGTCTTCCCCATGCAGGTCCCCAGTAAAAGCAGAGTGCACATATCTCACTAGCCCTGGCTGTTTCCTCTTGCCTACCTCCCATCAACTCCCTCGTCAGCACAGCTGAATCGTGGGAAGCTTGTGTGAGCTTGAGGGCAGAACCAGGTAGTAGGAGAAAAGCCGTCCTGTCTTCCCTGGTACTGGCACCCCAGAACCACCTGCACACTGCTCAGAGGCCAGTAGTGATGGGGACCCATTCTCCCATCCCACAGCAACCCCTGCAGCCTGAGTGTGAGCCATGGGCTGTCAGTCATCGGAATCCAGGGATATGGAGCAGTCCCAGGGGCATCCTCAGCAGTCAGAATGACCCAAGAAAGGCCCAAAGTCAGCATGGGGTCTTGAACAGGTCCTTTGCCATGGGAGGTGATCCCTGTGTCCTGCACCACTCTCCATCTCTGGTCCAGCGCTGGGGTCCCCTGGACGTCTGCTGCCATCTACTTGGGACGCCTTGGCCTCTTGGCACTACCACCCTGAGGCTTGGGGGGATTGTTGGGGGGCAGTGGGCTGTGACGCCGGCCTCTGCTGTCTGTAGACCCTGCGATGGATGGGAGACTTTAGTTTGTGGCCAGACCAGTGAAAGAGAATCCAACACTCGCTAAACACTGTGTCTTTAGCCCCATCATGACCACATGCAGCTCACAGGCCTGGACTCCCCTACACACACACACACACACACACACACACCACACCACACACACATCTGGGACAGGCAGCTGACTTCATCAATACCAGAGTCCTTTTCAGCTATCACGTGTGACCTCCAAGGCTTTTCCTCCTCACCCTTCAGGCTGAAGTGGCCTGCCTGCTCCCTGGTCACTCTGGACTATATTTGAGAACATACCCAGCAGCTCTGGCCAAATGCAACAAGGATGGGGGCCCGTGTGGACCCTTCCCTGTCCTTCACACTCAGAGATACAGTATTAGGCAAGCTGTCATTCAGCGTGTATGACTGACCAGTCAGCACCTGGGAGAGCCCTTCCTCCACAGCCCTTTACTCTTTAGTGCAAACAGCAGCGTGGGGGAGGGTAAGATGCAGCAGCAGAAAGTGAGGTCAGACAGCAGGAAGGACCTCCCACTTGGCCCCCACCCCTAAAATCCTGATAGTCCAACAGCCCAGGGACGTTTGACTTCATTCAATGGCTTGGTTATCAGGTGGTTCAAGTGTTGACAAGATGGTACGAAAGGTACCAGAGGATGCTTGCCACCCCAGGAGGGGATTGGGGTAGCTCTGGCTTCTCCATCTGAGATGAAGATGACATGAACGTGGACACTCATGTGGCCATCCTCCTAGCTGGAGCTCAGTAATGCGCAGGAAGAGTTAGAGCCATAGGGATGAGGCTGTGACCCTCGGGACTGATGTCTAGACTGGCCACTGTCCTGCAGAGTGGATGCTTCCTGTCGAGGAAGGGCCTTAGCTGGGATCTTAGTCAAGCAATCCACAAGAGCCTCGGCTTTGGAGGAAGAAGCCAGAGTGAGCAATGGTGCAGGATTTTCACCCTAACACTCATGAGGGAGGAGGATTGTGACTTCCAGGCGGTCTGGACTACATTGTGACTATATACATGGCTGGGGAAGGTGCTATCCTAGATCATAAATTGGAGTTGAAGTTATACAGTGAAATAATAATAATAATAATAATAATAATAATAATAATAATGTGTGTGTGTGTCATGTGTGTTCAGGTGTGTGTGTGATGTGTCTACATGACAATAAACATCTTCGTAGAGACGACAGTACGCTCCCAGAAGCCGTTCCTTGGGCCCTAGGCAGGCTACTGACCCTCAGGGATCTCCCCATCTCTGTCTCCTCAGATCTAGGATTACAAACACACACCACCTCAATGGGCTTTATTGTATATATTTCAGTGATCAGTCTCTGGTCCTCACACTTGAACAGCAAGCATGCACAGAGTTAACTATGCCCTCAGCCCCAGTGAGAATCCTTTTTAAAAAACCTGGAGGATCTATGTGCAGTGGGTAGAGAATGGACTCACATGGGTGCCCAGACACTTAATCCTTGACTCCAGTCCCCTGGTGTCACCTCCCCAGGACAGAGCCCTGAGACATGCCTCCCCCACAATTCTCCTCATCCTGACCCTTGACCCGCTCATTTCCACCCATTGACTCAACTGAGCAGGATGCCTGTTCTATAAGTATCACATTCCCAACTAGGTCGTCCCCTACAACACTGAAGGCCGCCAACCCTCCTCCTTCCAGCTGCATCTGGCCCTCTCCTGCCCACCTCAACCCTTGACCCTCAGCTTCCAGCCATTCACTCTGGACTAGGCATCTCATTCAAAGTTAAGGGAAATGTTTGAGAGGGGAGTGAAGTGCTCCATCAGCAATGCCAGGAAACTTTGGCTGGGATGAGGTCAGTTTGGAAAGCCACCTGGTCCCCACTGTCTCCTCCCAGTCAGCAGAAAAGGCTGGGCTAGGGAGACAGAGGGCTCAACTTCCAGTCCAGGCTGTCCACTCACTGCCCAGGTCACCCCCAACCCTCTGTCTCTGAGACCATTGCTGTCTTCCAAACAGTTCACAAGCAGCAGAGGTCCGGAGCACGGAAGGCTGTATAGCATGGAGGCTGCTGCTCTACCAGTTCTCCCACAGGTGGGACACGAATATCCAAGATGCCAGTGGGGTAGAGATGGGGGCACAGGTTTGAAGGTACAGTCACTGACCTCGGATGTCACGCGGCAGGAGGGGTGGCCGGTTAGGGGCTGCGTTGCTCTGCCACATGGCACTGGGGAAGGTGAAGCTGACCTCCGGCACATGAAGCGTGTTTTCATCTGAAGGAGACACCAGCAATGGGAAATGTTATCTGGAACGCCCTACCAAGATGAGAGGCCAGACTAAGGAGTGGGAAAGAGGTGAGTCTCTTCCTCAGCTCCACAGGAGGCTAAGGGAGAATGAAAGATGGGGAGGGGGAGGGGGAACAGAGAAGGGGGAGGAAGAGCAGCAGGGAATGAGAGAGAGAACAAAGAGGAGGGGAAAGAAGAGGAAGAAAATGGTAGATTTGGGGATGGATTTTCCTAAATGGTCTGGGTTGGCTTCAAATTCTCAATCCAGGGCTGGAGAGATGGCTCAGAGGTTAAGAGCATTGCCTGCTCTTCCAAAGGTTCTGAGTTCAATTCCCAGCAACCACATGGTGGCTCACAACCATCTGTAATGAGGTCTGGTGCCCTCTTCTGGCCAGGAGGCATACACACAGACAGAATATTGTATACATAATAATAAAATAAATATTAAAAAATTCTCAATCCATCTGACTCAGTCTTCAAGAGTTGGCAGAACAGGCACACATCACCTCACCAGCCATCACTCGCTGTGGAGACAGGGTCTCAGTATGCAGCCCAGGCTGGCCTACTACTCGTGATTCTTCTGTGTAAGCCTTCTGAGTGTTGGGATCAGATGCTTAGAGTATAATTATTTTTTTAAACTTTTAAAAATTTATTTATTATATATACATGATATTCTGTCTGCGTGTTTGCCTGCAGGCCAGAAGAGGGCACTAGACCTCATTACAGATGGTTGTGAGCCACCATGTGGTTACTGGGAGTTGAACTCAGGACCTTTGGAAAAGCAGGCAATGCTCTTAATCGCTCAGCCATCTCTCCGGCCCTAGAGTAATAATTCTTGGAGGATCACCTGGTGCTGTTGTGTTTTGTCGTTTGTGTATATGTGTGTATGTGTGTGTATGTGGGTTTGCGTGGGTGTGGAGGTCAGAGGTCAATATCGGATGTCTTTCCTTTATCACTCTTCACCCTTTGTCTGTTGTTTGTGAGACTTGGCCTCACTGTGTAGCCCTGGCTGGCCTGAAACTCATGCAGACAAAGCTGGGCTCTGAACTCACAGGGATCTGCTGGCCTTTGCCTGGAATTAAAGGCAGGTACTACCACACACAGCCTCCCACTTTGGTTTTTTGAGACAGGGTCTCTCACTGAACCTGAAACTCATTGCTTTGGATAGGAGCTTCGTGTTTCTGCCCCGGGGACTGAGGCTGCAGAGGTGCACTCAGCGCTGGGCTTTTCCATGCCTGCGCAAAATTTGCGGCACTTTAAAAACCAACTGTCTCTGTGATCATTGAAATCCACATCTATAAATAGAATAATGATGCCTGCAATCCCAGTCCTTGGGAAGCTGAGGCAGGAGGGTGACAGTCTCAAGACCAGACTGAGCTACATAGCAAAACCTTTCTCTTAAAAAAAAAAAAAAAGTTTCTTTGTCTTATTTGAGTCAGGCTCTCACATAGCCCAGGCTAGCCTAAAATTCACTATGTAGCCAAGGATGACCTTGAGTTTCCAAATCTCCTGCCTCCTCTGCCTAAGTGCCGGGATTATAGCCATGCACCATTACACCCATCCATGGTCCTGGGAATGGAACCTGGGGTTCCGTGCTCGCTAGGCAAATGCTCAACCAGTTCAAATCCATCCCAACTGCTTATATCTACACGGAAGTAAACTCTGCATCCAGATCTGAACAGATGGACCTAACTTGCCAGGTCACTGGCACATGCACCCAACAGTCAATTTAATCAAACTAAGAAAAACAAAAGCCAAAACTCACACCAAAAAGCATGGCCGGCAGGGGACAGATAACCCACACTGCTCCCTGTCTTTGTCTTGTATGGCTTGAGAAACAGAAAACCTTATTTTTCTTTCTTTGATCCCCCCCCCCATGTTGTGGGATATTAGTTTAATGATGCAAAGATGTGTTGCATTTTTTATGTTGCATTTATTTAACTCTGTAAAGCTGTGTTACTTTGTCTAAAACACCTGATTGTACTCCTAAAGAGCCCAACAACCAATGGCTAGGCAGAAGAGAGAAATAGGCAGGGCTGCCAGGCAGTGGGAATAGAAATGAGGAGAAACCTGGGCTAGGGGGGTTGGTGGAGAGAAGAGCAAGGAACGAGAAAAGGAGAAGAGGACAACAGGGGCCAGCACCCAGCCACACAGCCAGCTACAGAATGAGAAAGAAAGAAAGGTATATAGAATAAAGAAAATTAAAAAGCCTAGAGGCGAAATGCAGTTAAAGAGGAACAGGATAATTTAAGATAAAACAAAACAAAACAAAAACAACTGGCTCGAAACAAGCCAAGCTAACTCTTGGGATTCATAAGTAAGAATAAAGCTCTGTATTTATTTAGGAGCTGGGTGGTGGGCCCCCAAAGAGTAAAAACAAAACTAAGCAAAAACAAACAAACAAAATCCAACTCCACTCATACCTGCGTGAAAACTGAGACTGGGTTTCATCTTGGAGGCCACAGGGACAGCAGGGAAAAAGCTCTTCCCTGACGGCTTTGGAGGCTGGAGGTGTGCTGGGGACAGCTGGCTCTCAGATGGATGTTCCGTCGAGGGCTGATGTTTCTCTGTCGTCTGCAGTTTGGAAAAGGTATATGGAAGGAAGGGCAGAGGATGCTGAGGTCATTTTCAGAAAATACCTGCTGTGTGCCAGAGTAGCAGAACCAGCCCCAAGTAAATGAGCAAAGAATGGATGAGTCTGACTCCTCCCCTCTCCTTATGGGGGGGCTCTCAGGGGTGAGTGACACATGAATGGGTAGGCGTCATCCAGTCTGGTAAAGGCCTGAGTGGGACAGTCAGACAGTCCCCAAGTAAGAGAACGCCCCTGTCTTCCAAGTGGAAAGCTTGCTTCTTCTCTCCTTTCTCTCTCCCCCTGGTTTCTGCTACTTCCCTTCTTTTATATTGAACAAATCAGCTGATTGCTTGCTTTATTTATTTATTTACTTATTTTAGTATTTTGGACACAGGGTCCTAACATGTTGCCCAGGCTGGCCTCAAGCTCCCAATTCTCTAGCCACAGTCTCCTAAATGCTGGTACGAGAAGCCTGCATCACAATGCCCAGTCTTCTATCACTCTCACGTCAGGGAATACCCTGCCTGTGTCTAGTAGAGGTTTGGCCTTTGGTGCCCAAAGGCAGGATGTAGGTTGGCCAGACCCTCTGTCACTAGTCATTACCAAACACTGGGAGCACAGAAACGGATGATAGTGGTGGACCCGAGGAATTGATTCTCTCATGCCACTCAGCAGACTTATTCTGAAGCCAACCGATGACCCTTTCCTTAAATTAAACTACAAGTACCAACTGATGCCATAGGTCCGTGGTCAGCCCCTGCCTAGAATCCCCAGTGAGGGGCTGGGTGTGGCTCAGTGGCAGAGCCCCTGCCTAGGATCCCCAATGAGGGGCTGGAGTGTGGCTCAGTGGCAGAGCCCCTGCCTAGAATCCCCCAGTGAGGGGCTGGGTGTGGATCAGAAATAAATTTCTTGCTTAATGTGCAAGGTCCTGGGTTCTATCCCTAGTACCACGGAAGGAAGGAAGGAAGGAAGGAAGGAAGGAAGGAAGGAAGGAAGGAAGGAAGGATATTTAATCCTGGGATTGGCACATGGAGCTGCATTTCTAGGGCTTTAACTGAACAAAACATTAAGTGGACACCGTGAGTTTGGGTCATGCCGTGGGCTCAGGCACTGTGAAAGACTGGTGTCAGGCCGCATACTTTTCTGCTATGCAGGGATCCCATACATGTGTGACAGTGTGAGTGCCCATCTGCTCTCTGCCTTCTTCTTCTCCTGCCCCAGTTTTACCCCAGCAACCAGACAGACATCTACGTACTTGTTGCAGGCTCCAGGTGAATGAGGGTGACCTTTTCCTCCCTGCCTTCCTCTCCAAAGAGCGGTCCCTGCTGGGGCTGGCATGGGGCCACCTCCAGTCTGCAGGGCTGGGGTCCCTGGAGTCTAAGCAGCTGCCCTCTTTGTCATACACTTTGCAGCGACGGCTGGCTGCTATGAGGGCGATGCTCTTGGTGCCCAGGGCCATCTCCTTGAGGGCCTGGACACTCAGAGGGGGGCTGTTCATCTCTCCTGCTGACTGTGGCAGTCTCAGCTCCAAACCAGCTGTGGGCGGCAGTCTAGAGACCAGGCTCTTTACACCAAGAGTATTCGGCTTCTGAGGAAGAAAAGCACAGGTCACCTACAGTCACTATAGTAACAGCATGGGACCCCAGAAGCAGTCCCTCCCCATGCAGTCTATCTGAGAAGGGGCCTCCCTCTAGCTAGCACCCTGCACACCAACCTCAAGCATGGGAGGCGTCAGCAGGATGCGGAGGGCTGGCGGAGGGAGAAGAGAGTCTTGCTTCCCAAGCCTCCACAGTGGAGTGCTTTTTGAGGACCTGTTCCCATCACTGTGGATGAAAGAGGAGATACTCTGGAGGCCCTGGGTCCTTTGCCACAGCCTGGGCAGCTAGGATCCAGCCTCAGCTGCTGTTCCAACCCAGAGCACTACAGTCCATGCACTGGGCGAGATGTTGGCCTCAGCTGTGTTGCTGTGGCTGTGACTAGGCTGGCTCATCCATGCTGGTCACCTACTGTGGGTAGCCAAGAGGCAGCACAGGTTTGCAGTGGATCATGCACTGCCCTCTATACGAGGCGGAAATACACAGCCATGATGTTCAGTCTGGGTTTGTCAAGTTATTTTCCGGATAGAGACTCATCATGTAAATGAATCTCTAGGCATGTCTGTGAAGGGTTGTGTAGATCGGGTTAACTGAGGTAGGAAGTCCCACCCTAAATCTTGTGGCTCCATCCCACAGGGTCCTGGACTAGATAAAAAGGACAAAGTGAGCTGAGCACCAGCGTCCTCTCTGCTTCTTAACTGCAGAAGTCATGTCTTCTCCACCATAATGACGTGTACCCTCGAACGGGCTTGGTAAGAACCCCTGCCTAGAATCCCCAGTGAGGGACTAGGATCATGGATCAGTGTGAGGGCCCCTGCCTGGAGCCCTCCAGGCAAACACTAGGGCCTAGCTAGATTCAGTCCCTAGTTCCTGCACAGGGGGAAAAAGGCTGAGGCTGTCTCACATAGTACGGCACTTGCCTTGCATGCACAAAGCCCTGGGCTCCGTCTGCACAAACTGGATATGCCTATAATCCTAGCACTGGGGAGGCAGAGGCAGGAGGACTATAAGTTCAAGATCATCCTTGGTTACATAGTGAGCTTAAGGCCTGCCTAGGCTGCATGAGACCCTATCTCAGGACAGAAACAAACAAACAAACAAAACAGTAAACAAAAAGATATTGAAGTCACCTTTGTGTTCTGTCTCCTTCCCTCTCTGTCCTACCTTAGTATGTAAGAAAACAGCAAGAAGTCGGCCATCTTCCAGCCAGGAAGAGGCCCTTACCAGGTTCTGTCACACCTCTGGGCAGCTAAGCTGGCCGGCTTCCATAACTGTGAGACAATTCATGTCTCACATTCATATCACACTTTGTTAAGGCAGCTGCAGTGACAGATAATCTTGTCAATTGGTCAGACGTGAACTCTTTTTTTTCGAGACAGGGTTTCTCTGTGTAACAGTCCTAGCTGTCCTAGAACTCACTTTGTAGACCAGGCTGGCCTTGAACTCACAGAGATCCGTCTGTCTATGCCTCCCAAGTGCTGGGGTTAAAGAAATGTGCCCCCACTGCCCGGCCCAGATGTGAACTCTTAAACTTCCAGACAGAGCCCATGGGTGTTGAACTTACTGGGGTGAGTTTTCATCTTGGAAAGTGCCACAGAAAAAGAGGATAGAGGAGGAAAGCGAGGAAGGCTTTGAGGGTAGGGCTAAGTGGCACTGAACACACTCTGGACAGAAACACCTAGGAAACGGAAAGGCCACTTCCAGCCTCAGACTTGTCAAATGCCTCAACTCACCACTGTCCCATGCAGCTGGTACCTCTTGTAATGAGTCTACTCTTCTTCTTTTTTTTTTTTTTAAATATTTATTATGTATACAATATTCTGTCTGTGTGTATGCCTGAAAGCCAGAAGAGGGCACCAGACTTCATTACAGATGGTTGTGAGCCACCATATGGTTGCTGGGAATTGAACTCAGGACCTTTGGAAGATCAGGCAATGCTCTTAACCTTCTGAGCCATCTCTCCAGCCCGAGTCTACTCTTTAAGTGTGTGTATATATGTATGCATGGGCACACGTCTGTGCAGATGCATGAGGAGGAAGTATATATGCATGTGTGTTCATACGAAGGACAGAGGACATACCAACTGTCATTCTCCAGACTCTGTTCACCTTGCTGTTATGAAAATGGAGCCTGGAACTCTCCAAGCAGGTGCGGCTGGCTGGGCTAGGGAACGCGAAGGCGGCCGCCTGTCCTCCACCTCCTCAACACAGAGACAGTAATTTACATGTGCCATCCGGCCCAGTCATTTTATGTAGGTTCTAGGGATTGAACTCGGTTCCCTGTGCTTGCAAAGCAAACCCTTTCCCCTCTAAGTTATCTACTTAGCACCTCCTTTGTTTAAGACAGGCTCAGTAAGAGGACAGGAGACAGGCGGCTGGCGGAGAGAACGTGGGCTTCCAGGTGAGCCCCCGAGAACCACGGCCTCAGCCCCACCCAGGACCTGCTGTTAGCTTCACTCTCGCCCAGGCTCCGTGCCCACCTGTCTCTCTCTAGGAGCATCTGAGGCAGCTCAAATGTGGCACCCCATGGGAGGTCCCGCCTGTCACCCGGAGGCTCTCCACTGGTCTCTTCAGGCGGTGGGGGTGATATGTTCATAATGGAGCCATCCTGGAAGCAGAGAAGAGGCAAAGCATCAGGGACAGAGGAGACAGTGTCACCAAGCCGAAGGTCTCTGATGGGCCATGGGAAAGCTGGTGTTCTTCCTCCACCAGGGCTCAAAGAACATCATGACCCAGGGGCAAGCAGCCGCACCTGCTTGGAGAGTTCCAGGCTCCATTTTCTTTTCTTTTCTTTTTTTAAAATTTTGTTTATTAATTTATAAATAAATAATTTTATTTACTATTTATACAGCTCCTTAACCTGTATCTATCATGGGACAGCGGAAGCTCCATCTTCATTCTAGGAAGTCTCCTAGGACAGTCACTCTGCAGACTACAGTATTACAGGGTTCTAGGGACTGGGAAGGGAGAGCATTATTATTCAGTAATAATGAAATGGAGAATTTTGATTTGGGAAGAAGAGAAGATTCTAGAAGATGGAAATGGCTTCACAGTGGTGTGGATTTGTTTAGTACCATGGAAGTTATAGTGGCATGCGCCTTTAATTCCAGCACTCAGAAGGAAGAACCAGGGTGATCTCTGTGAATTCAAGGCAATTCTGGTCTACAAAGTGAGTCCCAGGACAGCCAGGGCTACATAGTGAGACCTTGTCTCAAATAGACCAAAATAAATAAAATAGTGTAGTATAAGTAAAATAGTGGAGAACACTTGCCTAGAATATGCAAGGTCCTGAGTTCACCCCTCAGTGTTCCTCCTGTCTTAGGCTATTGCTGCAACGAAACACCATAACCCCAAAAAGCAAGTTGGGGAGGAAAGGGTTTATTTGGCTTATACTGAAGCACTGCTGTTCATCACTGAAGGAGGTCAGGACAGGGACTCAAACAGGGCAGGATCCTGGAGGCAGGAGCTGATGCAGAGGCCATGGAGGGGAGCTGCTTACAGACTTGCTTCCCATGGCTTGCTCAGCCCACCTTCTTTCAGCAGCCCAGAGATGGCACCACCCACCAAGGGCTGGGCCTTCCATTGGTCACTAAATGAGAAAACGCCTGACAGCTGGATCTCATTGAAGCATTTCCTCAGCTGAGGCTCTTTCCTTTGATGACTCCAGTTTGTGTCAAGTTGACACACAAATCCAGCCAGTACAGTTCCCTCCCAAAAACAATGATAAATTTTATGCATAGTTTCCCATGCCGAAAAAAAAGGAGGAAAAAAAAAGGAAGGGAAATGGATGCTTTGATTTGTCAACCAGACACAATTTAGAATCCCATGGAAAGAATGCATCAACGAGAGACTGTCTACATGGTGGGGGACCGGTGGGCACGCCTGTGGGAAAAGTCTTGATTACACAAATTGATGTGGGAAGATTTAGACCCAAGTGGGCAACACCATTCCCTGAGTCCTGGACTGTGCAAAAGGAACAACACAAGCATGTATGTATTCCCTCTCTGCTCTTGACTGTAGATGTGGCTAGTTCAAGTTTCTGTCTTGACAGTGCGAGGCCACACCAGGAATAGGACCAGTAAATCCTTCCTCCAGTACAGGCGCTTGTATCCGAGCATTTTATCACAGCAGCAAAGACGAAGCCAGAACAGAAGTAGGGGGAGGTGGAGGGGGTAAGGAGATGAAAGAAAAAAAAGAAAGGAAAAGGGGGGCTGGGGTGTAGCTTAGTCATTAAAGTGCTTGCCTTGAAAGCACAAGGCCCCAAGTGAATCCCAGAACCCATGTAAAAAATAAATGCTAGGCAGCAAAGGGAATGGGGAGATGGCTCGTGGATAAAGCTTTTGCCATGCAAGCCTGAGGACGTGCGTTTGGATTGCCAGCACCCACATAAGTGCCAGGTGAACATGACACTCCATCTATAATTCCAGCGTTCAGGAGGCAGAAACAGGAGACGCCTAGAGCACAGGGGGTCATGTCCATGAGGTTGTCCTCTGGTATTCACACCCCCAATGCACTTGCACACATGTGCAGAAAAATACACACACACACACACACACACACAAAGGAAGAACTCTGCAGGTACAGCTGATGGTTTAACAAGGCTTGTCCATGGGCCTTGAGCAGTCCAGGAGATACGGAGTCCTGGCATCCTTCAGACACTGAGAAATCTTTAGCACATCTGTCACCAGCAGAGGCCAACATGTGGATGACACCAGAGAGAGTAGGGCTAAAAAGGCTCACTGCGGTAAATACACCAAACGGTCTCCTCCCACTGGTCCACTTAGCCACCCTGGCGAGAACTCCAAAGGCTGCTCCTGCACCCTGGGCATCTGCTTGAAGAAGTTGACCCTAGAGATGCGCAGGTGTCAGTGAGGGGATGCCCTGTGCTGTGAGTGGCTTCCATGTGCTGAGAACCAGCCCAGAGCCCAGTGTGCTAAGCAGAGTTTCAGAAAAGCCAAAGGCACGTGTGGTCTCTACGTGCCAGAGACAGTCCTTTCAGAAGAGCAGTAGGGTTGGGGGCAGGTCAGTGGCAGAGCCAACCACAAGACTCTGAGTGGCATCCTTAGCATTGAGTCTCTCTCTCTCTCTCTCTCTCTCTCTCACACACACACACACACACACACACACACACATACTCACAGAAAAAGAGCAACAAGTAGGACTGAGGGCAGGTCAGTGGCCTCTGAGTGGCATCCTCAGCATTCCGAGTCTCTCTGTCTCTTACACACACACACACACACACACATACACACACACACACACACACACACACTCATGGAGAAAGAGCATCAAGCACCACCTCAATCCAGAAATCAAGGTTAATAAGACACACTCTGTGCCCTGGGCTCAGTGTTCTCTGTCCATGTGTGTGACCCTTACACTCAGCTCATCAAGTTGATCATGAGATGCCAGGCCAGCCCCAAGTAAGGGCCATACTGGGGAGCAGCCCAGTAGCCCCAAGTAAGGGCCATCCTGGGAGCAGCCCAGTAGCACCCTCAAGTGTCAGGCATGGGGGGCAGAGAAGCTAAGGACTCTTCCAGATTGAGGAGATAAAGGAGACACAATGGCTAAAGAAAACACAGATCCCAGGCTGAACTGCAGACTGGGAAAAGACAAAGGCACAAAAATCAAATGTGGGCTGGGAAGTGGGAGGGGGGAGTGCAGCTGGAGAGTTGGTTCATGGGATAAAAGCACTTGCTGCTCTTACAGAGGACCAAGTCTTGTTCCCAGGACCCATGTCTGGCAATTCACAAGACCCTGTAACTCCAATGTCAGGGCACACACAGAGACACACACACACACAAAAACACACATACTTACACATGCTATAAATCTAAACAACAGCAAAAACCACTAGGGATTAGGTTCATGACAAAGTGCCTGCCTAAATCCCCCAGTGAAGGGGTGGAAGCATTGTTCAATAGTAGAGTCTCTGTCTAAATCCCCCAGTGAGGGGCTGGGGTGTGACTCAGTGGTAGAGCACCTGCCTAGAATCCCCCAGTGAGGGGCTGGGGTGTGGCTCAGTGGTAGAGCACCTGGCTAGAATTTCCAGTGAGGGGCTGGGGTGTGACTCAGTGGTAGAGCCCCTGCCTAGAATCCCCCAGTGAGGGGATAGGAGCATGGCTCAGGGGTAGACTGCTTGCCTAGCATTCACAAGGGCTTGGGTTCCATCCCTAGCATCTCAAAGTAACAAGAACAACAAATGATCCCTGGTTATTGGGAACCAGTGGAGAGGGACGGAAAACCAGCAAAGCATGAGATGTTTCGGGCAGGTATCCTGCCTGGTGTGGTCCTACAGTGGTCAATATTTGTTTTACCTGTTGGTGCAAACACACAGAATTAGAAATCAAGAGTGTTCTGGAATGTAAACTATGTCATGAGGGGACAACGATAAGCTGATACAGGCCCACTGACGACAACAAACAGACCCTCTCTGGAGAGGGATTTGATAATGGAGAATTGCAGACTGTCTTGTCTAAGGGCCAATGAGAACTCTAATATGACATGGATCCAGAACTGCTAAACATTAGAGCCAGGTATAGTGACTCACACCTGCAATCCTGGTACTTGGGAAGCTGAGGCAGGAGGATTGCAAGTTTCAGACCAGCCTGTGTTATGTAACTAGACCCTTTCTAAATAGCTTTTCCCCAAAACACTCTTTAAAAAGAAAAAACAAAAAACAAAAAAACAAAGGCAGGTGGTGTTGGTGCACACCTTTAATCCCAGTACTAGGGAGGTAGAAGCAGGCAGATCTCTGAGTTTGAGGCCAGCCTGGTCTACAGAGTGAGTTCCATGACAGTCAGGACTACACAGAGAAACTCAGTCTCAAAAAACCAAGAGAAAGAGAGAACTTGAAACTATTCTTCCCTACAGGAGCCTGCAGGAACCCAGAGGAAGAGTGGAAAATTCAAATATTTCTCTGAGTTCCCCAGAGGATGCATCCCAGAGTCACTGAGACAGGAAGGCAATGCTCAGGACTCCCTCCCACCAGCTTTGACTCACCTCAGACTCTTCAGGAATAGCCAAGGACTAGAGGCATGATCAGGGAGAGAGCAGTAGAGGCCGGACCCAAGGGAACAGCACCCAGACCCACCCAGATCTCCAGGATATCCTGCTCTACTAGCTCAGTGGACAGGCTATGGTATTTAAACCTGCTGAACTCCCCTAGCTACTTGGCATGTGTGTACTGTGCACTATGCATTTGTATGTGTACATACATGTTCATATGTTCATGCACAGAACATCGTATAGAGGGCAGAAGTAGACTTTGGGTGCTTTCCTCAATCATCCTTCTTTTTTTTTTTTTTTTTTTTAGAAAGGGTCTCTCACTGAACCTGGGTCTGCACTGGGGTAAAGGGTAACAGGCCTTTTCTTTCTTTCTTTCTCTCTCTCTCTCTCTCTCTCTCTCTCTCTCTCTCTCTCTCTCTCTCTCTCTGTCTCTCTCTCTCTCTCTCTCTTTCTTTCTTTCCTTTTTTTTTTTTTTACTGTGTCAGGGCCTTGGGTCCCATGCTTGCACAGTAAGCACACCACTGACTGAGTCATCTCTGCAGCTCATCCTCTGGTCCTGGTCCCTGTCTGACTATGCAGCCTGTGGTTCAGCACATGCTCCCCCTGGAACTGACTCTGGGCACTTGGTCCATGAATGTCTCCTTAGTCTCTCTCCTCATGTCCTTGGTGCCTAGAACAGCCCAGCACAGGCTGGCCTAGGGCAAAGAATCAGGGGATGCTGTCGATCATGGCTTTGGGCAGAGGTAGGGGAAGTGAGGCTCACTTGGATCGAGCTGGACATCACTGAGAGCTGCAGCAGCAGGCGGTCCAATGTGCCCTCGCCCAGTTCCCGGAGGTACAGTTGGTATTGCTGCTCCAGAGGTTCTGGGGCTGAAATGCCACTGTCTGAGGGAGCAAAGAAAGCAGCCATCAGAATGTAGTACAGCACGCCACCTCAGGCCATGTGAAAACCACCATCGTGTGCCAAAAGGGGCAACACCCTTCCTGGAATGTTTGAAGGAAAGGAACTTCCTAGACAGTTTTTCTTCTCCAGTATACTATCTTTTATATTCCCATCCATTTTAGTGTACTTTTTCTGAGACAGGGATTCATGTTGTCCAGGCTGGCTTTGAACTCACTATGTAGCTGTGGATAACCTTGAACCCCTGATCTTCCTGCCAGTACCTGTCAAGTGCTGGGATTACAGGTGTGAGCACCATCCTTGGTTTATATAGTGCTGGGAATGGAACCCAGAGCCTCACAAATGCTAGGCAAGCACTCCACCGACTGGGCGGCATCCCCAGCTCTACTTTAATTATTTTATGATGAATTTTTTGTGTGTGATAACAAAAACGGAGTTCAGGGTCTTTAGGGGATGTGGTCTGGGTCTCACTGTGCAGACCTGGTTGGCTCAGAACTAACTATGTAGACCAGGGTGACCTTGAACTCATAGATATCTATAAGCCTCTGCCTCCTGAGTGATGGATTAAAAGCGTACACTTTAGCATTTAGGCATCTGTACTGGCCTGCCCTTGGGCTCCTGACAGGATATGTCCATATGTCCTCAGCTGCAGCCACTAAGTGCACCTCCCATCTCTCTCTCTCTCTCTCTCTCTCTCCCTCTCTCTCCCTATCTCTCTCTCTCCCTCTCTCTCTCTGCTTCTCTGCCTGTCTCTCTGTTTCTCCCCCTCTCTGCCTCTCTCTTCTCTTCTGCTGCTCCTGTCCCCAGAGATTGGTTTCCCCCTCCCCTTCCCTTTTCCCTAATAAAAACCCCTCCACATGAGTTCTGCCTCAAGGCATCTTTCTCTCGTGTGCTGTTTTTTTTTTTTTAATTACAATGTACACCATCACACTTGGTAAATCCTGTATGTCAAACATGCCAAGAAAACACTCTCCCATTGAGCTACACCCCAACTGAAGTTTAAGTCTTTTTCTGGCCAGGTGGTGGTGGTGCACACCTTTAATTCCAGCACTTGGGAATGAGAAGCAGGCAGATCTCTGAGTTTGAGGACAGCATGGTCCATAAAAAGAATTCAAAGACAGCCAGTGCTACATACAAAAACCCTATCTTGAAAACAAACAAACACATCTTTTTGTGTTGTGCTGACATATTCCTTTCAATCATAAAGTAACAGTATTGAGCTGGACACATAGCTCAGTAGTAGAGTGCTTGCCTGGCACAGGTCATGCCCTTGGTTCCATCTCCAGCATCACCAAAACAGGAAAGGGAAGGAAAGAGAGGGCGAGAAAAGACTGATAATGGCTCCAAAATATAAACAAAATTTTAATTGAAAGTTAAAGGCCAACTCCTGGTACATACACCCAAAAGAACCGAAAAGAGGTGTAATGCATAAAACTAAAGATAGCTGGGCAGTGGTGGTACACACCTTTAGTCCCAGCAGAGGCAGGCGGATCTCTGAGTTCAAGGCCAGCCTGGTTTACAGAGTGAGTTCCAAAGCAGCCAGGGCTACGCAGAGAAACCCTGTTTCTATAAATTTAAAAAAAAAGAAAGCTGAATGTGAATGCTCTCCAAAGTGTTGTTCACAATAACCATAGATGGGGACACCATGAAGAGATGAGCTCTTAGACATGGGCTGTCCGTGTGGTGGGATATGACTCAGCTACAAAAAGGAATGACATTGTATGGTATCTGCTACATGAATGAGTCTAAAAAATGGTATGCTAAGTGAAAGAAATCAGACACCAAAGATCACATGATTGAATTCACAGGAAATATCCCAAACAGAGGCAGGAGGATTGTGTATTAGCGAACAGCCTGAGTTACACAAAGAGATCTAGTCTTAGAGAGAAAAAAAGGGCTGGAAAGACGACTGTGTGAGGAAAGTACTTTCTGCACAAGCATGAGGACCTGAGTTGGGTCTCTAGTGCCCACATGAAAGGGTATGGCATAGCAGTACGTGACTTTAACTCCAGCAATGAGCAGACAGAGACAGGAAGATCCCTGGGGCTGGCTGGCCAGCTAAGTCCGTCTACACAGTGAGTTCCAGGTTCAGTATGAGACCCTATCTCAAGAAACAAGGTGGTATGTAGTACAAGAAGACATAGATATTGGCCTATGATATCCACACGTGCACCCTATGTACATGTGCACACATACAAACACACGCATTCACACACACAATGCAAAACAAAGCAAATATTTTTAAGAAGTGAAGACAAGTTTGGACATGGTGGCACACCTTTAATCCTAGCACTTAGGAGAAAGAGAACACAGAGTTCTCTATGACTTTAGAACCAATCTGGTCTACACAGCAAGTACTAGCCAGGGCTACACGGTGAGACTCTATCTCAAAATAAATAAACAAATTAAAAAAAAAACACTAGGGTATCTGAAGCAGGAGGGTTATAAGTTGGAAGACAGCACGAATTAAACAACGTAACTCTGGGAAGGAAGAGAAGAAAGAAAAGGTAGAGGAGAAAAAGTGAGGGGAAAAGAAGGGGGATAGGAAGGGTGGGAGGGATGGAGTAGGTACAGGGGGCCAGTCACAGTAAGCAGGATGGTGGAAGGTTAGTGTCTGTGCTACACTCTTGGGGGGACTATGTTTTCAGACAAAGGGTTTTTAGCTTTTCTGTGGTGCTAGGAATTGAACTCAGGGCTTTAGCTACCAACAAGCTATGTCCCCAATCCCTTTCATCTCATGGGGGGGGGGCGTGTGCATGCACATGCCTGCATGTAAATAGAGGTCAGGGGGCAACCCCAAGTGTCATTCTTCAGACACCATCTTTTGTCTAGGACAAGGTCTCCCATTACCCTGGAACTCCCATTAGCCTAGTAGGCTAACCTAGCTACCAGCCAGCTCCAGGGATTCACCTGTCCCCACTTCCCACCTGGCTGTCGATGGTATTATATTCATGAGCCACCACACTTGCCTTTTCAATGAGTTCTGGGCCTCAAACTCGAGTCCCCACACTTGCATAACAAACTGAACCATTTCCCCAGCCCTCGGCCTGTGGTTTTTCTGTCTAGAACGCAGTACCAGTTGGTCCGAGCTGGCCTCACCCTGCATCAGCTGCCGCTGCCCCTGGATGACCTGCTCGCACAGCATCCGGTGCTGGTGGTAGCGCTGGATCACGAAGTCCTTCTGGCACAGCAGGTTCTTGCGGCACAGGTTGTCGGCCTGCAGCTCTGTGTTCTCCACCTCCAGCTCGTGGGCCCTGCACAGCAGCTGCAGCACCTCCCGCTGATCCTCACTGGTCACCTGCCTGGGGAGCAGCTTCTCCATCTGAGAGGCCTTCTGCTTGGCGTGGGCCAGGCGCTGCTCTAGGCCAGCCTGGGGGAGACAAGGACAGCTTGGGGCAAGCACCGATGCCAGTTAGTGAACCTCATGAGATGTGTGGCTACTGAACCTAACGATGAGCCACCCACCGTGACGGTGAATACTGATGAGGCCCATTTGACAGGACTAGAAGACACACGTGGACAGCAGTGCAAACGAGGTGGCCTCTGGCCGTGGCAATGAGAGACTCTGTTGATTACGGCATTTGAGGTGGGAAAACCCACCTTAAACAGGGGACCCACCATTCCCTGGACTGGGGTCCTGGGTTACTTAAGGAGACAACGAGCTGAGCACCAGCATCCATCTCTCTGCTTCTTGACTGTGAACGCCATGTGAGCAGCCGACTTCTGCTCCTGCTACCAAGCCTTTCCGGCCAGGAAGGACCGTGTCCTTGAAATAAGACCTAAAATAAACTTTTCTTCCCCCAAGGAATTCTTTACTCTCAGAATCACATAATACAGGAGATCTGAGCTGGGCGGTGGTGGCGCACGCCTTTAATCCCAGCACTCGGGAGGCAGAGGCAGGCGGATCTCTGTGAGTTCGAGACCAGCCTGGTCTAAAAGAGCTAGTTCCAGGACAGGCTCCAAAGCTACAGAGAAACCCTGTCTCGAAAAACCAAAAAAAAAAAAAAAAAAAAAAAAAAAAAAAAAAAAAAAACAGGAGATCTGGGGCTGGTGGGATGGTTCAGCGGTTACGAGCACATACTGCTCTTACAGAGGCTGTGAGTTCTGTCCCCATCACCCAGAATCACCTAGAATCTCTAGTTCTAGGGGATCTGGTGCCCTCTTCTGGTCGCCTCAGAAACCTGCCCCCACATGCATATACCTTCACACACACATAGACACATAAATAAAAATAAATACTTTCTAAAGAAAAGAAAGGGAACTTGGTAGACAGGGTGTTGGCAACTTTACAGAAAATGTGGCCATTCTAGTAGGCACCCCTGAGAAGCCCCTAATAAACTCATTTCATTCCTCAAGCAGAACTTGGATGAGTCTCTTCTTCCCCCTGCCTCTTTTTTTTTTTTTTTTTTTTTTCCAGAGTTACATAGCCCAGGCTAGCCTCAAACTCACTATATAGCTGAAGACGACCTTGAACTCCTGATTCTCCTGCTTCCAGAGTGCTGGGATTACAGGTGTGCCCTACCAACAGTCCAGTTTAGTCAGTGCTGGGGATGGGACCTGGGGCTCTGTGCAGACTAGAAAGAGCTTTACTAACCAAGCCACAGTCCCAGCCCTTAAACGAGTCACGGGCCATTACTGCTGCTCCAGTTTGGGGTCGAATGTTGCTTCCTATCTATCTACCCACCCCATCTGCTCCTTCCTGCAGAAACCACAGAGTCCCTCGGCCACCTTGTCTACTCCTCTTATCTCCTGAACCACCCCAGCACTTCTGCATGGGGCCATGTGTGGCATGGAACGGCAGACCCCTCTCCTGGGAACTGACCACCTTTTCAATACTGGAAACCAGAGCCACCCACCTCACACTGTGACATGCCTCCAGGGTTTTCACAAAGCTGTGGGTGACCCTCTATGTCCTGATTCTCTCAGTCAGCATGTGAGGGGACACAGGGAGAGCTCAGGCCCAGCTTGTCTACTGTAGGCCCCCTGAACTGCTCACCCTGTATAAAATGAGCTAGGAGCCCTTGAGATCCACCTGCAGCCTGTAGCTCGGTTCTGCACACCCACCAGGCGAGGCTCCCGCTCTCTGTACATAGCTATGGGTATATGGTTGTTTCTGTATGTGTCTGTATGTTCTGTATGCTCGTCACACGGGTGTGTGTGTGCATCTGATGGAGATGCTGCTGATCACGTCTAGGAAACACCTTCCCAGCGATTGTATCCCTTCATGTGGAGCCTGCTCAGGTGACTCAGCAAAGAAATGATCACACCACTCAACTAACCCCACAAGGCCCCAGAGAGTCACATGGTACTCAGGCTGCCTAGCACGCCCAGAGTCTTGGTCCCCAAGGGATGGGCAGATAACAGCAGATAACACCTTCCTTCTGATCAGGGACCGATTCCACTCCCTTCCTCCCAACTCCTCCCCAAGCAACCTCCCCTCTGTTCTCCCTAACTCCATCCCGACTCCTCTGAAGCCCTCTTCCATTCTGCTCCATACAGCCTCCTGAGTTCTCCTCAACTCCTGAGCCGAGAAACAGCCCCTCCTCTGCCCACTCACACCTGTTGCAGTGGCTGTTGCTGCGCTGACCACAAGTCACACCTGTGTCTCTTCCCTCAGCTCTGAGCTTGGGGCACAGGATGCAGCCAGTTTTCCTTGAAGCCCCAGGGCCTGGCCTCCAGCTAGATACTTAAAACCTTGCTTTTTTAATTGATCATTTATTGACTGACAAGCTCGCCTCTGCAGGCTCCTGACTGACAGGCTTGCCTCTGCAGGCTCTTGACTGACAGGCTCACCTCTGTAGGCTCCTGACTGACAGGCTCACCTCTGCAGGTTCCATCATTTGTTGATATCTGAATTTGCCCTTGATGTTCATATCACCTAGCTGAGCACATCACTGGCTTAGACAACAAGCATCTATCTTCCTCTTGTTGTTGTTGTTGCTGCTGCTGTTTTTCAAAACAGGGTTTCTCTGTATAACGGCCCTAGCTGTCCTGGAACTCATTCTGTAGACCAGGCTTGTCTGGAACTCAAAGAGATCTACCTGCCTCTGCCTCCTGAGTCTGAGTGCTGGGATAAAAGATGTATGCCACCACTGTCAAGCTATCTTTCTTATTTTCTTTTTCTTTCTTTCTTTCTTTTTTTTTTTTTTTTTTTTTTTGGTTTTTCGAGACAGGGTTTCTCTGCAGCTTTAGAGCCTGTCCTGGAGCTAGCTCTTGTAGACCAGGCTGGTCTCGAACTCACAGAGATCCGCCTGCCTCTGCCTCCCGAGTGCTGGGATTAAAGGTGTGCGCCACCACTGCCCGGCTTTATCTTTCTTATTTTAAAAGCTGTAGGAAATCTAATCATTAATTTGAAGTGAGGAGGCAGAAGTCTAGACTGGAGTGGGCAGGAGTAATAATAACATGAAGGGCCTCTTGCTTTGGTTACATAGCTTTTAAGAGAATTAAACAATGCCTGCCTTTAACAACTTGACATCACTGAACATTTTTCCTACTTTCTGAGAACATCCACCAGCATTTAGCTAATGAGCTGCCCAGTTCCTAGCATCACTAGCCTTCCCACAAAGCTTCTTCAAGCAAGAGTTCTCTAATTTTCCTAACCCGAGTTTACTCACTAGCCAGCTATTAAATAGCTCATTAAAAAAGCTCTTTTTTTTTGAGACATGTTTCTCTATGTATCCCTGGCTGTCCTGGAACTCACTCTGTCTGTAAACCAGGCTGGCCTCAAACTCAGAGATCGGCCTGCCTCTGCCACCCAAGTGCTGGGATTAAAGGTGTGCGCCACTAGCACCTAACTTTCAGCATCTTACTCGACCAGTCTGACCAAGGATGACCTTGAACTTCTGGACCTTCTGCCTCTACTTCCGATTATGGGTGTCTGGCACCACACCTGTTGCTGGGGACGGAACCCTGGCCCTTGTGCTTCCTAAGCAAACCTCTACCAACTGAGGTATGTCCCAGTCCTTGACCAAGTCTCTGTGTCAGAGACTCGGGTGGCTGTGACCACATAGCTGCTGTGTTTCATGGGATGGGCAGGTACTCTCAAAGGGTCGCCAGGCTCAGACAATAAGCACCATTGCCACGGCGGATCATCCCTCTCCCTCACCTTGAGGGCTGCGGTTTTCTGCTGCTCAGCCAGAAGCAGGTTCACCTCCTCTCTGGCCAGAGCCACCTCCGGGGGCTCTGAAGCCCCGACCTCCTCTCCGTCAGCATCCCCCGGCTCCTCGTCCTTCTCACTCTTGTTGTCCGTGTTTGCGTGGGGGTGGGTCTTCTCTCGCTCCCAGCTGCAGCCAGGACACAGGTATCAGGGAGCAATTGCGCCTGAGCGGAGAGTTCTACACCTCACACCCAGAGCTTTCCAGGCCCGCTAGCCTCCTCACAGGTGTGGGGAAATGATGGAGAGAAACCAGGTCTCACTCATGATCTTCTCCACATATGCATCCACTCCAGCCCCACATATGACCCCCGGCCCCACAGAGCCAGCCACAGCCACCTCCTGTGGAAACATGCTGTCCTCAGGAGACAACTGTGTGACAGGGACACTAGGAGCATGTCTGGGCTCTGGTAGCAAGGGTAACACATTGAGCCTAAACAGGATCCATGGAAACAGGGCAGAAAAGGAAGACCAAGGAAGCCTGGCAAGCAGATACCTGGCCAGAAAGGGCAAGACACTGTGACTGCATTGGTTTTGATATTTTGCTCACCCCCACCCCCCGACAGGGTTTCCAGGCTGGTCTCGAACCTGGAGATCCACCTGCCTCTGCCTCCCTGGTGCTGGGATTAAAGGCCTGCGCCACCACAGCACAGCTCTGATTGCATCGCTGAAGTTTAGAACGACAGCAGTGTAAGCGGTGTTGTTCGCATTGTTGGAGAGAGAGGAGGAAGGTGAGCGTGGTGATGACAGTGACCATGACAAAGGGTGGTGACGTACACTTGTCATTCCAGCGCCCAGGAGGTGGAAGTGAAAGGTCATAAATCCCAGGCCAGCCTGAGTTATATACAAGATCTTGTTCCAAACAAAGGGGGAAGGGAAGGAGAAAGGGAGAGGAGGGAAGGAGAGAGGAAGAGGAGGGAAGGGGAGGGAAGTAGAAAGGGAGGCGAAAGGAAGGAGAAAAGGAGGGGAAAGGAAGGAAAAAGGGAGGGGAAGGAAAGAAGAAAGGGAAGGGAAGGGAAAGAGAAAGGCAAGGGAAGGTAATTGAGAAGGGAGGGGAGGGAAGGAGAAAGGGAGGGGAAGGAAAGGAGAAAGGGAGGGGAAGGTAAGAAGAAAGGGAGGGACAGGAAGGGAGTTGAGAAGGGAGGGAGAGGAGGAGGAGAGGAGGGGAATTATGGGGAGAAGCTAGAGTAGAGGTGAAAAGAAGCAATGGGTCTGAGTGTGACAGTGCTGTATGAAGTCACCCCTAAGCGGGTGGTCTTGTGTCCAGGTTACTCCAGGACAATTGGAGGGATACCCACTGTCCCAGTGTAATGATTAGGGGATACCCTTCACCTCCAGAAGTCTGGTGTGGGCATCCAGGGTCACTCTGTCTTCAGAGTCTTACACATATGGGTAAATGAACCATGGGAGAGATTGTGTTAATGTTTATTGAACCCCTGGGCTTGCTCTGGACCCCAACTGTAAGAAGCCCAAGGGATCTAGACGTGCTTGGCCCAGTTTACCAATAGGGTTGTAACGGGAGAGAAACAGAGACAGGACCTGTTTTGTTGAGGACCAGTGCCCGCTCTGTTCCTTGGCTTCCCTTCCCTTAGGGGGTGTGCTGTGCCTATCAGCAGGGCACTCACTCTGCAATGGTCAGTAGGTGGCGAGACATGTCTATGTGCAGCTCAATGTTGGTATTCTCCAGCTCCACCAGGCTGCGCCGCATCTCCATTTGCTCCTTGAAAGCCCCAATAAGCTGTGCCCGGATCTTGTTCATCTGTAGATGACTGTCCTCCTCTGCATCATGGGGGACTGTGACTGCAGGTAGGAAGAAGACTGGCTGGGCTGAACGCCATGCTCACTCACAGGATGAGCCATGGTCCATGGACATGTATGGATGCATGGAGGATGGGTGGGTGTGTACATAGAAGGATGTGTAGATGTGGTATGTGGATGGATGGGTAGTTAATTTTTTGGGTTTTTTTTATTTGTTTGTTTTTCAAGAAAGAATTTCTCCGTGTAGCTTTGGTTGTCCTGGAATTCATTCTGTGGACCAGGCTGACCTCGAACTCACAAAGCTTTGCTTGCTTCTGCATCCCGAGCTCTGGGATTAAAGGCGTGCACCACCACTACCTGGCTTGGATGGGTAGGTAATTGATGGTGCATAAATTGATAAATGGATGGATTTTGGTGTGGACAGATGGATATGTAGATGCGTGGATGAGTAGGTAGGTGAGTAGCTGAATAGGTATGTGTGTATGTACGTATATATGTATGTATGTATGTATGTATATTCGGGTGGATGGATGCATGGAAGCATAGGTGGATGGATAGATAAGATGGCAGAGGGATGAATGGGTAGATGAATGTGTATTTGGGTGGAGAGATGGATGGATGGGAACGTAGGTGGGTGGATAAATGGATGTGTGAGTGGATGGATGAATAGATGGAGGGATGGATATGAGGCTGCATGTATGAGTGTATGGAAGGATGGGTTGGTGGATGGATGGACAGATGGGGAGATGAGTGGGTGGAGGAACATGTATTTGGGTGAACGGCTGGATGGATGGGGAAATGGTTGGGTGGGTGGATGGATGGCACATAGATGACAAGTGAAAGGATGGTAGATGGGTATATGTCATGGTCTTACTTCTCTTTGAAAACCTTAATTTTTGTCTAACTGATATATTGCCAATGTAATACATATTTCTTATTTCCCCAGCGCTTTACTTTTAGCTAGTCCAAGAAGTGAAAGCTATTTCAGCTTACACCTCTGTTTCCTAAAGTATTTGAGACTTTTTGATATGTTTCCTGCCACTAAGAATTCTGTATGGCTGGCAAGATGGCTCAGTGGGTAAAGGTGCTTACAGCCAAGCCTCACAACCTAAATTTAATCCCCAGAACCCACATGGTAGGAGAAGTAAACCAATTCCTGCAAGTTGTCCTCTGACCTACACACACACACACACACACACACACACACACACACAAATAATAAAATGAAAATAAGGGCTGGAGAGATGTCTCAGTGGTTAAGAGCACTGGCTGCTCTTCCAGAGGTCCTAAGGTCAATTACCAGCAACCACATGGTGGCTCACAACCATCTGTAATGAGATCTGGTGCCCTCTTCTGGAATGCAGGCATACATGGAGGCAGAATGTTGTATACATAATAAATGAATAAATCTTTAAAAAAATAAAATAAAATGAAAATAAAAGTAATTCTTCTGTGAGTTGTCTATTAAATGTCTTGCTCACTCTTAATCATTGAGCTGTGTGCTTATTTTTATTGATTTTAGAAGTCCTCTGTAAATTACAGCAAAACCTATCTTCATAAACCAAAGAACATGTGTGTGGTATGTCTGCATATGTCCTTTTTGGGGGGAGAGGGTTATGTGTGTATATGCTGTGTACATGTCAATGTGGGTCTGTGTATACACACATGCAGTCACATGTGCCCATGCCAGGCTAGAGGTCAATGCTGGGTATCTTTCAGAGTCTCTCCCTGCCTTATGCTTTGAGACAGTGTCTCTCACTGCTCTGCAGCCATTAACTGGCTAGACTGGATGGCCATCCAGCTCCAGGAATCCTCCAGACTCTTCCCTTACCCACTGCTGGGGTTAGAGACACCCAAGACCCCCTGGCTTTTTGTTTATTTTATTTTTGTTTCTCTGTGTAACTGTCCTGGCTGTCCTGAAACTCACTCTATAGTCTATGCTGGCCTCCAGCTCACAGAGATTGCCTGCCTCTGCCTCTTAAGTGCTGGGATTAAAGACATGCACCACTGCACCCAGCCTGCTGCACTGGATTTTATGTGAGAGCTGAGGATCCTAACCAGTCCTCATGTTTACACAGAAACAATGACTGGGCCACCTCCCCACTCCACACAGGTATCTTAAAATCTGTTTTTGCAAGTTTTTTCTTTCTTCCTTCCTTCTTTCCTTCCTTCCTTCCTTCCTTCCTTCCTTCCTTCCTTCCTTCCTTCCTTCCTTCCTTTCTTCTTCCTTCCTTCCTTCCTTCCTTCCTTTCTCCTTCCTTCCTTCCTTCCTTCCTTCCTTCCTTCCTTCCTTCCTTTCTTTTCTTTCTTTCTTGAAAGGGAGAAAGAGTCAAGTCAGTCTCTTGCCTCCATGGCTGGCCTCAGTTCTCTATAACCTGAATTCAGACCACAAAGCCAGGTATGATAGTGCCCTTCTATAATCCTAGTGCTGGAGCACAGGAGAAACAAAGACAAGTGGATCCCTAGGGCACACCCGCCAGCCAGCATGGCCCAATTGCTAAGTTCCAAGCCCAGAGAGAAACCCTGTATCAAAAAATATTAAGGGGGCTGGAGAGATGTCTCAACATTTAAGAGCCCTGGCTACTCTTCAGAGGACCCACATGGTGGCTGACAACTATCTGCAGTTTCAGTCCCAGGGATCTGTCACCCTCTTCTGGCCTCCTTGGTTACTGCAAACATATGGGGCATAGACATACATGCAGACAGAACACCCAGTACACATCAAATAAATCAAAAAGTTTAAACTCAATTAAAAAGTAAGAGCCAGATGTGGAGGGCAGGGCATACCCATTTAATTCTAGCGCTCAGGAGGCAGAGGCAGGAGCCAGTCTGGTCTACACAATGAGTTCCAGAAGAATCAAGGCTACACAGAATATACCTTGTTTCAAAACAAAACAAAAACAACAAACAAAAAAAAAAAAAAAAACAAAGTCAAACAAGAAGGCAGTTGCTCTGAGCCACTTTAAGGTTCTTTTGGGTCCACCTGCTGCTCTGATGCCTGACTCAGCGAGGTCTAGTTTTCTTCTTCCTCTCCTTCTGTCTTTTCCCTCACAGGCTGCTCAGAGCCTGAGCTGCCTCTTCTGGTGCTCTGGCTTCTTTACTCTTTCGTGGAAGGCCCCCTCCCTCACTTTCCATGCAGCTCAATGTCAGCTACATGGCTAACCAGCACGCCTACATCTCAAGCTTCTACCTATGAATCTATGATAATTTTCTCCCTAAACTCAAAACAAACAAACAAACAAAGGTAGAGAGTGAGGAAGATACTTAACACTGACTGACCTTTGGCCTCCACACCAAAAAAGAAAAGAAAATGAAATTTAAAAAAAGAACATAAGCCAGATGTAGTGGCACACGCCTTTAATCCCAGCACTTGGGATGTGGAAACAAGGGGATCTCTGTGAGTTCAAGGCCAGCCTGGTCTACAGAGTATGTTCTAGGAGAGCCAGAGCTACACAGTGAAACCCTGTCTCCAGTATATATATATATATATATATATATATATATATATATATATATATAATAGTCTAGCTCCCATATCTTGTAGGCACGAAACTAGAGCCAGCCTGAGGCTCCCAGGGAAGCAAAAATAATATCCCTTAGCAGGATCACTTGGTCACTGTGAATGTAGATCATCAGGATGGCCATGGCTAGGCACTTGGGCCAGGAGAAGCCATGGGCCCATGGAATATGGATGTTGGGCATAGGGCTCCAGGGAAGAGAGGGTACTGAGCCATCAGGGCCTGCTGGAGGTACAGCTATACTCAGCACTACCTTGTATATCCAGGACGCCGGGGTCACTTTTCTTCTCCTTATCCTGCTTCTCAATCTTTGACTTGAGGTGCTCGATTTCCCTGCGCAGGTCAGAGATGACGTCAGTGTACTGCGCGATGCGGTAGGAGACATTCAGCAGGTTGCGTTTGACCTGATGGTGAGGACAAGCGCCCAAGGTCAGGCACGGCGAGAAGTGTCCTGAAGGACAGGTTTGAGAGGTGACGTGGTGGGTGTGGTGATTGGCTTGTCAACTGGACACAACTTATAATCATCCTGGGAAGAGAGTCTCCAAGAAGGATTATCTACACCAGGCTGGGTATGTCTGACGGGACTGTCTTAATTAAGTTAATTGATGGTACCCACAGTGGGCAGCACCATCCCCTATGTATGGGGGGGGGATGGTCCTGATCTATATAAGAATGGAGAAACTGAGCAGAGCATAAGCAGGCAAGCATTAATTTCTCTCTTTGCCCTGATTGTCCCCCAATAGGGACTGTAATTTAGAATTATGAGTCAAAAGGAGCCTTTCTCATTTTGGGATTGCTTGTGTCTGGGTATTTTATCACAGCAACAGAAATAAAATGGGAAAACAGGGATGGGGGGACCCAACGTCATTGCTACATCATGTTATCTATGAATGTGCTGGGCCACATTCTGGGATACATGTGGCCTGTGGCGGGACAGGTTGGACACCTGCTATATCACAGAGGAGCATTGAGAACACAGGGCTCGGTGTATTCAGCCAGACACACAAGCAGAATGCTGTGTCTATGCAGCATCCAGAGAAGTAAGATTCTCAGAAGCAGAAAGCAGAGTGGTAGAGCCAGGGCCTGGGGAGAAGCTAGGGGTCTTTAATGGGAGACTGAGTTTTGGTTTGGTTTGGTGTGTAAGTTCTAAAGGTGGACAATCGTTCTGGTAGCACCACAGGGTGACTATACCAAGGCTACCATGCTGCGGACTCACAGGGATAAAAATGGAAATTTGGGTGGCCATAGGGATGACTCATTGGGGTAAAGGCAATTGCTACCAAGGCTGTCGTCCCAGAACCTCCATGGTGGAGGAAGAAGAGCGCTGACTGCCACAAGTTACCCTCCGACAGCCATACGCTTGCCATGACATGCATATATGCACACACTTGTATGCACACACTAAAGAAAAATGAAATAAAGAAATTACTGAATGAAGCCTGGTGGTGGTGGTGGTGCACATCTTTAATCCCAGCACTCAGGAGGCAGAGGCAGTCACATCTCTCTAAGATCCAGGACAGCCAGGGCTACACAGAGAAACCCTACCAAGAAAAACCAAAATGAAAAAAAAAATTGTTCCACGTATATCTTATCATAATAAAAGACTTCAAGTAATCCATTAGGAATTTTTAGAAATCTTCCCACCGGTAACTACTGCAACCACTGATTGTGGGGGAGGGGGAGATTCATGTTCACGTGGGTGTACATGTGTATGTTCGTGTGTGTACAGGCCAGAAATCAACTTCAGGTGTCATTCTGCAGCCTCCATCCACCTTATTTTTATATTTTAACTACTTACCGTGTATACCTGACTGACCCGCGTCACCCTAAGGTAGATCAGGCTAGCCTTGGACTCACAGCGATCCACCTGCCTCTGCCTCCTGAGAGCTGACATAAAGGCCTGCAGTATGATGCCCAGCTCACCTTGTTCTTTTGAGTGGGGTGGGTCTCTTGATGTCCTGGAGTTTGACAGAGAGGCCAGGTTGACTGGCAGGGATCTGTCTGTGTCCTTTCCAGCACAAGAAGTATGGGTGAGCGCTGCTGCATCTGAGTTTGTTTGTTTTGTGTTGCTATTGTTGTTTTTAACATGGGTCTAGGGACTGAAGTCAGGCCATCTTTCCCACTCCCTTACCCTCGTCTTGATGTTCTTCGCCCTGTACGCATAGAGCAGTGTGGTTCTTGATTCCTCAAAACTGGTGCTGGCCGGGCTGATGTGAGCGATCATCACTGTACGGCTGTTGCCTCCCAGGGCATCCTGCTCAGTGAGAACCACAGACCTGGGTTGATGGGAGCCATGTGCTCGCCACGTCACCAGTGGCCCCAGCCCTCTGCCAGTATCATCAGAGGTCTGGGATCAGGGCAGCTGACACTGGGGACCAGAGTGAGGCCTGGGAAGGAGACCCCCAGGATAAATGGGTTGTACTCCAGCCCCCCCCCCCTTCTGACTGCTGCTTTGGTGGGAGCAGTTTAGACCCAGAGGGCAGATGTAGGGGCATTTATTTACTGCTTGTTCATTTATCTAGGCAGCATCAAGCTCAGTATAAAGAAAAGTTTTCACAGGTTACAGCTACCCACAGTGGGATCGGCATCTTGGGAAGTAGTGAGCTCCCTGTTACTAGGGGCATGTGAGCAAGGATAGACCACACTCAGGAGAGTAATAGAGAGTCAGGCATTGGCCAGGTACTCGGACTTCTACAGAGTGATGCCTTCAGGGTCCTAGGCCTCTGTGCTGGCAGTTAATTCCTGGAAGATACTGACAGCTGCGGTGGCCCTCCCTAACCCCCAGCTGGGGCACCTACCTTCAGCAGGCGCGTGAGTTTGCTGTCACGGAAGTTCACATACTGAGCTCGGCTGCCACCCTTCTCGCTGAGGGCATTGATGCAGTTGCCCAGCGCCAGCAGCGAGCGGTTGATGTGTGCACCCTCTTTCATCCTCTTGCCTCGGTTCTGGGTCTGAGCAGAGAGGCCAGGCTGAACATGGACCGAGTCCCTTCCTACTGATATCTTCCCTTCCCCATCCCCAGGGAGGGGACTCAAGTCCAAAGGGATGGGGAAGGGCCCCACCTGCCCTGGTACTGAGGCCCATAAGTCCTAAGGACTGGAAACCCCTAGATAGGACATCACAAGTAGAGTATTAAGCATCTAGTCTCAGATATAGAGCTGATTGACATAGGAAAGCTAACTGAAATAAACAGGTTGGAACCCAGACAACACTGCTTACAACAAAATGCAAGTGAGTGTATTTTGTCTAGGAAGTACCCTACCTCCAACTGGAAGACTTACCCTAAGCTCTACGGGTCCCCCTGGTGGCTTTCTGAGAGTCCACAGCCCCAGCGCCTGATCTTCCCAATGCAGCCCCACTTATTTCCTCTAATGCGCAGACACTATAGCAGTCCCCTGCCTCCGCATGTGGGCAGGGCTGTGTCATCTGCTGCCCCATAAGATGCAAGCTCTGGGAAGTCACACCCGTCCCTTTGGCCATGCGTCTGGGAGCCTGCCGGCAGCTGGCATAGTAAGTGTTCAATGGCATGAGCTAAATGAGCGGGTGAAGATGTGTGCAAAAGCCAACAAACACATCTGAGCCCAGCATCCACATGGTGGCTCACCATTGTCTGTTGCTCTAGTTCCAGGGAATCAGACACCCTCTTCTGGCCTTCGCAGTACCAGGCACACAAGTGGTGCATGGACGTAGAGGTTGGATTTAATGTTGCTGGTCTCGAACTCACTATGAAGCTGGGCTGGCCTTGAACTTCTGGTTCTTCTACCTCCACCTCTGGATTATATACATGCACTACTATACTTGTTTCACACAGTGCTGATGACGAAACCCGAGGCTTCACGTGCGCTACGCAAGCACTCCACCACCTGAGTTACATCCCTAGCTCTTTCTTTTTGTTCTCAGAGTCTTACTATGTCATCCAGGCAAGCCTGAAACTCACAGTCCTCCTGCCTCGGCCTCTCAAGCACTGGGATGACAGGCATGTACCACTACAACTGGCTCCAAGTCTGTACCGTGAAGCAGGCACACTGCTGGACTTGAACTTGTCCAAGGAGGGCTATGGCTATGGAGATTGCAAGCATCATTGCCTGGTGTGTGTACTAGAGGGGCAGGGAAATGCTGCCTACTGGTAACATTGGATCTGCAAAGGCCTAAATTGACTCTTTTTCTAGCTCAGCCCTGAGCTGGGTCCCTGGCCTGAAGGAACACCTGAACCACAGGGTAGCATCCAGGAAGCACAAAAGCAAAACCAAGGGACCCACAGCTGGGAAGGGACTATGGCTGTGCAGCCTTTCCTGCCAGGGTCCCTGTGCACCTACCTGCCTGCCCACAGTGTGGAACTCCAAACGTTTTTCCTTGTATTCCAACCCAACTCCTCAGGATCTGTCTAGGCTCAGCCCTAAGACCCCTGCCATAGCCTCTACAGACCATGAAAGCCCAGGCCTCCCTGGGCACTGCTACCTGATGACACATGACACCCCAACACATGGGGATCACCTTCAGTAGATGCAGGAAGGAAGACCCTCTGAAAACATTGGCTCCCTGCCTTCCTCACTAAATGCTTGCAGGATTCATTACCTAAGACTCTGCCACCTCTTCTGGGTCCAACACTGTCCTGGGTGTCAGAGAACATTTAAACAAGGACAGCCAAGGTCCCATTCAGACTGAGAATGACAGACCCCAGGGTGAAAGACAGTAAGGACATCTGAAAGTGGGTGCACCTCAGAGGGGCTGTACCTGGGCTGCACGCTCTGCACCTGCCAGGTCCACCATGAAGAGCCTCCCGAGGTGCACCTCCTCTGCCAGGTCGCCACCTCGGCTTTTCTGGTGCACAGTGACCTGCAGTACAGCATGGGAGCGGGAGGAAGTCTTGTTGGTAGCTGTGGGCTCCTGTGTACGCTGCCGGTTGCCTTTGGTGAGTAGTTGCATGATCTGAGGGCGGAGGGAGAGGAAGGCAAGTCATAGACCTGAGTGGCCACACATTCCTTCTAGAAAGACAGAAGAAAAGGGGGAAGGGAGACTCTGGGGCTCGGACTCTTACAGCAGTCTAGTTTGTGGCATGAAGTGATTAATTAGTTAAGTAAATTAGAGGAATTAAAGATTCTTTTTTTTTTTTTTTTTTTGGTTTTTCGAGACAGGGTTTCTCTGTAGTTTTGGAGCCTGTCCTGGAACTAGCTCTTGTAGACCAGGCTGGCCTCGAACTCACAGAGATCCGCCTGCCTCTGCCTCCCGAGTGCTGGGATTAAAGGCGTGCGCCACCGCTGCCCGGCGGAATTAAAGATTCTTGATGGGCACCCCATCTGCCCTTCCTCTATCCATGATAGATATCACTAATGGATAATCTCTTTTTCCCTCCTTTTTTTTTTTTTTTTTGCTTCTCATCTCAGTTTAATGAACAGGATTTCATTGGTAAGGTTTTTATATTTTTCTTACACATATATTGATCCTATTAGTGTTTTTATTCCCTCCTTTTTTTTTTTTAAAGACAAAATTCTTCCTGTGGTGGCTAGTCTTTTGTCAACTTGACACAAGTTAGAGTTACCTGAAAAAAAGGAACCTCAGTTGAGAAAATGCAGCCATAGGATCCAGCTATAAGGCATTTTCTTAATTAGTGATTGATGGGAAGGGCGCAGCCCATTGTGAGTGGTGCCATCCCTGGGCAGGTGGTTCTGGGTGCTATAAAAAAGCAGGCTGAGCCGGGCGGTGGTGGCGCACGCCTTTAATCCCAGCACTCGGGAGGCAGAGGCAGGCGGATCTCTGTGAGTTCGAGGCCAGCCTGGTCTACAAGAGCTAGGTCCAGGACAGGCTCTAAAAAAAAGCTGCAGAGAAACCCTGTCTTGAAAAACAAACAAACAAAAAAAAAAAAGCAGGCTGAGCAAGCCAGTAAGCAGCATCCTGTACCAGCTCCTGCCTCCAGGAGGGTTGCTGCTCCAGTTCTGTAGCTGCTTGCATGGCAGAGGGGTTCACTTCTATTGCCAACCCCAACAGCCCTGCAGCTGTAAGAGTTCCAGTCCTGACCTCCTTCAGTGATGAACTGTGATGTGGAACCATAGGCCAAACAAACCCTTGCCTTTCCAACTTGTCTTCTGGTCATGGTGTTTCATCACAGCAACAGAAACCCTAACTAAGACACATTGTCTGGGTTCACTAAAACTCACTATGCCACGAGGGATGACCTTGAATTTCTGATCCTCCTGCCTCCAGCTCCTGAGTGCTGGGGTTGCAAATGTGTGCCACCATGTTCAGTTTATACAGTACTGGGGATGGAACCCATGGGCTCATACATGCTAGGCAAGCACTCCACAGCTGAGCTATATACCCAGCCTAACTCACCCCTTCCCCCACAGAACCTAGAGGAACCCTGACCGCTTTCCAGGAAGCGGAAGCTACAGAATTGTTAGGGTTGGCCATGGGAGTGAACCCCTCTGCCATGCAAGCAGCTATAGAACTGGAGTAGCAACCCTCTGCTCAGGCCCTTCTGTTGTGCAGGGATCAGACCAGGGCTAGGACTGCACAGTGTGGACGAGGCAAGAGTGGGGGGTGGGGGCTGAGGTGTTCACTGTCATCTAGGCCATGATAGCTTGGCTTGCACCTGCCTGTAGGTCGCTGCAGCAAACTTGAACAAGGAGAACTTTATGGGCTGGGCTGTGACCCTCACCTCTTGAGCATTTGAGGTGGATACTTCCGTGATGCCTGCAATTTGGATACTGCCTCTAGAATCTTCTCTCAGCTCCAGAAACCCAGAAGACGGATTCAGGAGGTCACGGATGACTTCATTATAAATCTGGAGCAGACAGAAAGGTTGGGACAAAGTAGCAAAGACTCATAAAGAAGGGGCTGGAGAAATGGCTCGGGGATGAAGAGCACTGGCTGCTCTTGCAGAGGACTGGGGTTCAAGTCCCAGAACCCACATAGTGGATTTCAACCATCTGTAACTCCAGTTCCAGAGGCTCCAACACCTTCTTTTGGCCTCTGTGGCTACCAGGAAAGCATGTGGTACACAGACATACATGCAGGGCAACACACACACACACACACACACACACACACACACACACACACATATATATATATATATATATATAAATTTTTAAAAAATCCTTTTGGTTTTTTGAGACAGGGTTTCTCTGTGTAGCCCTGGTTGTCCTGGAACTCTCTCTGTAGACCAGGCTGGCCTCAAACTCTGAGATATACATGCCTCAGTGCTGACATTAAAGGCATGCATTACCAAGCCCAGCTTAAATAATTTTTTGGGGGGGGGGCAGGTTTGAGACAAGGTTTCTCTGTAGCTTTGCTGGCCTCGAACTCACAGAGATCCACCTGCCTCTGCCTCCCAAGTGCTGGGATTAAAGGTGTGCACCACCACTGCCTGGCTCAGCTTAAATAGTTTTTAAATTATTTTATTGGCATGGGTGTCTTGCCCATCTATGTCTGTGCAATGCTTGCATACAATGCCTCAGAGGCTAGAAGAGGATGTTGGATCACCTAAAACTGGAGTTACAAACATTTGTAAGCTAACATGTGGATGCTGGGTATTGAACCCCAGTCCTCTGAAAAAGCATCCGGTGCTCCTACCTGATCAACCATCTCTCCAGCCCCCTAAAACACTTTTAAAAGAACCAATTGGAAGCCTGAGCTGCAGGGGAGTTTACACCTGAGTTCTGCACAGGCAGTTAGTATTGTACCCATTCTGCAGTTGGTCCAACTGATGCACAAGAACCAGCTCACCTCCAGGTAAGACATAGATACACTATATTCCATGTTGTCCTGGGTCTTCTCGATGGCCTGGAAGAGGTCAGTGAGGGTCTGAAGGTAGATGCCAGGCTCTGCGTCCATGCCCAGCATGGTGTGGGTCTTCCCAGCACCTGCGGAAAGGTGGGGCTCAAATGTGCTGTGCAGTAAGAGGCCTGACCTTCTGCATAGTTTCAGGGGGTGTTCCTTATAAGGGGGATATCACCGGCCCCCTCAGCATTTGCCCCCAAGAAATACAGCATGGCCTGTTCCTCCCCATAAACCTGGCATATCACTGACTGGTGTACAGATGAAGCAGCCAGGTCCCCACCTACACAGCCAGGGGTCCAGTCCTCATCCAAGGAGAAGAGAACTGACTTCATTCTGTAGACCCTGGACCAGGCAAGCACTTCTTACCCAGCTAGATCCTTGGCCCTTTCTTTTTCCTTTCCTTATTTATTTGAGACAAGGTCTCATTATATAGCCCGGGCTGGCCTGGGACTTGTGAGCTTCCTGCCTTAGTTTCTCAAAGAGCCGGGGAACTGGGGTGACCCCTAAGCTGCCTGTTTGCAAACACTGCTTGAACTTTACTCTAACTTCAGAGAAGAAATTCCTGGTCCTCCTGAGCAGAAAATCACAGGCTGGGGTGGAAGCTCCACCCCCAATGGCTATGTGCTCTAGGACAGCTATCTTTTATAAAATAATTTATTTAACATGCATTGGTGTGAAGGAGACAGATCCCCTGGAACTGGAGCTACAGACAGTCGTGAGCTGCCATGTGGGTGCTGGGAATTGAACCCAGGTCCTCTGGAAGAGCAGCCAGTGCTCTTAACCACTGAGCTATCTCTCCAGGCCCTGGGACAGTTTTCTTATTCCCTGGACTCTTTTCTGTGAGGAGGAAACATTCTCACCTTTCAGAGGTGTGGATGACAAAGCCCTGGTGCTTATGATGAGGCTCAGTGCTAGAGGCCCAGGATGCATGAGGCCTTAGGTCCAATCTATGGTACCACCAAAAATATACAAATATATAGGTATTTGTATATGGACTAGGGATGTGACTCAGTCGGTAGAGTACTCACCTAGAATACACAAACCCTGGATTCCATCTCCAGCATGGCGACACACGCTTATGATCCCGGCACTTGGGAGATGGAGGCAGGAGGACTGGGAGTTCAAGATCATCCTTGGCTACACAGTGAGCTTAAGGCCATCCTGATCTACCTGACACCTTATCTCTAGAAAGGAGGCAGAGGACCTCTGCTGGCACCATGCCCACACCGCCCTGAAAACAACGCCCAAACAGTACCTGAGGGCCCATAGGCAAAAACTGTCGCATTGTATCCAGAGATGACACCCTCCACTAAATGCTGAATGGTGGCATGATAAACAGCTTCCTGCAGACAGACAGGAGGACAGACAGTCAAGTGACAGCCCAGCCTGAGTCAAGGGACCTATTGCCTAGAAAAGACAGGGACCAGCACTTGGGAGGCAGAGGCAGGCAGACCTTTGTAAGTCTGAGGCTAGCCTGGTCTGCATAGTGAGTTCTAAGACAGTCAGAGTTATACAGAGAGACCCTTTCTTGAAAAAAAAAACAAAACAAAATAACAGAAGCAGAGTAGTAGTGGCGCACACCTTTAATCCCAGCACTCAGGAGGCAGAGGTAGGTAGATCTCTGTGAGTTCGAGGGCAGCCTGGTCTACAAAGCAAGTTCCAGGACAGGCTCCAAAGTTACACAAAGAAACCCTGCCTCGAAAAAACAAAAAGTAAAACAGAAAAGGCAGGGGCGCCGGGCGGTGGTGGCGCACGCCTTTAATCCCAGCACTCGGGAGGCAGAGGCAGGCGGATCTCTGTGAGTTCGAGACCAGCCTGGTCTACAAGAACTAGTTCCAGGACAGGCTCCAAAGCCACAGAGAAACCCTGTCTCGAAAAACCAAAAAAAAAAAAAATAAAACAGAAAAGGCAGGGGCCAACATTCAAGAGGCAGAGGCAGGCAGATCTCTGTGAGTTTACAGCCAGCCTGGTCTACAGAGTGAGTTCTGGCTCAGCCAGGGCTACAGAATGACAGTACATCTTATAATTAGACAAACAAGAATTTGGGAATCCCCTCCCCCTAGGAGGCCTGACATATGCTCGGAACTAGTCATTCCCCAGGCTGCTGTGAGGATTGAGAGACTGAGGACTGGGCTTAGAACTCCATCAGAATCCCTCTTTGTGGGATGAAACTGGCCATGGCCAGGAGGGGATATACAAGTAGTGAGCTCCCTGCCCACAGGGGAGTTCAAGGAGAGACACCTGGAGCTGGGGAGTGAAGCACAGGTTCATCTAGCTTGACCAACAGCAGCACCTACTGCTGCACCTCCTGAGCGCCCACTCTGGTACAACACAGGCTAGGTCTGAATTTGGGCTCCGCTGTGTGTGGTGTGACCTCAGGCGAATGCCTCACATGTAGAACAAGGGTGTGTGTGTGTGTGTGTGTGTGTGCATGTGTGTGTGGTGTATAGGGTTCCATGTGGTCCAGGTTAGCCACAACTTGCTATGTAGCTGAGGATGACCTTGAACTCCTTATTCTCTTGTCTCTACCTCCTGTTGGCTGGGGTCATGGGTGTGTGTCATCACATCCAGCTAGGAGGAGGAAATATTTCTGAACATTTTGTATTGCTTGCAAGGGACATTGGGGTCTTAAGTATAGCACTCAACATAAAGTAGCTTTGCTGATGACTGTCAGTGACCCTCTGTGGAATGCCATCGTGACCTTGAACATGACCTCTTTTCAGAGAGTAGCTAGGGAGCCACCTGCTTTACAATGATGGCTTAGTCCTGAACTGAGGGTGACAGTGGTACTGTCAAAGGTAGTCAGTTGGGCCTGGTGGCATAAGTCTTTAACCCCAGCACTCAGGAGGCAGAGGCAGGCATATCGTGGAAGTTCAAGGCCAGCTGGGTCTACATAGAAAGTTCCAAGACAGCCAAGAATACATAGTAAGACCTATCTACCAGAAAAAAAAGTGACCACTATCCCCAGAAGGCCCTTCTTCTGTGTTCATCATCCTTCATGAGATGCTATGTCCCTAGAGTAGACATAGGAAGCAGCCTGGCATGAGTGTGGCTAGCTGAGAATGGCCCTGGACACTTAGCTACTTAACTGAGGAAGTGAATATATCCCCTATCATGATACCCACAGGGACCATACTAACACGAGTCAGCCTTGAGGGTTGACCAGCCAGCATAAATACATGTACCCTCTGTTTGTCAGGCTTTGGAAGCCCAAGGGGGCTCCCATTGGCCCTACTAAAGCTCTGAGGTTACCATGCTGAATGAAACCACTGTCCTAGGGAGACAGCCTGTCCCCAGGAGTGTGAACTATCTCCTAGCTACTGGCTGCTGCAGGATATGCCACTCCAGTACCAAGAGCAGACCAAGCAAGTGGCCATCAGTGACATGTAGCTCAAAAGAGCTTCTTATGATCACAGCCCCTTGAATGCCTAATCATAGAAGCAGGAGGGCTTCTGGGCACAGCAGTCCACATCTATAACCAGCATGTGGGAGGCTGAGGCAAAGGGATTGGGAGTTTAAGGCAGTTCTAGGTTACAAGGTGAATCTGTGCCAGCCTGGACTATAAATGAGACCCTCTCTGGGAGGGAGAAAAAGAAGGGGCTGGGAAGGTGGCTCAAAGGTTAGAAGCACTGGCTGCTCTTTTCTTTTTGTTTTTTTAAGACCAAAAAAAAAAAAAAAGTGTAGCCTTGGCTATCCCGGAACTAGCTCTGTAGACCAGGCTGGCCTCGAACTCACAGAGATCCACCTGCCTCTGCCTCCCAAGTACTGGAATTAAAGGCAAGCACCACCACTGCCTGGCTACACTGGCTGCTCGTCCAGAGGGACCTGGATTCAGTACTCAACACCCACACTGTAGCTCACAACTGTCTGTAACTCCAGTTCCAGAAATCATGACACCCTCTTCTGGCATCTGTGGGCATCAAACATGTACATGGTGCATTTGCATAAATGCAGGCAAATCCTCATACGCATAAAAAAATCTTTAAAAAACAAAGAAGTGCTGGGCGGTGGTGGTGCACGCCTTTAATCCCAGCACTTGGGAGGCAGAGGCAGGCAGATCTTTGTGAGTTCAAGGCCAGTCTGGTCTACTAGAGCTAGTCCCAAGACAGCTAGGGCTGTTACACAGAAAAACCCTGCCTCAAAAAAACCAAAAACCAAAACCAAACCAAACCAAACCAAACAAACAAAAAACCCAAAGAAGTGATAAATTTGGTACTGAATACAGGGCAGCTGACCCTCCTCACAGTAGGACAGGAATGCTTGGCAGCCCATCTTACACTGTCTCACTTGAGTCTAAATGCTGCTATCCCCAGATGCTGTTACCCTGGTGCTGGGACATCCCTTTCAGGAGTCCTAAGTTCAAATACCTTCATTGCTATCCCTGATGAGCCCTGGCTCCCCTCTGTCATGCGTGGTTAGGTTGCGTGTGGTACCACCTTCTGGTCTTACAGAGGGTAGTCATGACATGATGTATGAGAAAGACAAATGCCTAGTGCAAACGTCCAGCACTGAGTCTTGCTGTGTGACCTCCTAGAGGCTCCCTGTCTGTGAGATGGCATCACAGATTCCTCTTGCCAGCCCCCTGCCAATCTTTACAACAGCTCTCAGCCTTAGGTGTCCCTCCTCGGAGAGGGCCTTGCTGGCCGCTGTGTGTTATAATGAGAAAGACACATGTGGTCAGTTTTCCTTTGCCCAATGGTGGTGTGGGAAAGGCCTGTGTCCTGATATCACATGCAAAGAAGGAACCATTGAACAAACTCGAGAGAAGCCCCCAGCGTGGGCCACAGGATCTGGCGACCCCTGTGTCCACAAGAGGATCTCATATGCTTGATCCCTGGGAGAGGTTTTTCTCCCCACAACCTCCCTTCCCTGCTCAGGGAGACCATAAAGGAGACAGATGAGACAGCCTGGGATGCAGGTCCAGGGAGCTCCCGGAGTTAGTGGCAGAAGGGGTGGTATGAACCTGCGATGCATGCTGGTCAAACACGGTGTCGAATATAAAGGTGCGCTCCCGGGACCGGTGCGCCCGAAGCGTGTCCTCCGGGTCTTCGCCTGGGTCCATGAGCACGACCGCCTGGATGCAGCAAGACACAGGGACCAGGGGAGGGACAGTCAGACCCTAGCTGTGCATCCTAAAGATTGAAGCACATCTTTAATCCCAGCACTTGGGAGGCAGAGACAGGCCTGTGAGTTCGAGGCCAGCCTGGTCTACAGAGTGAGTTTCAGGCCAGCCAGGGCTGCACAGAGAAACCCTGTCTCAGAAAAAAAGAAAACCAAGATGAGCATCAGCACTGCTCGCCTCCTTTGCTTCTCCACTTCAGACTTTGAGGCAGGGTTTCCCCTGAGCCTAGAACTTGCCATTTCCACTAGACGGGCTGCCCAGTGACCCTGGAATCCTCCTGTCTCTGCTCTCTAGTTCTGTGGATTCAAACTCAAGTCCTTATGCTTCCACAGTGGACATCTTACCTCGCCTGCCTCACTCACTGGGAACAGTGTCTCCTGCTGTCACTCGCCCAAGGCATACCATACAGTTCCCCTCAGTCAGTGGGCTCCACAGCCACATAAATGACTTAGATGCTGGGAGGTGGTGGCACACATCTTTAATCCCAAACTCTTGAGGCAGGTGGATCTCTGTGAGTTCGAGGCCAGCCTGGTCTACAGAATACATTTCAGGACAGAAAGAGCTACACAGAAAACCTATCTCAAAAAAACATTAAAAAAAAAGGGGGAGTTCCATCTGGACTGAACCCTCATCTGGCGATGGATGGAGCTAGAGACAGAGCCCCACACTGGAGCACCGGACTGAGTCTCCAAGGTCCTGACGAGGAGCAGAAGGAGGGAGAACATGAGGAAGAAAGTCAGGACCGTGAGGGAATCTTCATCTGGCAATGGATGGAGATAAAGACAGAGCCACACATTGGTGCACCGAACTGAACGCCTAAGGTCCAAACGAGGAACAGAAGGAAGGAAAACATGAGCAAGGAAGTCTGGACTGCGAGGAGTGCTCCCACCCACTGAGATGGTGGGGCTGATCTATTTGGAGTTTACCAAGCCCAGCTGGACTGGGACTGAAAAAGCATGAGATAAAACCAGACTCCCTGAACATGGCGGACAATGAGGGCTGCTGAGAAGCCAAGGACAATGACAAGGGATTTGGACCCTACTACACATACTGGCTTTGAGGGGGCCTGGCCTGTTTGGATGCTCACCTTCCTAGACCTGGATGAAGCAGGGAGGAACTTGGACTTCCCATAGGCAGGGAACCCTTACTGCTCTCTGAACAGGAGAGGGAGGGAGAGTGGAGGAGGGAGGGGGGTAAACGGGAGGCGGGGAGGAGGTGGAAATTTTTACTAAATAAAAAAAAAAAGAAAGAAAAAAAAAAGCCCCAGACAACCTCAAGCCCAAGGGAAAACAGCCTGTCATGCTTTAACAACCCCACCCAACACAACAGGCCACAACCATTCTGGCCCCATAGTGACAGACTGTCCTATGAACTAATATCATCAGAGAAGGCAAGAGGGTATGGAAACTGTAGAGTGCTGGGCTGGCCACTCCACAGGGCAGAGGAGATAAAGGGACTGTCCCAAAGCCCCCACCCTTAAGCTCCATTTCTCTGAGAGCCTATCGGTCCCTCGGGCTCCTTCAGTCCCTATATACACTATTATCAAGCAAACCTGTTAAGATCCTTGTAGCAAAGGGATTAAAGGAGTCTGCCCCAGGGACAGCAGGGGGCAGGGAAATGGGTAGAGGCGAAATGCAACCTGGCTGGTGGAGAGCACCAGAGAGGAACCAAGAAGGTGGAGGCAGAGCTGGGTGGTTCTGAGAGTCCTGTCACGTGACCACTACTTGCCCCTCCTGTGTTCTTAGCTTTGGAAACTGTAGTCCTGGGAGGCCAGGCTCTGCCAGGGCTTCTGGCTTCTGGCCAGTGCTTGCTCCATGACATAAGCTGACTTTCTCTGTTTTCTCTTCTCCTGGGGATACGCTGTGTGGCAGGGCAGCCTACCTACTGTGGGCCAGGCCGGGCTGCAGGAGGACTTAGATGGGTCCCCAGCCAGGGTCCTTTCAACAATGGGTTCTGGGTGGGACTGTGGGATTAAGATCATGGAAGTGGACTCTCCAAAACTTGATTTCTGATCTCAGCCTGGCTCTACTGCTCACTCTGGTGTCTCTCAAGCCTCACCTAGTCTTCACATTTGTAAAGTTACAGTCATCACGGAGACTACTCAAAAGGGCCACAAAGGCTGAAAAGAAAACATATGCACAGACCCTTGGGTACTCAAAAGGTACCTGTAGCACAGGATCTGGATCATAAGCAAATATATTTTATCTATCTATCTATCTATCTATCTATCTATCTATCTATCTATCTATCATCTATCTGTGTGTTATGGTTGTGTGAGTGCAGGAGTGTGCATGCCATAGTGGGGACAACCTTTGGGGAGTTGGCTTCCTCCTATGACCTTATAGGATCTGGGGATCGAACTCGTATCATCCGGCTTGCACACAGCACCTTTCCCTGCCAAGCTATCTTGTCAGCCTCAGAAAAATATTTTTGTTGTTATAATGAACACTACCCTTATTTGCAGATGATATGATTCTATGCAAAAGAGACCTTAACCACCCCAGGAGAAGAATCTTAGAATGGATAGACACAAAGTGGCAGGATACAAAGTTAACAAAGTAGCTGGGACCAGTGAGATGGCTCAGCAGATTAAGGTGTTTACTATGCAAGTTTGAAGCCTGAGTTCCCTCCCCAGGGGACTGTTGGGTGGTAGTTTCTAGGAATTGTCCTGCACAGGATCTGATATTTGAACACAGATCCCCAGTGGGTGCTGCTATTTGGGAAGGATTAGGAGGTGTGACCTTGCTAAAGGAAGTATGCCACTGGAGCCTGACTTTGAGGTTTCAAAGTCATGCACCATTGCCAATGTGTTCTCTCTGCTTCCTGTTTGCAGGTCAAGATATGAGCTCTCAGCTTCCAGATCCAATTGCTATGACTCTACTCTCTTCATCATGGTCTCTATCCTGGCTAGTTTTATGTCAACTTGACACAGGCTAAAGTCATCTGAGAAGAGGGAACCTCAGTTAAGAAAAAAAATTTTTTTTTCCACAAGATCAGGCTGTAGGCTAGCCTATGGGGGCATTTTCCTAATTAGTGATTGAATGAGGAGGGCCCAGCCCATTGTGGGTAGTGACACCCCCCTGGGTTAGTGGTCCTGGGTGCTGTAAAAAAGCAAGCTGAGACCTGGAGGTAGTGGTGATGATGCTCACCTTTACTCCTAGCACTTGGGAAACAGAGGCAGGTGGATCTCTGTGAGTTCAAGGCCAGTCTGGTCTACAGGGCAAGTTCCAAGACAGCCAAGACAGCCAGAGAAATCCTGTCTCGAAAAACCAAACAACAACAAAATGTGGGCTGAGCAAGGCACTAAGCAGTACTTCCTCCACGGCCTCTGCATTAGCTCCTGCCTTCAGGTTCCAGTTTGAGTTCCTGTCCTGACTTCCTTTGATGATGAAGGGTGATGTGGAAGTTTAAGCAAAATCGGCTCTTTCCTCCCCACCTTGCTTTTGATCGTGTTGTCTTATCACAGCAATAGTAATGCTGCCTCAGACAGACTCATATCCCTCAGGAAACATAAGCCCAAATAAACCCTTCCGTAAGTTGCCTTGGCCATGGTGTGATACCACAGCATCAGAGGGACAAATACACCTTGTAAAGGTGGAAGGAGAGAACTCACTCCACAAAGCTGTCCATGTCTCCGCTGTGACATGCATGCCCACATACATCACACACAGATACACACAACAGCAATAATACAGTAACAATAATAAATCAGTAGCCTTTTTATGTTAGTGTTTCTCAACATGTGGGTCCAGACCCCTTTGGAGATCAAATGATCCTTCTACAGGGATCGCCTAAGAGCATCAGAAATACCAGATATTTATATTGTAATTCATAACAGTAGTAAAATCGCAGCTATGAAATAGCAACAAAAATAATTTTATGGCTGGGAACTAAAACATAAAGGATTGTATTAGAGGGTCACAACATTAGGAAGGTTGAGAACCAGTGTTATATAAGAATAACAACCATCTAAGGACAAAATCAAACAAATGCATGCTCTCATTCACAACTGCTTCAAGAAAAAAAAAAATCTTTGGAATAAACCCAACCAAGGAAATGGTCTCTATAACAACTTTAAAACACCTGGGAGAGTTGGGCACTGGTGGCACACAACTTTAATCCCAGCACTGGGGAGGAAAAGGTAGGAGGATCTCTGTGAGTTTGAGGCCAGCCTGGTCTACAGAGTGAGTTCAAGGACAGCCAGGGCTACATGGAGAAACCCTGTCTCAAAAAGTCAAAATAAAATAATAATGATAGGGGGCTGGAGAGATGGCTCAGTGGTTAAGAGCATTGCCTGCTCTTCCAAAGGTCCTGAGTTCAATTCCCGGCAACCACATGGTGGCTCACAACCATCTGTTATGAGGTCTGGTGCCCTCTTCTGGCCTGCAGACATACACACAGACAGAATATTGTATAAATGAATAAATAAATAAAATAATGATGATAACAACAAAATCTTTAACAAGTAAGACTATGTGAGAAAAAAAGGACATTATGGGAAAAAGCAGAATTTTGAATGTGTCTACAAGGTTAGATGATGCTAGATCAACTTCCTGATTTCTTTGTTGAAGTCAGATGCCAGGATGCGTAAGAAGCGAGTGAAGTCACCAATCCATGTGTGCTGTTAACATAGACACAACCATGCCCAGGACTCTAGTGCATCAGCCCCATGGGATTCACAAAGCCTTTCCTTAGCAAGGATCAGAGAGATTACAAAGCCTTCCTCTGGTCCAAGTGCAAATGCTACCAGTGTGTGCAGACAATGCCTATCATAGATTTCTCCCCCTGGATGTTTTATGGCCTGAAGACTGCTCCCTATAGAGGCTCCCTGCCCCCTTGTTTATTGGTTTGCAGTTACCCAGCCTTCCTGTTCATCTGTAAAAAATAAACAGACTGAGCTTCTGAGGGGCTTCAGCTCCGGCATGTGAGAGCCAAGTTGATGTGTTTGTCTTTTCTTCATTCTCTCACTGTTCCAGTCAGGTTAATCCCCGGAGCATGCTGGATGTGGCAAGAATGTTCCTGGCTTTTTTGTTTTCTGCTGCTGCTGTTGTTTGTTCCATTTTTACTTGTTTTGAGAGAAGGGTTCTCTGTGTAGTCCTGGCTGCCCTGAAACTCACTCTGTGGATCTTTGCTTCTGCCTCCTGAGTGCTGGGACTGAAGGCCTTGAATTCATGATCCTCCTGCTCTGACCAGCCAGTGACAGAATTACAGGCATGAGCAACCAACCACATCCAGATGAGAATGTTTTTGTTTTAAAGAGATCTATGACGGAATGTTTGGGTAGGGAAGGGTGTTGTGCCTCTAAATGCTTCAGAAATGGAGTTGGAGCCCAGGGGAGTAAAACAGTATACCAGACCTTAGCACAACTGGCTCCATGATGGGAGTACCATTCAGGCCATAAAACTCAGCATGTAGTCAGCACCACCTGCCAAAACTAAAACAAAGGCCTAATCCATCAAGGTCTGTAGTTCTGGGAAACTCTAAATGTACTAACCTTGCTTTTTGGCTTTTGTAGTTCTGCTTCCGGCTAACTGCTCTTATTAACTGAAATATGGATGTGGTTTTCATGCTTAAAAGCGCACCCTGAGAAAGGCTCAAGGCTACACTGGGATCCCAAACACCCAGTGGAGTTAGACAGTTTAATAGGGACTTTGTATTGGTTTAAGTCCATATCTGAGTAGTCTTCTCTAGTGAGTACCCTACAACAGGGAGAGGACAGAGTGGAGACACATCTGAGATTTAGAGGGCACTGGGTTCGTGGCATTCCTGCAACCTCTCTCTTGGTTTGAAGTCATTTCAAAATAAAAATAGAAACTAGGTTTGAGGGTACACACCTTTAATCCCAGTACTCAAGAACCAGAGACAAGGGGATCTCTATGAGTTTGAGGCCAGCCTGATCTGTCTAGTCAGATAGAAGGAGGATGATAGAAGGGAGAGGAAGGAAGGGGGAGGAGAAGAGGAGCGGGGGAGGAAGAGGGGAGGGGAGGAAGAGAACTGAACTTATCACAGCTTGGGTGATCCTCAACAACACTGAGCCACACAAAGGTCACACACCACACATGCGTGACTACACTGACATGGAATGTCCAGGAAACCAGAGTCAGAAGTGGAGTCGCAGTTGACAGGTGTGGGGGATCTATGTGGATTGTATAGCTCAAAAGGATTAAATGCCCCTTGATTATTTACTTGAAAAGGGGAAATGGGGGAAATAATATAATTATATTTTTATTTTTAAATTTTAAAAAGGTGAAATTATGAACCACGAGGTGGTGGTGTACTCATCCCAGCACTCGGGAGCTGAGGCAGGAGGACTTCAAGGCTAGCCTGGGTTACATGGGGAGACACTATCTCAAGGAAAAAAAAGTAAATTTTCTGTGGTGCTAATTTCACTTCGGTTTTGTGTGTGTGTGTGTGTGTGCATCAGATGTGGTCATGTGTGTATAAGTGCTTGAGGAGGCTGGCATCTGCTGTCTTTTTAACTGTTCTCCACCTTTTTGTTTGTGTTTTGGTTTTGGTTTTTCGAGACAGGGTTTCTCTGTGTGGCCCTGGCTGTCTTAGAACTCGCTTTGTAGACCAGGCTGGCCTTAAACTCAAGAGATCTGCCTACCTCTGCCTCCCAAGTGCTGAGATCAAAGACATGTGCCACCACACCTAGTCCCTCCACCTCATTTTTAAAAACATGATCTCTCACTGAACCTTGAGCTCACCAATTTGGCTAGATCAGCTAACCATGGAACCCCAAGGATCTTTCTGTCCCCACTACCCTAGTGCCAAGATTACCAACACTCACCACCACGCCCAGTTTTCCCCTTGAGTTGGGTTAGAATTCAGGTCCTTATGCGTGCACAAGTAGTTACTGAGCTGTCCTTAGAGCCCTTTGCCTTGATGTTTCAGCAGAGGCTGTCTTTTGAAGATTTATTTTTATGTTATATGTATGGGTGTTTTGCCTGTTATGTATGTGTGTGCACCACATGCATGCTGGGTGCCCATAGAAGCTAGACGGTGTCTGATCTCCTGGTACTGGAGTTTATAGATGGCTGTGAGTCACCACACATCTCTCCAGCCCCATGCGCTATCTTCTGCACTGCTCACGGTCACACATATACACATCTGAAGCACCGGCCCTGCCCTCCCTACTCAACCCATCTTCTCAGGTGACATATGACTTTACTGTTGTCTGAACACTGACACCTGGTGTGCACTGTTAAGCAGCCCATGACCTCAGTGCTGATTCACCCCAAAGCCAGCTTTGCCAATGCACCCCTCCCCTGGGCTCTGAGCCCCAGTGGGCAGCCCTTGGCAGGGATGGATGTCTAACCACATTTTGGGTTGCTGCCTGAGCTTCGTCTCACAGACCACCTCACTAATCTCGCTAGTGACCAACAGGGACATCATGTCCATCCCACAAAGTCTGGCTTTAGACTCCTTCTAAGTGAGAGCCAAAGGCAAAAGTTTCTAAGGTGTTGGTAGCTGAGTGTTGAGTCTTTCTCTGAAGTCCCTGGTAATGGCAACCATGCGCTCCACCCTGCAGCTAGCAATCACCTGAAGTTTCTGAAGTCAGACCTGGCATGCTAATGTGGCCTGCGAAGTCTCCTCACATTCTGTCTGTCCTATGTCCCCATTTTGGTATCTCAGCAGACCTCTGTGGAGCAGACAGCCCCAAGGAACTAACGCAGTTTCTGTTAATGAATGGAAATTGGGGGGTTGAGGCAGAATTGCTCAAGTGCAAGGCTAGCTCGCCTGGGATACACAGTGAAGTATAGTAAAGTACCAGGTAAACCAGGGCTAGATAGTGAGATTCAAAAAGTATTAAAAAAAAAAAAAAGCTAAGCAGATAACTCTAGTCAGTAGAGTAGTCACCATGCAAGCATAAAGACATGAGCTTGATCCCCAGAACCTGAACATACCCAAAAGCTGGACATGGTAGCACACAATTCTACTCCCACTACTTGGGAGGCAGAGGCAGGAAAAATCCCCGGGGTTCACTGGCTAGCCAGCCAAATCTAATAAATGAGCCCTTGATCTCAATGACAGTCTGTGTCTCAAAAACCAAGAACAGGGCTGAAGAGATAGCTCAGCAGTTAAGAACACTGCCTGCTTTTCCAGAGGTCCTGAGTTGAATTCCCAGCAACCACATAGTGGTTCACAACCATCTATAATGAGATCTGGTGCTCTCTTCTGGCTTGCACACATACAAGCAGGCAGAACACTGTATACATAATAAATAAATCTTAAAAGGGGGGGAGGCTGCAAGATGGCTCAGTTTAACTACTGTTAAACCTGAAAACCTAAGTTTGATGCCTGGAACACATGGGGCGGAAGAGAAACAGCTCCAGCAATTTTTCTCTGACACACACACACACACACACACACACACACACACACACACACACACACACACACACACACACAGTTGTGTAGGAAGTGTTTGTCAGCTCAGTTCTGCCCCGATGTACCTCTTGATTGAGTGAATGCCTCGTGTCCTCTAGTCTCACCTGGTCCCCCACTTTGTGGGCAATGACAGTGGCTCCTTCCTCCAGTTCTGTACTGTTGAGTGGGCGGATCCGAAGAGCTACCTGTGGACAGGGCACAGGCAGCACCAAGACCCTCAGTGGGACTCCATTTTCCAACCACCTCCCTTACCCTCACTCAAACCTAGACCCTATTTGCATGGAGCTGTTCCTGCCTCCCAGAAAGGCTCTGAGGAATTGGTGGTGACATTGTCATGGAACAGAGGAACAGCTTGCCCAAGGTCACACAGCTGTCTGTCTTAACTGTGATCAGAAAGAAAACACACCTGCTTCTTCCAGTCCTCTATGAGCATTCAGAAGAGGGAACCTGGGTTTTGCATGTCCCTCAATTCTGCCCAGCCCATGTATAAGGGTATCTTTGATAGGTATATTTAGAGGACACAGGGGCCAGTCTCTGTCTTAACCAGTCAGAGGAGCTAGTGGGGTCCTAATGCAGCTCATCCCAAGGCCAAATAGGACAAGTAGCCTGACAAGTGGGTCAGGATGAGGGCTGCCCCACAGTTGGGGTCATAGTCCAAACCCCAGGCTTTCTGAGGATGGAGGATCAGACAAGGGTCTAGAGAATCAGGATGACAATGTATGTGAGCCACTGGGTCCCAGGAAAGTAGGAACCAGGAGTGGGACACTGGTCCCTAAAGGGCTCACTGATCCATGACAAGTATAGGGTTTAGGGTTTCTTGGCAGGGGTAGAGGCAGGAAGGGGCTGGAGTTAGCAGAGGACATGAGCGAGGGCACTCACCATGAACTGCTGATCCTTGGGTTCCATCTCCCTCAGGGCTGGGCTGCCCTGAGCTGGAGAGGGGTCTGTGGTCTGGTGGGAGGGCATGCTACAAGTCAGAACTCCTGGAGGGCCCTCAGCTAACCTAGCAGAGTCGGAGGCAAGGAGATCTTCCCAGATCAGCCCCGCCCTGCTCCCCAGGCTCACTCTGGTGACATCAGCTGGGTCCCCAGAGGTGGAGCTGGGCCAGCATTGAGCTCATTTACTAACCTGGTGTCACCCCTACTTGTTTCTTTGGACAGGACAGCCCTCATGGTTTGAGTACAAGTAGTCAGACAGACCTCACATATGGCATCATGATGGGGACCATGACAAGAACACTGTTCAACCTGTCTCTAAGTTCCTCTTATACCACAGAAGCCTCTGGGTCTAAGGATAAGTCCACTTTATAGAACCCTGCAGTGTGGTGCCCAGGAGCAATGGTCACCCACACAGGGGCTACCTCACGGCAGCAGGTCAGTGCTTGTGGCTTCCCACTCAAGGGGACAAAACAGCAACAGCGGAAACCAAATAAGCCAATTTCAGCTGTCAGTAACCTTGCCAGGGTCTTTCATGGATGACCAATTTCTGGTGAATTTCCAATCTTCAGTGTCTGTCTGAACACTTGAGAGGGATTAAGGATGAAACTGGTAGATTTACTGCTTCACATCTTCCACTGGATCCCTGGGGACATCCTGTTCTGTGAACTCCACAGCCCAGCCAAAGAGACTGCACCAGCAATGTCACACAGGTAACCAACCCGGGGTGGCACAAGCTATTAAGAGCCAGGCTTGGGAACTGGAGAGGGGGCTCAGCAGGTAAAGACACCTGCCATGAGGCTGACAACTTAAGTTCCATCCCTGGGAACTACACAGAAGGATAAATCAATTCCTACCAAGTTGTCCTCTGACCTCTGTATGCATATGGCACAAATACAAAGTATGCAAAAGCAAACAAAATGTATCTCTAAGAGCCAGGCTCAAGAGCCGTTTAGTGGGCAGAGGCACTTTGCTTACAAGTCTGGAGACCTAAGTTCAATTCCTAGGATGCACACAAAAGAAGTGCTTCCTGCAGGTTCCCCTCTGACCTTCATAAGCATACACAGCACTCATTTGTGCACTCGAATGTGTGCATATACACACACAATACTATGAAATTAAAAATATTCAGAAAAAGTGTGGGGCTGGAGATATGGCTCAGAGGTTAAGAGCACTGGCTGTGGAAGAACAGAGGTCTGAGTTCAATTTCCAGCAATCACACGGTGCCTCACAACCATCTGTAACAAGATATAGTGCCCTCTTCTGGCCTGCAGGCAAACATGCAGACAGAATGCTGCATGCATAATAAATATTACATAATAAATATATCTTTTAAAAAAAAAAAAGCCAGTTTAAGACTGCTCTTCCAGAGGTCCTGAGTTCAATTCCCAGCAAACACATGGTGGCTCACAACCATCTACAATGAGATATGGTGCCCTCTTCTGACATGGAGGCAGAACACTGTATTGTATATGTAATAAATAAAATCTTAAGAAAAAAAAAAAAGCCAGTTTAGCTGGAAGGTAGTCCACACCTTTAATCCTAGCACTAAGAAGGTAGAGGCAGGCGGATCTCTGTGAGTTTGAGACCAGTCTCGTTTACAGAGCTAGTTCCAAGACAATCAAAAGCTGCCCCTATCTCAAAAAACCAAAACAACTGAAAATATGCTGTGTGTGCCTTTTTCATCTCACTGCTGTGAAACTGGAAGGTGTTTAAAGAACATGGAAGTGGCCAATAGGTGGGTCAAACTGCTGAAGGTCTTGCAATCATGATGGAACCTCAAAGAGCCCAAAGGAATAAAGAACCTAAGACCCAGGAGGAAAAGTGAACTACCTCCCAAGAATGATGCACGCAAATCACTGATCTCTGTCTTCTGCTCACTAAGCTAGGGCAGCCTGTCCTCTGCTGGAGGAACATGCTCTGCAGGCATACCATGGCTGTGGGCCCAGCCTTGGGTGGCTCTCTGGTCACAAGAGATGCAGAGCACGTGGGAGCCTGAGAGAAGCAGTTGCATAGAGCTTGGCCACAGCTCACTCTGGGTGGAGCCCATCTATACCAGTACGTTGTCTTCACTATTGGACACTAGATAACTACAGAGGTGCGTGTCTAAGTGGCTGACCCCCTCTGTACCTGTTTTCCAACTTGTCCAGGTCTGGAAAACCTAAAGGGTTCTGTCAGGGTAAGATGAATATTTTCTCACAGAAACAGATGGAAGACATTGCATCTGGGATCTGGTACACTAGCTCCTGGCCAGATTTCAGACAAGCTCTCAACAAGCCAGGTGCAAGTGTGCAAATACCCTCACCCTTGGGAGTGGGAATGGGAGGCCTCAAGGCCATTACAAATTGCAAAGAGGAGTAAGACAACACTTTCACACAGGGTTGCTTTTATTCCCACACCCAACCTGCGCAGAGGCCCTGCAAAATCTGAACAGGCGCAAGGTGTTGGGGTGCCTCCAGATCTACTGGCACACGTCAGTGGTGGGCGTGCAGTCCCCCTGAAGGTCTCCAGGCCACAAGCAGCGACAGTGAGTCTGTGAATGGGAACTCCACTGAGCTGCAGGAGTGAAAGGAGCGACCAGGAGAACTGCAGTGAGGCCCCACAGCAGACACGGCATAAAAACCCAAACAGGGCAAGTGAGAGCGGAGCCTCAAGTGTCCCCACTGTGGACCCAGGGGCTGAAGGCACAGAGCTGTGTCGGGATGGAAGAACCCCGGGCGCACTTGCAGTCCAGAGAGAAAGCACGATGAGAACCCAGCCCGAGGCTCTCTGTGAAGGGTGGCCTCGGATCCTGGGCACAGCACAGCGACACTGCAACAGATGAACAACCATTCAGTCAGCCACAAAGCAAGGGGGAAACAGCTGGATTCTTCAGTGACCACACTCCAGGCCATGGGAGAGGCCTCAGATCAGTCAGTAGCACCCCATCACCCCGAGGCTTAGCACCACACACAGGCAGACACTCACTCCTGTACTGTGGCCTGTACCAACACTGGGTGACAGTACTGCGCCCGATCCTCCTTCTTGTAGCACTGCCCTCATGCCAGCCTCCACTTCTTCCCAAGCTCCCTACCAACCACCACCTTCCTGGGTGTCTTCTATGCTGTGGTCTAACTCTGCAGGCACCCCCTGCTCTCTTCACACTCACAACTCTTACCACAGTGCTAGGTCACTCCTGACTTCCCAGAGGAATAACCTCTTCAGTGACAAAAAATTCGATGGTCTCCTCCTCCCAGTCATCCACATTGCTGTCCAGCTCATCAGTGTCCACCCCTAAGAAGAGAAAGAGCAGGTTGACCCCCGGGGTGTGGCTGCAATGTCAGCTGCAGGGCTGTCTAGTCCACACCCTTGAGGGACCACTCTACTTGCAGACACGCCCAGAAGCCTGGTTACCTCCCCGTAGTTCTAGACGTTCGTTCTTCTGCTTCATATAGAGTTCTTGGGCCATTTTTCGGTATTGCCGGAAGTCCTCCATCATGGTCCGCCTTCTTTCCACTAGTTCCTATCATGTGGGGAAGGTTGTAGGGATGAGCAGGACACATTTGCTCAACCACAAACCAGTGCCATCCTTTGTGTCTAGCAACCATTGTTGAAGTTTAGAAGAGGGCAAGTGGAGTCTTGTATTCCAGCTCTGTTGTGCTGGGCAAGCCTTACATAGAACCTCCTTAAGAGGGACCCTCATTTCTCTTCTAGATCCTAGAACCTCCTGCTTCTATCAAGGAAAAGCCAGCTTCTACCCAGTGTTAGTGGGTATTGGTTCTATGGACCAGTGCTGGCCCTGTTGCCCATTGCTAACTGCCACCTCACACGTGGGAGAACAAGCCAGATCAGGTTCCTGGCACACCCTTCTCACTACTGCCCAGGCCCAGACAGGGATGCACACTCATGAGCATCCCCTCAGGCTCACCTTTGAAGCTTTGGACTGGCTCAAGCGGTCCTTCTGCTCGAAGATCTTAGAGTATTTCTTCAGATCCTTTTTAATTTGCTGAAACCAAGACAAGTCTCTTAGGACTGAACCTTCAAAGCAAAGACCGCAACTGTTGCCTTCAAAGATACCAGTGTACACTGACAGCCTCCAGGACTAAGAGGATTCCTAGCATCACCGGCTGGCGACTCTCATCTCATGGAGACAATTCCTAGAGTGAGTCACTCCCAGTTCTGACCTAAGACCACAAGCCTATCCCATTACCTAACCCCGCCTAGCTCTTTCAATTCTACTAGGGCTTATTTATAGCCTGTCTGGCTTAGTCAGACTCCTGGGTTTTCTGGGGAATGGGGAACAGACAGGAAGAATAGGGTTATCTTTTGCTACACAGGAGAGTCTGAAAGAACCCATGATCCTCCTGCCTCAGCCTCCTGGGCTTGTAGGTATTGCTAAGCCTGCAACTTTAGAGTTAGTGCCTGACGTTGCTCCAGGTCAGGTCTCGCTGGCCTTACATCTCTTCAGAGGCCCTCTCCATGTCCTACCTCCAATCCCCATTCACTGCCCCTTTCCAGTCGCAGGACAAATGCCTTATTTCCTTCAGTGCCACAACTCCTCCCATACCCCCAACCAGGCAGGGACCACAGACCTTTATCTGATCCTGGCTGAGGAGCGTTGGGGGCCTTGGTCTCCAGAGCAGCTGGCAGAAGCGATCCTTGTTGTTCTTCTGGAGAAGGCGTCCTTGGAAGGTCCACAGCCAATAAGCATTATCCACCTAGAGAGGACAGTGGGGTCCATCACACAAAATGTGCAAGGCCACCATGACACCTTTACTCTTAGTAGCCAGAGCACCAACCTGTACTCAGCACACTGTAAACACAAAACCTGCACCTGGCTGTGCTCATCCTCCGGCAGGAAAGGTAATGAGCAAACACACAACGATCTAAGAATACCATGTCAATAGCAGTCAGCAGGTGCTCCTCTCAGTGCAGGCCTGCTCATCACTGGTCTTTGACAACAAAACAAAACAAAACAAAAAAACCCCAAAACAAACAAACAAACAAAAAAAACAACAACAAAAAAACTTCCCCAGCAGTGCCAACTACTGACAGCACCAGCCACAGCTTAGCCAGCTAACCTTGCTTTCCCAGAAAGACTCAGCGAAGCACTGCCTCAACCCAAATGCTGGGCCCTGGAAGTTTTGTAGACTGAACAGAATGGCCCCATATGGAACTTAAGAGTTTCACACACCCCCATTTTTTGGGGGGAGGGGGAGAAAGGGTCCTGGGGATAGGTGAGTGTTACGCACTGGCACCCCCAGTCCTGTAAGATCCTAAACAGGCGGTTAGAGAGATGACTGAGCAGTTAAGAGCACTGACTGCTTCAGAGGACTTGGGTTCAATTCTCAGCACCCACATGGCAACTCACAACTGTTTCTAACTCCAGTTTCAGGAGATCCTACACCATACACCAATGCATATAAAAAATAAATTAATTTAAAAAATCCTAAACTGGGCATGGTAGCGCACACCTTTACTCCCAGCACTTTAATTCCAGGCAGAGGCAGATGGATCTCTGTGAGTTCCAGGCCAGAGCTACACAGAAAGACCCTGTCTCGAAAAACCATGAATACATCAGTCAATCAATCCTAAACAAGTGTTGGGATGGGCCATGCTGCACTGACATTTGGGATGGCATCACATCCTATAATGAACATAGAGAATGCTATTCCAGACACTACCCAAAGCCATCTGGGAAGCAACAGCTCTTTCTCACCAGCTGGAGCCCTTTGAGCTTACAGGTTTTGTTTGCACAGAACAGCTCAAGTGTCCACCCATCCGTAAACACAGAAAGCAGTCTGCCCTCAGGAGGCATAGCAGCCCATGCTCTGGAAGTTGACCCCTCTGTATCAGACGGGTTCCCTAAGCCGCAAAGGCTTATAAGTAGTATCCTCTCACCCAGGGTCCCTGGATACAATGATCCCACAGTTTGTCACCAGCCTTGAGAGACTTCATTCCCGGAGGGCCCAGCATCTGCCACCTACCTTATGGCTCCACCACGACACAGAGGTGACCACATAGCGGCCGGTTGGGTCCCACTCAACATCAGAGGCCATGTAGTGTTCTGCAATGTTCATGACAGTGCAGTCTGAAGTGTCGACAAACGCCAAGGCACCATTCATGCTGTGGGATAACAAGGCAGCTGCATCCCGCAATCACCCTGCATCTCCACCCAGAGAGGGCCAATGCCCCTAACTTCCACTGAGTCACAAGGGTGGGGAAGGAGCAAGGACCAAGATGCCCACTCTCTGCTGGGCCGTAGCTTCCTGGATTTTAACCCTATTGTCCTCACAGTGACAAATTTCATGAGACTGGGATCAGGACATGATGTGCACGAGTGCTCTGTGTCATCTAGAGAAGGTGGTACCTGAGGAAGCCTCCAGAGCTAGGGTAACATGCACACCACAGTGGGAGCAATCCACGGCAGTCCTTCCAACCAGAGGTCGAGGCTGGATTTGCTCACTACTCCTATGTGCTCAGATGGAATGCAGGGGAGCAAGAGAAATGCACCCCAACCACAAAGGGTAAGGAGGCTGCCTCCAGCTAAGCATCTGTCCCCACTGGAAGACACGGGAGTCACAGGAGAGAACGTAAGGCTATGACCACAGAAGAGCTGTCATCTGCAAGTCACTACTGCGATCAGCCTGGTTTGGCCAGAGGCTCAGCTGTGACAATTATCAAGTGAGATGCTCCATCTCAACACAAACCTAAGGAGGCAGTGTTGCTTGCCATAGTGGCCAGGGCCCCAACCCACCTCCTCAGCCCGGCCAGCACCACGAACTGTCCCTGGGGACTCCAGAAGATGGTGTTTGCTTGCTGCTTGTCAAACATCTCTGCAAGAAAAGCAAGTACCTATGAGGGGACTGTGCCAGTGCCTCTCTAGCTAAGTCAGTGCTACCCTTGAGGAGGGCTGGCAAAGACAAGTCCACATACCCACTAGTCACCTTAGGAGAACTACTTTAAAACAACTGCCCCATTCAGTTAGACATGAAGTCATGAAGCATGCTTAAGGGTGATGGGTGCTGACTGGTGTGGAAGTATGGTGGGTACTGTTTTCAACTTCACATGCAACTGGACAAAGAATGCACTTACAGCAACTACAGCAGTGACTCATCTCTGGAGTCCTTGGTGTTTACCAGACTTCAGAGACCTGACTTCAATAACACCAAGGCTAACCTACTGAAGTCACCATTTCAGTGTTCTCACAGAACCTCAAGTTTACCATCTTCCCAGTCACCCAACACTAGGGGAAGTTGGCAAAGCAAATCGGGTGACTCCCCGGGTCACTCCTTGCCTAGACCTTCAGACCTCTCTTAACGAGCCACCTGCCTTCAAACAGGGCATTAACATCTGGGCATCTCCTTGGCCACGGGACTCAGAAGCAGTAGAGTAAGAGGGGGCGAAGTCCTAGCACTACAGCCGTATTTGTTCTGATGGGGCAAGAGTCTCACATTCCGAGAGCTACAGACAATTGTCCCATCTAGCTCCAATGCACAGTGACTGTGAACCCAGTGCTGACAGCCCGAAGAAAGACAGAGCACACAGTCAGGAAACAAATAGCACCTTTCCCGGTGTTTGTTATAATGGACAGAAGTCTCCTGATTGTTTGCAACTGTCCACATCTTATACATCTCAGAGAATCAACAACATAATCGACTCTGCAACACAGCCAACTGATTCTATCAAAAATAATTCGACCCAGGTAAAGGGAAAGCACACTTCAGGGGTCTCAGAAGCTACTCCTAAGACACAAGAAGTCCAAGTCCAAGAAAGCCCTGGCATGACTGCTACAGCACAGGGAACAAGGTGCTGGCTTCCTAGAAGAAGCATATGGAACACAGCCTGGGGCAACCCTGCAGATCCACCCCAATGAGGGCAACACTGCGTAGCTCGGCTTGCCTTGAGCCCTAAACCCGTTGACTTGTGTGGGCTGTCATGACACAAGGACAAGAGTGGGCAGCAGTAGCCCTTGGGGAGCCTGAGCAAGGATACATGCTGTCTCCATGTCAAATGGGAGAGTGTCTTTTGATTACATGAGAATATATATGTTCCCTCTGTTCCAAGTAACCCCAACCTTAGCATCCTGCCTATTATCTGACCCACACTGGCAATCCAAGCCCCTGAGGGCAGACTGCTTACTGATGAGCTCGATCTTCCCGTTGCTCTTTACATGGTAGAAGGAGACAGATATCCGAGGGGCCTCGCCATGAAGCACAGCAAACTTACTGCCATTGGGTTCCCAGGCAAAGGCTATGATGGTTTCTACAATCAACAATAAGAGAAGTCAGTGGCTGTCATCTTTCACAGCAGCATCTTCAATTATGAAGATCTTCACTCAACTGGAGAAAAGCTGAAACCCCCAATTCACTATAGATCAACTGACAGCAAAAGCAAGCAAACAGAGGCCAGCAGAATCAAAGGTAGCAGGTTTAATCTGCTTGTGATGCTATGTTAGTAACAAGTCCAGGTCGGACCAGAACTTATACTCTTCCAGCCCTGGCCTCCTGTGTGTTAAGATCATAGGCTTGTGCCACCACACTGTCATCCCTTACTCCAACATGGCAAAAGAGATTTTTTTCTATAGCCAAACAAAATAAAAGTAAAATGAAAGGCACAGACACTTTGCCAGACAAAGGCAGAAACTATTTGACTATTCCAGCAAAGGAGGGAAGTTAGAGGGAAAGTAAAGTACATCAATCTTTCTTCTGTTAAAAAAAGGTGAGGGTGGGCATGGTGGCACACGCATTTAATGCCAACACTTGTGAAATAGAGGCAGGTGGGTCTCTATGAGTTCCAAGCAGTCAAGGATATACATATACAGACCCTACCACCCTCCACTAAAAACAAAAAACAAACAAAAAAAAATTAAATTTAAGAAAATAAAAAACTGAAAGCCAAGCCTGATGGTACAGGCGTATAATTCTAGCCCTTAAGAGGCTGAGGCATAAAGATTGGGAGTTCAAGACCATCGGGCTATAGAACAAGACTCTTATTTAACAGAAACAAAATGACTGAAACTGCAACCAGCAAGTTAGTCATTCAAGGCGATTTCCAGGCATTGTGCACTAGCACAGGAGGGCAGACAGGAGGATCCCTGCAGCTAGCCAGCCTAACCCATGTGCTCCAGGTCAGTGTCATCCCACTTGGGTTGGCTACTCCTGCTGTCACTCCACTTCAACAGACTGCTTAAGTACCTGGCTCATGCAGAGCTGTCCAAGACAAGAGCACGAAGGCCCTTCCTAGTACACGGAAGCTTACCTTTCATCTCAACAACATCGACAGGTACCTGCTTCTCTCTCATTCGGAAGATTTCAAAATTTGTGACAACACCCTGTTGATAAGAAGAAAAAAAAAAGGAAGGTAACATTCTGGAAGAATAGGGAGTACAATTGGACAAGCTAACAGAAGGTGGCGCTCATCCCCCAGCACATCTACATCCCTAATGCTGGCGATAAAGCTGCCGCAATGACAGCATAGTCCAAGTCCATGCTGAAGCACATCTATCAGAGTTCTCAGGGTCCTCTAGTCCATCAAGGGGACCACAGGACTCATCACTGTGGAGCAACCTGCACCATGACCTTCAAGCAGCACCACTTCCAACAGCAGTTCCACTACTACTCACTCACCAGTTAATGTGCGTCCATCAACATGTGAAAGGATGTGTGTTAGAATACTAGTCAACCATGGAAAGGAATGGAATGAAATGTTGACACATACTACAATATAAATGGGATTGTTTAAAAAAAAAAAAAGTGGGCTGGAGAGATGGCTCAGAGGTTAAGAACACTGGCTGTTCTTCCAGAGGTCCTGAGTTCAGTTCCCAGCAACCATATCTGTAAATGAGATCTGGTGCCCTCTTCTGGCATGGAAGTGTAAAGGCAGGAGGAACATTGTACACATAATAAATAAATCTTAAAAATAAAGATGAATGTCATTTAAAAAAAAGTAATGTTAAAGAAGTCAAACACAAAAGGCCACAGGCTGTAGGACTTCACCTGTATGAAGTGCTCAGAACAGACAATGCAAACAGAGAGCAGACCAGAGGTTGTTCAGAGTGAGGAAGGGGCCGGGCATAGTTCACTAGAACACAGGCCCAACATGCAGAGGGTTACCTGAGTGTGATCCCCAGCACCAGAAGAGAAATAACAAGGCAGACCAACAAGCGGTCTAGAGAGGGAAATGGGGAGTGAGTGTTAACTGGTATGCAGCTTGAAATCAGCAGAAGCACGCCTGTGTGACCTGCTGAACACACTATAAGTCATGGAGATGGCTCGCTATTTAAAAGCATGGCAATTTTTTGGTATATGAATTATATCTCAAGAAAAATAAATGTTGGAACAGACATAATGGTTCATGCCTGTAATACAGCACTCAACCTGCCTTAAAAAAAAAAAAAGAGGTGGTTTGGCATGGTGGCACACACCTGTGCCACCTGTGCTCTCAACACTCAGGAAGACAGAGGCTGAGTGATTACAAGTTATGGACCAGTCTAGGTTACAAAGTGAGGCGCTGCCTTAAGATATCAAAAGGAAAAAGACTAACATAAAGGGAAAAGAAACTGTTAGAAGAAAAATTCAAAGTATTAAAAAACAAAAACAAACTTGGGTCTCACTATGTAGTCCTGGCTAATCTGGAATTTGCTATGTAGACCAGGTTGGCCTCAAATGCGAAGAGGACTAGGGTCAAAGGCTGGCTTTTTTTTTTTTTTGGATGAGGGAAACATTAAATGATCTGTGTGCAGAACTACGTGAAGATCGTCTGTGTTTACCAGAAACACAACACATCCCTTGTACCTGCCAGTAGAGTGCCAAAGAGTAGCTGAGCATCTGCAGGTGTTACTACTGTAATTTTCTGTGAGCTCAAAACTACACAAAACCATCAAAGTAATAATAAATAAGCTAAGATGGGGAAGAGGGGCTGGAGAGATGGCTCAGAGGTTAAGAGCACTGACTGCTCTTCCGGAGGTCCTGAGTTCAATTCCCAACAACCACATGGTGGCTCACAGCCATCTGTAATGAGATTTGGTGCCCTCTTCTGGCCTGCACGCATACATGGAAGCTGAACACTGTACATAATAAATAAATAATCTTTAAAAAAAAACAAAGATGGAGAAGGGAGACAGGAGAAATGGCTCAGTGATTAACAGCACTGGCTACTCTTGCAGAAGACCTGGGTTCAAATCTCAGCACCCACATGGCAGCTCACCATGGTCTGTAATTTCAGTTCCAGGGTATCTAATGCCCTTTTCTGGCCTCCAAGAGCACTGTAGAGACATACATGCAGCTGACAAGACACTCATGCACTTAAAACACACCATCTCAGTAGCATGCAACCTTGCTTTCATTGTTAATAATAAAAGCATACACATATCAAAGAATTATCTTAAAATAACTTATTATGATAGCTAATGTAGGACTTGAATAACTATTCTGTGCACATATTTGCCTGGGGTCATACAAAAGTTTCTCAGGGGAAATGTAATTATGAAAGTCAGTTTAAGAAGACTTTAACCAGAACACCCACTATGACCAGACAGCCGACTGTATCAACAATCCTGAAAGTACCCTATGAGTCTATGCAATAAACCAGCAGTTAATACCTCCCAACCAAAAAGCAAAGCAAAACAAACAACAAACAACAACAATAAAACAAAACAAACAAACAAAAAACCTACAGGAGCTGGAGAGATACTACAGAAAATTCGAATTAGGCTGCAAGCACCCAGCCACGTGACTCCCAAACAACTCTAACTCCAACTCTAGGAATCTGAAGCTCTCTTTCTGCCCCCTCAGGCACCCGCATATCTGTACCCACGCACACACAAACAAAAACAAATCGTCAGAAGCAGCAGTTCACTTAGATGTAACTCCCATGGCAACTACTCACCTGTGTGCCTTTGGGAGTCCTGTCCACTTTCACACACAGGTAATCTCCATTTTTCTGCCAGTGCAACTTGCAGTCAACCACATTGAACAAATTCCTCACTCGGATCTCCTGTCTGGTGGGGAGCTGCATCAGGGTCACCCTAGCTGGAATATCTTTGTCTTCTGGCACCCAAAACGCAATGATGTTACCGCCCGGAGACCAAGAAAAGTCTCTGTAAGACAAAGGGATTAAAGTTTATGCAAAGAACAGGTGGTCACAGAACTGAGCAGCAGGAGAGAACACACTTACTCTTAAAAGCTCTACATTGGCACCCTGCCCGCTACACACCAGCCCTGCACACTGCACAGTATAGCCTGCAGTTGTCCTAACCCTGGGGGGTGGGGTCGAATGATCACACTGCTGTGACAGCAAGGAACTAGGCATACGGATGCTGCTCATCGTAGCCAGCTCTCAATGCAGACCAGCCCCGTATTCAGCCACCACATGACATTGCTCTTTACAAATATAATTCAGACTGAGAGTCTAGCGGCAGGGTATGTAAAAGTCAACCAAGGTGCCAAAGGGGAAGACTACAAGTCAGAAGGCGGGCGGTAGGACAAGTAAGCAATGCCTTCTCCTCTATTAATGGTCCCACAGGGCAGACTATGACAGTGAAAAACGTCTATACATGCCACACTCTCATTCTGCATTTTTTTTTTTTTTTTTTGGTTGAGAAGGTTGACTGCCTAGATTGGTCTCCAGCTTATAGGCTCAAGCATCCTCCCACCTTCCTTATCATCCTGACAAGCTGGACTGCAGAAGCCTACCACCACATCCAAACTTGATTTTAAATCTACTGCAGATCACTGTATGTTTTTCAAATGAGATCCGGGAACATAAAAACAAAAGGACATACTAGTGTCCTCTGGGCTGCTAAGTGTTCACCACCCCAGCTCCCAAGGACTTCAGATAAATAAGACAGAATGAACTGCAGTTCCTTGTCATGTACCCAAGTCTCACCCCATAGAACACAGGAGCAGCAGGGAAGATCTTCCGAAGCCTTCCAAAGAGGATAAAGCCATTGCACACAAGTCTCCACACTGTCCCTACTCCACTGGGCAAGACTTTGACCTTAGTTTTTTTATTTCTCTGCCCCTAGTTTTTTATTTCTGTGCCAGTGAGCCGGGGTCACTACAGCATCCCAGTGTTTGCAGAAACAGGCAAGCAAATGCTTGTTTAAGTGCTTAACTGAGTGCTAAATGGACAAGGCAGTCCACACCTGTAATATTACCAACAAGGAGTTCAAGGGTGTCCTCAGCTACAGAGAGAATTCCAGGATAGTTTGAGTTACAAGAGGCTGCCTTTTTTAAAAAAAAAAAAAAAAATTATCTATTTAAGATTTATCTATCTATCCACTCATCCATCCATCCATCATGTATGTAATGTTCTGCCTACATGTATCCCTGCAGGTCAGATGAGGGCACCAGACCTCATTACAAACAGTTGTGAGCCACCATGTGGTTGCTGTGAATTGAACTCAGGACCTCTGGAAGAGAAGCCAGTGCTCTTAACCTGAGTTAACTCTCCAGCCCAATACTCTTTTTTCTTTTTTTTTCTTTTTTTTTTTTTTTTGGTTTTTTTTCGAGACAGGGTTTCTCTGTGGCTTTGGAGCCTGTCCTGGAACTAACTCTTGTAGACCAGGCTGGTCTCAAACTCACAGAGATCCGCCTACCTCTGCCTCCCGAGTGCTGGGATTAAAGGCGTGCGCCACCACCGCCCGGCCCCAGACCAATACTCTTAAAAACTGAAAACTCAGCCAGATGGTGGTGGCGCACGCCTTTAATCCTAGCACTCGGGAGGCAGAAGCAGGTGGATCTCTGTGAGTTCGAGGCCAGCCTGGTCTACAAGAGCTAGTTCTAGGTTAGACTCCAAAGCTACAGAGAAACCCTGTCTCGAAAAAACAAAAACAAAAAAAAAAGAAAGAAAAAAGAAAAAAGAAAATAAAACTCAGCTGCAGCCAGGCGATGGGGGCACACACCTTTAATCCCAGCATTCAGGCAGAGTTAGGCGGATCTTTGTGAGCTAGTTCCAGGATAGCTAGGACTATCATACAGAGAAACCCTGTCTAAAAAACCAAAAAGCCCCCAGCTGCAATGGCCTGAAGGTCTGTTCATGTGCTCAACAAACGTACAGTGGAACTCAAAGATAGTAACCATAGATGAGGCCCTTGTGAGGTAAACTGGTCTTAAGGAAGGGAAGGGGGACCTTTTTAAGGTTCCTAGAGAGCTGTTCTTCTAACCATTTGAAGTGAGAGACACCATCCACTGAAGAGAAAGCCCCCAATCAGACAGAATCCACTAACTCAACTTGGACTTCCAATTTCAAGAGGGAAAGACAGACATTTCTGTTGCTTGAAGGTAATCATCCTGTGTTGCTATAGCAACCAGAGCATATTGACACTGACTTTACAGAAACTTTCACTTACTTTATTCCAGAGATCTTCAAGCTCTTCTTGTCCAAAAGGCCCATAGACTGCCCATGAGTGGGGGGAAAAAAACAGTTCAGAAAAGTCAGGGCCATGTTAACTCTATGTACCTCTTTTTACATTTATTTTGAAGACTGGAGCATATGTCAGAGCACTCATACAGGTCAGAAGACAATATGCAAGAGCCGAGTTCTTGGCTTCCATAGTGCAGTGTTGACAGGCTTGGTGACAAGTGCCTTACCCACTGAATCATCTTGCCAGCCCTTTCCCCCCTCTTAACAGTGTAAGACTCTGCTGAATCTAGGGAGCATTACAAGCATGAAGGCTAGGTGAACAGCAACAAATATCCAAACAACTTCAGTAGGAGCCAGGACAGGAGAATCCAGACTTCCACCCAGCACAGGAAGGGTTGCAAGGGCACTGGAGTTGGCCTTCATTTATTTGGCCAGTAGGTTTACCAAAAGCCCTGCCTCCCTTACTACAGTACAGATTAAGCAAGCACCAACTATATCCATACTGAAAAGTATAGCCATGCACGCACCCAACCGTTCATATTTGTCTCCCAGAACACAAAAATTGTCATGGAAGCTAGGGGATAGCTCAGCAGTAGTAGTGCAGTTTCCTAGCATGCAGGATTCTAGTCCAAAGCCCAGAGAAAACTTGAAAACAAAACAAAACTCACAGGTGTTTCATAGATGCTGAGAGTATCCAGAGTCATTCTCGCAAAGAATTTGCCATCATGGCTCCACCTGTGGAGAAAAGCAGTGCCAGGCTGTACCAATGAACATGAAAAGGCCACAGGCAGACCAGGGCTAAAGTCTACTCACTTGAAGATGGGCCAGTGGGCTGAGCTTTCACAATGGAAGCCTCTCTTCTTATGCCCTGTGAGGATGTCCCAGATAATGATGGCCTGAGGATCATCCTGAGTGTCCAACAGCGGGCTGAAAGTGACCAGGTATCTGCAAGAGAGGGGGTCACTTAGTACAGCACTTCCTTTGGTACAAGAGTCACAGTTCCAGCACACATTTCTGTGGGTCACAGACCTAAGTTCACAGGCTACTGCCAAGATGTAGGAAACCAGCCTTTTCCCCATATACCATGATCCCCAAGAATGGTATCTGATCTTTCCAAGTTGGGGGTGGGGCGAGTACAACCAAGTACAAAGTAATCACAGACCACTACAAGTCACCTAGAATAGTGCTCCCACCCAGGAGTGGCACCAGGAAATCAATCAAACATCCTAACAAAAGTTTGCTTGAGTGGGCTGGTCTAGAAGGAAAAGTGGTGTGGATTCTCCCATCTTCGCTCGTGTAGTTAAGACTAATGAGATAAAGACAACAGATGGCCGTGTACAGTTCTAAAGTGAGTATCCTGGGAAATGAGCAAATAGCTACCTGACAGACAACATCTCTACACTGTTGAACAAATCTTTATTTGTTCTCACAAGGCACAGATTTGCTAAGCACACAACCCCTTGAAGCAAGGTACATTGAGAGCGACCACAGCAAGCCAGAAAACACCAGCAAAGGGCCCTACTACTGCAGTGCCAGGGCTGCCAAGACTGAAATCCTGATCAGCAACGTTACATTATAAAAAACTGCTCAAGTCTGTAACAAGTGAGCTCCAAAACTGCAATCTACAAACCAAAGCAAATAGGACCTAACAAAAGACAGGACGGCCCCGTTTGCTCAGGAGGACAGATACATCATACCAGGTGTGGTAGTGCACAGCCCCAATGCCAGCACTTGGGAAGTGAAGGCAAGAGGACAAATGCCAGCTTCAGCTACAATAATTTGGGGCCAAGCCCTATACTAAAAGAGAACCAACTGTGCTCCCAGAACACAGGAGAGCTGACTGCTGAAGAAACTAAGCAGGCTTCCCAAAGAGGTAACGGACAGTCAAGTGTCACTCTAGCACAGGCATCAGGCCAGCTGTCTCTCTTACACACACAGCCCCCCCCTTTTAAAAAGACTTATTTAGTTTATATGTGTGTTTTGCTTGCATGCATGCCTAGTGCCCTTGGATGTCAGAAAAGGGAGTGGATTCCCTGCAACTGGAGTCATAGATGGTTGTGAGCAACTAAGCGGGTGCCAGGGATTGAACCAGATCCTCTGTAAGAACAAGTGTTCTTAATCATCTCTCCAGTCCGTGCCCCCCGCCCCATGGTTCTGACAGTTTACACACTATGTGAGGAGGTGTAAAGGAGCAGTGCCAAGTGCTGGTGGGAAACATCCATGAGTTCTTTTTTAATAATTTTTTATTTTTTTATTTTCATTTTTTAGAAGATTTATTTATTATGAATAGTGGTTGCCTGCAAGCCAGAGGGCACCGATCTCATTCTAGATGGTTGTGAGCCACTATGTTGTTGCTGAGAATTGAACTCGAGACTTCTGGAAGAGCAGCCAGACTTTAAACTTCTGAGACATCTCTCCAGCTCCCTATTGTTTTTATTTTATATGCACTGGTGTTTTGCCATGGGTGTCGGGTCCCCTGAAACTGGAGTTACAGTTGTGAGCTGTGATGTGGGTACTAGGAATTGAACCCAGGTCCTCTGGAAGAGCCATCTCTCTAGCCCCAATGAGTTCTCTTGCTATCTCTTCCATTTTCTCTCTCTCCTTTGTTTTGAGACAGGGTGTCACGTCACATAGCCTAACCTGGCCTCAAACTCACTACAAGTCCGGCTGGCCCTGACATCTCTCTCCTGCTACCATCCTCCCAAGTGGAGTTCTCTGAACTCTTTCTGGCATGTTTTTCTGTGATGTCAGAGACTACTACAAGCCACCTGAGGGGGGCAACAAGAGGAGTTTAAGCCACTGACCTTTCACATGGAGAGAAGTCGATGAGCTGTACACCTTGGTGGCTAAACCTCTGAATCTGCTTGAACTTCTCCCCTCCCCAGAGGGCAATCCCCCGCTGATGAAAAGTAGCTAGGTAGGTGCCCTTAGGGGACCAGCGCACATAAGTCTCTGTCCATCTCTGTAAGGAAGGAAGGAACAGGGTTTAAAATGACAAAAAAGTCAAGCACAGTGACCCTTCCTTCTACAGGCATCTTCTTTTTTTCAGAACCTATTTCCAAGCTGGGACAAGAGTGACACTGTTCTCAGAGTGCCTCAGAGAACAAGAGCCTTCACCTGTTCCTTTGGGCGGAAACCAGCCCTGCTATAAGGAGATGGTTGTGGCCACGGCCACTAGTACACACCGCTCTTTCTTCAATTGAAACTGGGTCCTTGACGTCATTCCAGAAGATGGATGTCCGGTCTCCGCTCTCAAAAATCACACTGTATTGATCTCTACACTCTGCCTCTTCCAGCCAGTAACGCAAATTTCCCTAAAAATAATCAAAATTGAGAGATTTAGTGCACTGAATTAATTTTAATCAAAGAAAGCTCACTGACAACTATCACACTTTATGACAGATGCAAATTCAACAGACACCTTTAAACCTCAAGCTATAAAATCTCTCCTGACTACAAAAGCAGGGGTTTCACAGAAACATACCAGGTCTTTGAAAGGCTGCTTCTCTGGAATGTCCCACTCATCACTGATCGTCATGTACCTGGAACAGAACAGGCACTGCTAAGTGGCACACTCTGGATGGGATAGGGGGAGCATGACCAGGCAGCACCTTAGCCTCTCCACCTACCCCATGCCCAAAGCAGAAACATGAAATGCTTTGCTGCCCAACAGAAGTCAATCACCTTAAAGACATGAGCACCTACTGAAGAACTTCCCATCACCCACAGGCACCAACCACAGATCTATCTCAGGCTGCAACTCACTTATCAAAATCTGTGAAGAGGTTGACCCGGAACGTGTGCTGCTTGTCCAGCTTGTATCCATCAGCATTTTTCACAGCATCCACAGCATGGGCAGGAGAAGCATATTCCAGAAAGATGTACCTGAGCGAGAAGGCAAGCAGCTTGCACACATGTACCTTTAAGACTTATACACTGAGACCTTTCTACATAAACTGAGGTCCTAGCTGTCCTGCAGCTTTACCAAGGCGGGTCACCCTGAAGACTAGAGTACAACATGCAGACCAAGTAGTTTCCTAAAGAATGAAATCCTAATAGAAAGATCTCAAGACTGTAACTTCATAGTTATAACTGAAAGAAAAGTTTAACAGAAAGTCATTATCCCATGATAGCCCTGTGATATGATGCATGTATTACAAAACCTAGCAAAGTGTCCACTTTACATATACAGTAATGATCTCATTAAGAATCACTATTACACATCACAGAAAAATGACACAGGGTTTCAGGGGAAGCTTCAGTACAGATAAACACCTAACACAGCAAGCAACTGTCAGTCAAAGAGATTACCTTTCAACCAAATGGCTCAGCAATGGTTAAGAGCACTAGTTCTTAACTTGGCCAGGGGGCCCACATCTTTAATCCCATAGCTAGGAAGCAGAGGCAGGCAGAACTGAGTGCCAGGCCAGCCAAAGGCCACATAGTGGACTATGTCAACAAAACAACAAAAGACCAATGGCTGCTCTTGCAGAGGACCTAGTACCCACCCACATGGAAATTCACAACTGTCTATAACTCTAGTTCCAAGAATCATGAGACACTTCTCTGGCTTCTGAGAGGATTAAGCACACATGTGGTGCACATATATACATGCAAGCAAAATATTCGCACATAAAACAGAATTGAAAAAAACAAAACAAAACAAAAAACAAGGGGCTGGAGGGATGGCTGAGTGGTGAAGAGCACTGGCCGCTCTTTCAGAGGACCAAGGTTCAATTCCCAGCACTTATATGAGAGTTCACAACTGTAACTCCAGTTCCAAGGGATTTGGAACTTTTACACAGACATACATGCAGGCACATAAAATGAAAATAATATAATCTAGGTGGGTGGTGGTGGAACACGCCTTTAATCCCAGCACTCTAGAGACAAAGAAATGTGGATCTCTGAATTCGAGGCCAGGCTGGTCTACAGAGCTAGTTCCAGGACAGGCTCCAAAGCTACAGAGAAACTGTCTTGAAAAACCAAATTAAATAAATGCATAAAATATAACCTTTAGAAATAAAATAAAAACCATACAACACAGTAGCACTTCCTAGAACCAATGATTCTTGCAAAAATAATAACTTTGTAAATAGTTTTTAAAACACAAAGATTTTAATTCTAAAAGAAGGTAACCTTATCATCCTTTACTCCCCTCAGACAAGTTGGCATTTAAAGGTCTGTCCACAGTGGCAAGAGGCAAACGACCCCCTATAAATATGGCAGCAACCACTGTCCAGCTCACTGAAGGCAGCCAGTCCCACCGCTCAAGAGCCTCCTAGGATGGAGACAGGAGCCTCAGGCCTGCACAGCAGGATCTAAGCAAACTGCCCACAGTCAAAATGCAGCAAAGCACTTAAAGGCTTAGACTGGGGCTCCACACACAGCACCAGACACAATGGAGGACTAGAATCAAATAGGAAAGACCTAATTTTGAAGAGAAGTAGTAAACTGCGGGCCATGAAATCCTGAGCTACACCCATGATTTTAGCTAACATACTGAAGGAAGTAACTAACTAAGCAGTAATGCAGGCTTTCACTACTTTAGATAAGTTAAAATGTTTTAAAAAGTATTTCTGAGAGAAATCCCCATAGGCAGGCTTGCGCTTGGGCTGACAATGGTATCTCTATCCAGAACCTATACCAGGTCCCCTGCTACTCCTGTGGGCATCAGCTCTGGAAACCTCAGTCTGCGGTCACTCACTACACCATGATTTCAGAGTCCTGCGAGGGCCTGAGAATCAAAACTACACTGTCAGGAGCGTCCCTCTGGGGCAGACGGGATATACAAGTCCCCAGGCCTCCACTGCTGCTTCAGCAGCTGGCGCTCTCACCCTTTGGTCTTTCCATCCTCTTCAGGGTAATAGTCATTTATGATTTTCCCAAACTTGGAGAAGATCTTGTGGATGACATTTTTGAGCTTCTCAAGCCGATCCGGTCCCACCTGAGGAACGTTGTCTACAACTATCACCGAGTCGATCCCATCTGCCTCCTGAGGCCGATCTTTGAGTACGTCACCAAGTAGTTCTAAAGGAGTAAAAGAAATGTCAAGTGGCTTCTATTCAAACCAAGTAGCACTCATCCATTAGCTAGCAGGCTGATTATTTTTAAAAGGCATCTACTCTAAGTGCTCTTATCATGAACAAAGAAATCATGACCTACATTAAACAACAAAGAATCAGGAAGGCTAATCCTCACACACCTTTTGATGGTAAGTATTGTCAAAAGGTGCTCATTTGTGACTGCTGAGTGGAGCACACATTTAATGCCATCACTCTGGAGATAGAGGCAGAAGCAGGAGGATCTCTGAGTTCAAGACCAGCCTGATCTCCATAGGAAAACTCTGTCTTAATGAGGTGGAAAGAATTCATTCCTAAAAGTTACCCTCTGACCTTATCCATACTCACACATAAGAATTACTTTAAAAAAAATAAAATGCAAAAGACTGCAGATTTAACAGAGGAAGAGCATGCTGACCTAATACAAACGTAGCCCTGGGTTCAATCTCCAATAGTACTCTTAAAAAAAAAAAAAAAAGCAATGCAAAACAAACAACAAAAAACCCTTAAAGAATGGCTTATTGCATGAATTTCTAGCTGCTTTGGAAACTATCACTGCTCCTTTTCACTCAGTCTTTTACAGGTGTGTGGGCATAACCTGTAACCCCAGCACCCAGAAGGTGAAAGCAGGAGGAGCAAAAGTTTAAGGTCATCCTCAAATATGCATAAAACAAAGGCCAGGCAGTAGTGGAGAAAGCCTTTAATCCCAGCACTCGGGAGGCAGATGATTGAGTTCGAGGGCAGCCAGGTCTACACAGTGAGTTCCAGGACAGCCAGGTCTACACAGAGAAGAAACTCTGTCTTGAAAAACGAAGAAGGAAGAGGAGGAGGAGAAAGAAGAACAAGAAGAAAATACAAGGCTAGCCTCCTACTAGGCTACACGAGACCTTGTCTCAGGAAATTGAAAAAAACTGGAGATGCCAGGCAGCGGTGGCTCACGCCTTTAATCCCAGCACTTGGGAGGCCGGTGAATCTCTGTGAGTTCAAGGTCAGCCTGGTCTTCAGAGTGAGTTTCAGAACAGGCTCCAAAGCTACACAGAGAAACCCTGTCTCGAAAAACCAAAAGAAAAGAAAAAAGCTGGAGAAATGGCTCAGCATTAACAGCATGTACTGTTCCTGCAAAGAACCTTAGTTCTGCTCCCAGTACCTATGTTGGCCAGTTTATCTACCAGTCTAACTCCAGCTCAAGGAGACACCTCTGGCCCCCAAGAGCATATGTGCACACATATACACTTAAAACTAAAAACAAATCTTATTAAAAAGAAAAACAACTTCAACATACTAAATATCTCAAATATCAACAAACACCACTTCATTCTCAGAAGTGAAAAAAGGGCTAGGATGGAGACTCAGTGGGGCAAGTGCTCGCTGCCCATAAGCATGAGGAACGAAGTTCACATCTCCAGCACCCACACAAAAGCCAAGTGTAAGGTAGGCATAATGGTGCACGCCTTCAGTCCCAGGACTCAAGAGGTAAACAGAATGCAGTGAATTCAAGGCCAGCCTGATTGACATAGTGAATTATAGAACAACCACAGCTACACAGTAAGAGTCTGTCTCAAAAGAGCCAGGTGTAGAAGCATGCACCTATAACCCCAAGGCTGTGAGGGCAGAAGTAAAAGGATCTCAGGGGTTTGCTGAGCAACTGGTCTAGATGAAACGGTAGCTCCAGGTTCAATTAGAGGGCCTACCTTCAAAAAAAAAAAGGGGGGGGGGTGGTGGGGAGAATGCACCTGCTGTACACTTCAGGTCTCCACATGCACACATTCAGAGAAAGGTAAGCTAGATGTAAGAATGCTCTCAGCACCTGAGAAACTGGGGCAAAAGGACAGCCATTCTTGAAGCTATCTAGGGCTACAGAAAAAGATCCTAGTTAAAATATAGAAGTTGACCTGGCAGGAAAATTCATGCCTTTAATTCCAGACCACAGGAAGCAGAGATTGGCAGATTTCCGAGTTTGAGACCAGCGTAATCTACAAAGTGAGTTCCTGGGAAGTCATAGTGAGGTTTCATAGTCTTCATAGAGATTCCCTGTCTCAAAAGACCAAAAAGAAAATATATATGTGGGGCTAGGGAGATGGCTGAGCAGTTAAGAGCACTCGTTACTTTTCCAAAGGACCAGAGTTCAGTTTCTAGCATCCACACGATGGCTCACAATCATCTGCAATCCAGTCAGTGAACCCACTGCCCTCTTCTGACCCCCCAAAACAACATATGCATGTGGTACAGACATACACGCAGGCAAAACATCTTGACACAAAAAATAATGAAAAAAATAGCCAGGAGGTGGTGGCACACGCCTTTAATCCTAGCACTCGGGAGGCAGAAGCAGGCAGATCTCTGTGAGTTTGAGGAATGCCTGGTCTACATAAGCTAGTTCCAGGATAAGAGTCAAAGCTACAGAGAAACCATGTCTTGAAAAGGAGAGAGAGGGAGAGAGAGAGAGAGAGGGAGGGAGGGAGGGAGAGAGAGAGAGAGAGAGAGAGAGAGAGAGAGAGAGAGAGAGAGAGAGAGAGAGAGAGAGCTGGAGAGATGGCTCTGCCATTTTAGAGTACTTGTTGCTCTGGCAGAGGATTGATTAAGGCTCAATTCCCAGCACCCACATTGTGGCTCACAGCCATCTATAACTCCAGTTCCAGGGAATCTGTATATGATGCAGGCAAACAACATTCACACATACAAAATAATCTAAAAATAAAGTTTCAAATAAACAAATAATAAGCAGAATTAAAAATAAAAGGAAATTCTGAGCCAGCAGGAAGGCTCACTGTTGTACAAGCCTGATAACCTGAGTTCGACCCCTGGAACCCACTGTGTATTGGTGAAACCAACTTGAGAACACATTCCTGACTGCTACACAAATGTGCAGACCAACTCACCAGATGACTTTATGTTGTGTTTTAGACAGGGTTTCTCCGTGCAGCCCTGGCCAGCCTGGGATGTGCTCTGTAGACCAGGCTGGCCTCAAACTCAAGAGATCCGCCTGCCTCTGTCTCCCAAGTGCCTGGATAAAAGGTGTGTACCACCACCAGGGAACCAAATGACTTTTTTAAAAGGTCATTGTTGGTGGGCCCTTAGTTCCTGGATGATGGACTCGGGGTTGCTTTTGGCCACATCTTGTCACAGCAACAGAAACTTAATTAAAACACATCAGGGACTGGAGAGGTGGCTCAGAGGTTAAGAGCACTGGCTGCTCTTCCAGAGAGGTCCTTGAGTTCAATTCCCAGCAACCACACAGTGGCTCACAATCATCTATAATGAGGTCTAGTGCCCTCTTCTGATGTGCAGGCATATGTGCAGAAAGAACACTATATATCATAAATAGATAAATCTTAAAAAAAAAAAAAGACACATTTCAAAGATGGTAGAATCAAAAGCAGGCAAAGAGCAAGGAGGCAAGAGGCAGATTTTCAACACAGCAATGCCACACACCTTTACTACAGAAACTATGGTGAACTCTGGGTTCCTTTAAAAACCTGCTCACCATACTATTAAATGGCCTGCCTAGCTGGAGCTGAACTTAACAAGATGTAATAAAAAAAAAAAAAAAAAAAAAAAAAAAAAAGAGGCCAGCTTTTATACAAACTACAGACTCTTTCCCAGGAGCTCAAAACGTCTACCTAGCCTCAACAATCTACTCCTGCCGGGGCAGGGCAGAACAAATTATCCCCACAATGCAACACATGTTTGATTGTTAGTTTGTTTGGATTCTTCAAAAATTTATCTATTTACTTATTTTTAGAAATGTATTTATTTTATGTTTATTTGTGTTTTGCCTACATGTATGTCTGTGTGAGGGTGCCAGAGTCTCTGCAACTGGAGTTACAAAGTTGTGAGTTGCCATATGGGTGCTGGGAATTGAACCCAGGTCCTCTAGAATAGCAGCCAGTGCTCAATCACTGAGCCATCTTTCCAGCCATAAAAACTTATTTTATGTGTATGAATGTTTTGCACCACATGCATGCCTGGTACCTGGGCGGGCGTAAGGTCCTCAAACTGGAGTTACAGAGAGTTGTGAGTTACCATATGGGAGCTGGGAATCAAACCCAGGTTCTCTGGAAGAACACTAAGTGCTCTTAACTGCTGAGCCATCTCTTCAGTCCTTTTTCATGTGTTTTTTTAATACAAGGTCCCAGGTACTTCAAGCTGGCTTTGCACTCCCTACGTAGCAGAGGACAACCTCCAACTCCTCTCTCTACCTTCCAAGTACTGGTATGACAGGCATGCACACCACCTGAGGAAACAACTTGTTCGTGATCACAACAGAACAGGAGACCCCATACTAACACACAACCAGACAGAACAAGGAGACAAGACAGATTCCACACTGCTCCTCCTGTTAAGGACCAAAAGGCTGCCTTCCCTTCCCACCCTTGTGACACCCTACATGACAGCCCAAGACCAGACGGCCTGAAGAGTTTCCGTTCTCAGGACCAGAGCCTCCCTCGTTACTCTGTACTCCCTTCATACACTGGACCCACTGGGCTCCCTCAGACTTGATGGAGGCAGGCTGGCCTTGTAGTCACATCAGGAACCCCTGACTTCCATTTTCCCCAATTCTGGAAGAAATTTACACACTGGAATCTAGGAATTAAGTGGGGTCAAATAACTCTTTAAATACTCATTTTGAGCCAGGCAGTGGTGATGCACGCCTTTAATTCTAGCACTCAGGAAGCAGAGACAGGCGAATCTTTGTGAGTTCGAGGACAGAGTGGTCTACAAGAGCTAGTTTCAGGACAGCCAAGGCTATTACACAGAGAAACCCTGTCTGGGGCGGGGGTGGTAAAACAAACAAACAAACAAACAAACAACCACCTCATTTTGCACCAGACAGGCCCATTTGCTTCCCAGTACCTACATAAGGTAGCTCACAATCACCTGTAACTTCTGCTCTAGGGGACTGGCCACCCTCTTCTGGTCCTAGTGGCACCTGCACTGACATGCACACAAACCCACAAACCCACACAGACAAAGGGACATACCCAAAATTAAAAATAAAACAAACAAGGGCCAGAAAGACTGCTCAGCAGTTAGGAGCACTGCTGCTGTTCTAAAGGATTCATGCTTGATTCCCAGCACCCACAAGGTGGCTCACAACCAACCCTAATTCCAGTTAGGAGATCCAACCGCCTCCACAAGCACTAGGCATGGATATTAACAGACATGCAGGAGGGCAAAATGCTCCTTAGCATAAAACAAATTTTCAATTTAAAAAATAAAGATAAACTTTTGAAAAGGGGAAACGACTGGGGGGGGGGATATAGAGAAATGGTTAGTCAACAAGGTACTTGCTGGGCAAGCAGAAGGACATGAGTTAGGATTCCCAGTACCCAGGTAAAAAGATGGCACAGCGGCACACACCTGTATTCCCAGTGCTAGAAAGGTATAAGCAAAGATCTCAATGGCCAGCCAGTCTGGCCAACTGGTGAGTCCCGAGTTCGGGGTGACACCCCTCTCCCCTAAAAAAGCAGCTATAGTTGACGGTGGTTCACACCTGTAATCCCAACACTTAATCAAGGAAGACAGAAGGATGACCATGAGTTCTGGGCCAGCATGGGATACAGTGTGAGGTCCTGTCTGAAACTACGAAGCAATAAGGAGACACTCCAACCCCAAATAAATAACCAGTGGTTTAAAAGGAGCTTCAGAGTCAAAACTTAGGCTTTAACATTGAGGGAACTGGTACATCAGAGCTCACTGGAGCTGGGTAAAAGGTGGGAAACCAGAAACCTGCTTTGTCCACAGAGAAACTTCCTCAAGGCCTGCAGAGGAAAGATCGGTAGAATCGTCACAGTTTATCTGTTTCTCATGCTAAAACATCTTTTACCTTAAGAAATGCAGTAAAACAAGCCAGGCATGGTGCTTTACACCTTAAACCCTGGCAATCTTAAAGTGGAGGCAGGAGAATCAGTTCAAAGCCAGCTTCAGCTACATTAAGAGTTCTAAGCTGGCCTGGGCTAAGGGAGACCCTGCCTTACAAAACAAGAACAAACCCCATAAAGACACAAAAGTTAAATAAAACAATGGTGACATTAAATGGCATCCCCTTTAATATTTCAAATATTGTAAGTTCTAAGTTGACAACTATATTGAGGTTCTAGATTTTCTTGGCATATCGCTGGTTGTTCAAAATCAACTATTTGGCGGCACATGCCTGTAGTAATAGCACTACAGAAGTAAGTGCAGGAGAATAAAGAGGTTAAGTTCAGCTTGATCTACCTGCCCCTCGGTATTAATCACATCAACACATTAAGGAAGTTGAAAAGGGCAGAAAACACACGCAGTCAGCTGTCATAAAAGATTTTAAAAATCAGGCTCCCGTGCAGGACGACAAAATAATGCCTTGGAACCAGTCACCGTAGAAGAGAATATGATGCAAGACGCAAAGCGAATAGTGTGCAAAAAAAATCGATGTACAACACAAGCATGGTCGGGGTACCGACCAGGGGGAAAAAAAAGAGATAAACAGGCGGGTATGGGGCTGGTCCGACGGCTATCTCTTACTATGGAAACCGATGGGAAGGGAAGACATTTCAGCAAGGGGGAAGACACCAGCGTCTACAGGTCTTGTCCCTCCCATTAGACCCTCCGAAGGGTCCAGCTGATCAACGCTGGAAACTGGAATGGCCCAGACAGTGCAACTCGTCCTGCCTTCTATCAACTCTAGAAGTCCTGTCTTCACCCAGAGGTGGGCTCCCCAAGTAGTCCCCTACTTTAGAGGAAGTAGGGGCGGATCGCTGCAATCGGAAGACTTCGCGCCCTCGACATCAGTGGATCCCCTCCCCACAGACACAATCACAGCTCTTACCTTCCTCGCTGACGTCGTCCACGAAGTCCTCGGGGTCGCTGAAGGAGGGCTCATCTGCCTCTCCGTTCTCCAGAGCCCGCGGATCCGCCTCAGCCGCGCTGCGATCGGACCCGCCCTCCTCCTCCGCTCCGGCGGCGGAGTGCTCCCGGGCGTGCTCCCCTGCGGCCTCCGCCTTTCCGGGAGCAGAGGGCTCCTGCGCTGAGGACCGCTCCGCCGGCTGCGGCGGGGGCGACACGGCCGGGCTCGTCGCCGTTTCCTCTTCGGATTGGGCCGCCGGCTTGGCCCTCACCTCTGGCTCCGGTCCGGCCTCGGCGTCTTCCTCGGCGTCTTCCGTCCGTCCCACTTCGGACGCGCCAGATCCCACCGCCTCATCCGTCGGCGGCGACTCGGAGGCTGGCTGCTGCCTCGCGGGCTCTGCCCGCTCCTCGGCCGCCTCGGGCGCCGCCACGTTCTCAGCGTCCTGCATGGGCCCGCGCTGCTTCTCACCCGGCTCGGCCGCCCTGCTTCCGACTCCCAGGAATCACCGCGAGCCGCTAGAGGGGAGCCACGTGCGTGCAGCGAATGGATTGTACCAATATGCACGCCGGGGGAGACACCCACGCCCTCGTTCCTCACACCATTCTCGGGAAACTCAAATAGGCATAAAAATCATCTAGAAACAATCATAAAATTGTTTTTCAAGATGGAATAAGCTATTCATGGCAAAAAAATAATTTTTAGGTAACAAATAAACTCACTGATTTATGAGGTTCCCCCATTTTGGGTATGAAATAGTTGCGCCCAAGATGGCAGACATTCCTCAGCCTCTCCCAGCGGGCGCTGGGAGAAGGACTGAACTATCTGGGGGAGCACCAAGTAGAGTCCCAAATGATTTTAACACGCGTAACTGTATGGAGACAAAATAGGTGACTAGAAAACCATGCTCAGAAAACTGAAACTTCCACACATGATGCTTTTGAAGCTTTGCTTTCAATCAGAGAGATTGCTCGACTGACAAGACATAACTTCCCCCCCTTTAAGATCTGCGTTTTAGACCCTTCCACTGACGGGGCTAAAGAACGAAGGGTTCCCAAACTGCACGAGGAGTTCGCCACCAGCCAGAGACAGCCAGCACACAAGAAGTGACTGCCTCTCGCAATGCAGAATCGTGTCGCGGGTGGCTTTAGCTTCAGTGGTCATTCGCATCGTAGCGGCTCGCGTCGTCGCGCTCACCCCCGAGCAGGAGGTCACTGTGGTTCAGTCCGCCGGAGACAGCCGCCTTCACACGCGGGAGAACGCGATCACGTGGGCTAGCGTGGGGTGGGCAGGGCGGAGCCTGCTCCGAGTGGCCAGCGAGGCTGCAGGAGTGGCTACTAGGAAAGATTTTGTCTGTCTGCCTTGTCAAAATTTTTGATGCCTCCAACCCAGAGCTCTTCCATAAGGGATGTTTCCTCAGTCTTAAAAGGGACCAACTGGGCGAGCTAAGCGCTTAACAGCACTTTTTCAGTGGCCTAATTTAGCGTAAACTATCCATCGCTAACTCGAAAATTTTTACGTGTGTGAGTGTTCGGCCTGCATGTATATCTGTGCACCACGTGTGTGCCTGATGCCCGCAGAGGCCAGAAAAGGACGAGTTACAGACAGTTTTGAGCTGCCATATGGGTAGGAATTGAATCCGCGTCCTCAGTAAGAGCAAAAAGTGCTCTTAACAGTTGAACCATCGCTCCAGCCCCAGTTTACCAGTTCACTTCCGAAAAAAAAATTAATAAAAATATTTTTTAAAGGATCAGTTAGTTGACCGTGAAAGCACTGGAGTGACTGAGCCAGAACTATGAGTTCATGCTAGCCTGTGCAATGTGTGTGTGTGTGTGTGTGTGTGTGTGTGTAGACCCAACAAACGAAACAGGTGGCCAGGAGCCAGTGGATGAGTTAGCAGTTTACAAGAGTGTATTTGATGAGGTCAGAAATCAGGCAGGAGTTAATGGCAGGTGGCACGGTGGTCGCTTGCTTGTCAAACCTGACGACTTGAGTTTCATCCTAGAAACCCATATTGCGGAGGGAGATAATTGACCCGTGAGTTTGCCTCTGATTTACAGAAGCATTTACACAACTAAGTAAATGTATTTTTTTATTATTATTTTGTTTTGTTTTTTGAGACAGGGTTGCTTTGTGTAACAGTCCTAGCTGTCCTGGATCTAGCTCTGTAGACCAGACTAGCTTCAAACTCACTGAGATCGGTGGCCTGCCTCTGCTTCCTGAGTGCTGGGATTAAAGGTGTGCACCACCACTACCTGGCCTAGTCCATATAGTACTTTTATAGTTCTCAAGCCTTAACTGTTGAGACACATGAATCCTGATGATAGCTAGTAGCACATCCCCAACCCCCTCTTTCTTCTTTTATTCCTTTCTTTCTTTCTTTTTTTTTTTTTTTTTAATTTCCAAGATGTTGTTTCTCTGTGTAGCCCTGATTGTCCTGGAACTCCCTCTGTAGACCAGGCTGGTCTCAAACTCTCTGAGATCCACCTGCGTCTACCTCCCAAGGCTGGGATCAAAGGCATGTGCTACTACCACTGTCTAATATCGTGCCTCCCTTTCTAGCCGAGCCAGAGACCTCTTGAGTATCAGGACTGTCAGTCTTACAAGGCCACCCAGGCCTCAGTCAAGGTGGGTAATTATGAGGCTAGCCCAACACAAAATCATGAACGTATCCAAAACATGTTTTTGCAATTGGTAACTCAACTGCACAGTTCTCAAGTGTGAACTCTGGGTGACAGCTTCATATGAAAATGTCAAAAGTTTGGACACACCTCTTCTCAGAACTTGGCAGCTCCTTGAGACTCTAACCAAGCCATGACCTTTTGTCTTCAGCCCTTCGCAGCCTTGTCTATAACTTCTCCACGACTCATCCTTTCCGCCTCTGCTTCCAGACAGCTAGCCCTGCTGCTCTTCACCTGCACTCAGGTTCCCCCTGTCCGGCCAGAGCTCCACTCTGTCCTCTTCATGTCACTGGCTGGGTCATCAAGGGAGGTGTGCCTGCTCAGTACTGGATGAAAATGACTTCATGGCCAGGTGGTGGTGGTGCATGCCTTCCATCCCAGCACTCAGGAGGCAGAGGCAGGCCACCGATCTCTGTGAGTTCGAGGTCAGCCTGGTCTACAAAGTGAGTTCCAGCATAGGCTCCAAAACTACACAGAGAAACCATCTTGAAAAAACAAATAAATAAATGAAAGAAAGAAATCGTTTATGGTCATTTGGACTGAAAAAAGATATGAGAGCAGGGAGGGAGGTTAGTGCAAACTGTTTGAAACAGTCCTAGCTGAAAAGTGCATTTTAAAGCCAGAGTTGTGCTTGGTCAGCAAGTAGGACTCGCTTCTTTCTAGATCACTAGGCAGCCTGTAAAGCTCTGCTGAAATCTATTAAGGTATATATACAGAACTCAGCAGAAAAGAACATTTGATGCCTAATCATGAGGAACGGAGTTCAAATCCCAGCGCCCATACAGAGGCTCACAAACACCTGTAACTTCATCTCCAAAGGATCTATCTTCTGGCCTCTGAGACCACCCACAGACACCACACCCACATAAATAAATCTTTTGTAAAACTATATTAAAATCACTACTAAGGTTAGCAGACAGTTTGGAGAGAGGTGTAAGGGGGCTAAAAAGGTATTTGTGTGTGAGTTGGTGTGGGGGGCTCAGGTATACATGCATCTGTGTGCACAGGTATGTAGAGGTCAGAGGACCAACTCAGGTGTTGTTCCTTGGGGAACAAGCCCTTACTTGGTTTTGTTTCTTGTTTGGGTTTTTTTGTTTGTTTGTTTTTCAACAAGTCACATGTAGCCCAGGCTGGATTTGAATTCACAATATAGCTGAGGATAGATAACCTTATCTCTTGATCCTCCTGCATCCATCTCCGGAGTGCTAGGATTATAGGTATGCACCTTCATGCCCAGCTGATGGTAAGATCTTTGTAAGGGTTTCTGTTTATTTTCCGGTGAATAAGCAGAGACATTGGAATCAAGTCAATCTGACTTCCTAACTGGCAGTAGTTGGGTTCTCCTTTGCTGCTCTGCCCACTTAAGCAAATAGACTGTCAGTCAGAAACAGCCAGTCAGACTTCAACCCATTTTGAACACATATGATCACAGCTGATCACCCAGCTTCTGAAGACACAGTTTTAGCCAGAACCATTTCAAACATTCTTATGAATTTTTTCTTGCTTTTTTTTCTATCACCAGCTTCAGAGAACTGGAAATGACCATTTTCACCAAGACCAGAGGAGGCACTCTTCCCCTGACAATCTAGCAAAAGGATTTCTGAGACTGATACTAAAGGGGCAAGGCTGTGATTGGTGGAAACACAAGCTCTCATTTGCATGAGAATTTTGCTATGATTGGTGCAAATGACCCCTCTCTGGTTCTAAGAGCAGGCTGTTGCATTCACTTGGGGAGTCAGCAGAGGGACTGTGTTGCTTGGTGTGGCAGCTTTAGGACCAACAATAGTTTTCTCTTGAGTAGTGTTATATGACTTAAAGATTATGTAGGTTGCTGTGGGATAATGCTTTTGTACACTGTAAAGATTTGTCACTTGTATTGGTTTAATAAACATTGATTAGCCAGTAGTCAGGCAGGAAGTATAGGCGGGGCAACCAGGCTAAGAGAATTCTGAGAAAAGGAAAGGCATAGAGTCACCAGTCAGATGGAGAGGAAATGAGATGAGAATGCCTTACTGAGAAAAGGTACCAAGCGATGTGGCTAAACATAGGTAAGAATTATGGATTAATTTAAGTTGTAAGAGCTAGTTAATAATAAGCCTGAGCTAATAGGCCAAACAGTTTATAATTAATATAAGCCTCTGTGTAGTTCTTTGTGATTAAACAGCTGTGGGACCAGGTGGGACTGAAACTTCCATCTATAGTAGATTCTGCATGGTAGCTTCCTATGAACTGGTAACATCCTTCATTAGGAAGATCTGTTTCCTTTCCTCCTTCAGAATGAGCTGGTAACAAAAGTGGCAGGATAAAGGGCTAAAACTTCACAGGAATAAAATAAATCTAAAAAATTGTTTTTAATTATGAAAATCTGTGTGTGTGTATGTGTACATAATGCAGGTGCCCTAGGAATCTAGAGGGGTCAGATCCCTGGAGTTGGAGTTCCAGGTGGTTGTGAGTCCCCTGACATGGGTGCTGGGAACTGAACCAGATCATCTGAAGGAACAGCCAGTGCACTGAACAGCTGAGCCATCTCTCTAGCCCCTTATTTATTTATTTGTTTGTTTGCTTATCTATATTTAATTTAGTTATCTGTGTGTAATATAGGTATAGGAGTCCTGAGACTCCATTTATTTATGTTAATTTTAGTTGTGCGTGTGTCTGCACACTCGGAATCCAAAGAGTTCAAAAGAGTACATTAGATCCTCTGAAGCTGGAGTTTGTGGCGGTTGTGAGCCACCCAATGTGGGTGCCAGGAACCAAACCCAGATCCTCTACAAGAGCGGTATGCACTCTCAACCACTGATTGTGCCCACCCTTTTGATATTACTCTACGGAAACAATGGACCCAGAAAGAAAATTTCCCCAGCAATCCCAGTGTAGAAGAAGGGACAGACTGAGGCTGGGTGCCAGTCAGAGGAGGAACTTGCACATAGTTCTAACAACTTGGTGGACCACCCTATATGACAGATGGGAGCTAAGAGGATAGTATCTGTTTTAGTGCCCGTTTTGTCTCCCCAGGGAGCCTCATATCTTTAGAGAGAGATGTAACTAAACAGGTATATGTGATACAAAGTGTTTTATTTTGTTTTTGTTCTTTGAGACAAGGTTTCTCTATGTAGCCCTGGCTGTCCTGGAATTTACTATGCAATCCCCTGGAGCTGGAACTGGCTCAAAGAATTCTTTTTAATAGTTTACTCGTTTTTATTTAATGAGCAGTGATTGGTGTTTGGCCTGCATGTACGTCTGTGTGAAGGTGTCAGATTCTCTGAAATTGGAGTTACAGATGGTTGTGAGTTGCCATTGTGGTGCTGGGAACTGAACCCTGGTCCTTTGGGAAAGTAGCTACTGCTTTCAACCGCTGAGACATCTCTCCAGTCCCTCACAAAGTGTTTTAAATGCTTCTGACTTCTGACTTCTAGGAAGGAATACGTCGAGCTTCCTGATGCATCATGCCCAGTAGGGTATTTGCACACTTTTGAGGGCCTTGGAAATTATACTTCGGTCCAAAAAAATAGACAAGCCCTTGTCCTTTTCTGGTATTTATAACTGGGAATCAAAGGAATGGAAAAGAGTGAAGGTTCACCATAAAACTGGAACATATCGCCGGGCGGTGGTGGCGCACACCTTTAATCCCAGCACTCGGGAGGCAGAGGCAGGCGGATCTCTGAGTTCGAGGCCAGCCTGGTCTACAAGAGCTAGTTCCAGGACAGGCTCTAGAAACTACAGGGAAACCCTGTCTCAAAAAAAAAAAAAAAACAAAAAAACAAAACCTGGAACATATCACTGTGACAGGGCATGGTGGCCTCTTTCTTTAATCCCTGCACTAAGGGGTCAGAGGCAGGAGAATCTCTTTGAATTCAGAGACAGCCTGGTCTACAGAAAGAGTTCCAGGCAGACCAGTGCTACCTCTTGAGACACTATCTCAAAGCAATCAAATAAATGAGCAAACAAAATGAAAAGTGTCTCAACCACCAATGTGTCGTTTTCAAAAGAGGTGCTTTAAAAATGAGAGATGGCTCAGTGGTTAAGAGCATTGACTGCTCTTCCAGACGTCCTGAGTTTGATTCCCAGCAACCACATGGTGGCTTACAACCATCTGTAATGTGATCTGGCGCCGTCTTCTGGCGTGTGGGCATACATAGAGGCAGAATGTTGTATACATAAAAATAAATAAATCTTAGCCGGGCAGTAATAGCGCACGCCTTTAATCCCAGCACTCAGGAGGCAGAGACAGGCGGATCTTTGTGAGTTCGAGGCCAGCCTGGTCTAAAGAGCTAGTTCCAGGACAGGCTCCAGAGCTACAGAGTAACCCTGTCTTTAAAAAAAAAATCTTTATAAAAAATGTTTCTGTCAGGGACCAGAGAGATGGCTCAGCAGTTAAGAGCACTGGATGCTCTTCCAGAGGTCCTTATCTATAGTGGAATCTGATATCCTCTTCTGGAATAAAGGCGTACATACAGATAAACACACACATATGCATTTAAAAAAGTGTTTCTATCACACAAAAAGGTCAGAGGGTCCATAAAACTGATGTAAATCTGATGTAAAGGAGAGGCAAAGGCTGGAACTCTGACTTTGTTGGTAAAATACTTGCCTAACAGGGATCCCTGGTCCCATTCCCAGCACATCACATTCAAGGCATGGTGGTGGACACCTGTAATCCTAGGAAGTAAAGGTAGTAGGATCAGAAATTCAAAGCCATCCTTGGCTACAGATCAAGGTTAAGGCCAGCCTAGGCTACGTGAGACCCTATCTCAAAACAACAACAAAAGTGTTCAATTCCTGCTGTGCTCATTGTGCGAGGTGACAGATATCACAAATGTGGGCATTCTGAGTACTTGTGCACTAGAGGGTGCCACGAGTCACTGCTCCCACCTGCCTACTGCTGCTTGGTGCTCTCAAACACAAGGAAGAGCTAGGGAGATAGCTCAGGAGGTAAACTCCCTGCTGCTCAAACTTGAGAACCTGAGTTCAGATCCCCAGAACACACAGAAAAGCCAAGTGTGGGGTGCAGCACGGGGGCACACACTTAAATCCCATCTTTAATCTCAGCACTCGTGAGGAAGAGACAGGAAGATCTCTGTGAGTTCAAGGTCAGCCTGGTTTACATAGTAAGTCCCAGGAACCAGGTCTACATCAAGAGACCTTAGTTTCAAAAGAAAAAAAAAGGCATCTGTTGCTGTGTAGTGCACACCTACACCTATAGCCCCAGTGAAAGAGGGACAATTAGATCCCTCTCTGGTCAGCTAGTTTAGCTAAAATAAAGAGCCCAGGTTCAGGGAGACCATGTCTCCAAAAATAAAGTGAAGAACAATAGAGGAAGACACCTGATGTCAACCTGCCAGCTTTTACAGGCCAACACACACACACACACACACACACACACACACACCACAATATACAGAGAGCATAAGTACGCAAAAATTAATGGAAAAACTTTTAAGAAATTGGTAATTGAGGCCAGGTGGTGGAGGTGCATGCTTTTAATTCCAACACTCAAGAGGCAGAAAAAGATCTCTGAGTCCTAGAAAAACCCTGTTTTGAAAACAACCCCCCCCACACACAAAATGTGGTCAAGTAGAGAGACAAGTTGTGCTCAACATTTTTGTTTTGTTTTGTTTGTTTTCCAAGACAGGGCTTCTCTGTATAACAGTCCTGGCTGTCCTAGAACTAGTTCTTATAGACCAGGCTGGCTTGGAACTCACAGAGATCCACCTGCCTCTGCCTCCAGAGTGCTGGGATTAAAGGCGTGTGCCACCACCACCCAGATGTGCCTAAAATCTTAGTTTTTTTTTAAAATTTGTGTATGTCTGAGGGGATATAAACACACACATATATATGATATATATACAGACAGAGAGAAAGGGGAGAGAACATGTGTTTTGCTTACATGTATGTATGTATGTGTACCACATAAGTGCTATACCTTCAGGGACCAGAAGAGGGCAGCTAGAGTTGCATGGTTGTTAGCTACCATGTGGGTGTTAGCCATAGAACCTGGGTCCTCTGCATAACAGTGCTCATAACCACTAAGCCATCTCACCAACCCCCATCTTAGCTTATTTAAAGGCCAAAATAATGAAAGAGGTGATTATCATAAAGACCTATTATTGACAGTGTTGTAGCAGTATTGTGATGAGAATGAACTGTTGCCCCAGTGGCCCTGGGAAGGTGAATCCTTCTGATCTGCCTCTGGTGAAGTTCATAACTATAGGGTACAGAGTTGCTGTAAAATTCTGAAGGTCAGCTGGGCAGTGGTGGTGGCACACGCCTTTAATCCCAGCACTCAGGAGGCAGAGGCAGGCAGATCTCTGTGAGTTCAAGGCCAACCTGGCATACAAGAGCTAGTGCCAGGACAGGCTCCAAAGCTACACAGAGAAACCCTGTCTTGAAAAACACACCCCCCAAACACACAAAAAAGAAAGAAATTCTGGAGATCGGTCTCCTGAACACAGTGATTGTGGTTTATGGCATTCTTTGTTTAAAGGTGGTTAAAATGGGGGCTGGAAAGGTGGTTTAGGGGTTAAAAACACTTGCTGCTCTTCTAGAGGTTTTGCATTTATTCCCAGAAACCACGTGGTGGCTCACAACCATCTGTAATAAGATCTGATGCTTTCTTTTGGCCTGCAGGTCCAGAACACTCACACCTAAAATATAAATAAATAAGTTTTTTTATTTGTTTTTATTATGTATACGACATTCTGTCTGCGTGTATGCCTGATGGCCAGAAGAGGGCAACAGACCCCATTACAGATGGTTGTGAGCCACCATGTGGTTGCTGGGAATTGAACTCAGGATCTTTGGAAGAGCAGGCAATGCTCTTAACCGCTGAGCCATCTCTCCAGCCCCTAAATAAATAAGTTTTTTTAAGTTGTTAAAATGTTGTTCGGTAATATTATTTTCAGGTGTGTGACTTTTGTTTACACTGCATTTGTTTAACTCTGTGAAGCTGTGTTACTGTGCCTGTCTAAAATACCTGATGGTCCTAATAAAGAGATGAATGGCCAATAATGAGACAGGAGCAAGGATAGGTGGGGCTAGCAGGCAGAGAGTATAAATAAAAGAAGAACTCTGAGATAAGAACAAGATCAAGAGAACAATAAGAGGAGAGTATCAGGGGTCAGCCAACCAACCACCCAGCCCCCGTCACAGAGTAAGAAGGAAAGAAAGGTACACAAAAATAGAGAAAGATAAAAACCCAGAGGCAAAAGGTAGTCGGGATAATTTAAATTAAGAAAAGTTGGCAAGAAACAAGTCAAGCTAAGACTGGGAATTCGTAACTAAGAATAAACCTCCATATGAGGTTTATTTGGGAGCAGGGTGGTGGGCCCCCCCAAAAGACAAAATGTCATCATGGTTTAGTGCTAGAGAACCTGTCTAGACTCACCCAGAGAGAGGCTTGAGCCACAATTTAGTCTCAGTGACAGATTGTCTACATTGGGTTGGCCTATAGTATACAGCCTTGATTAAATTAATTGATGTGGGAAGGCCTAGTCCATTGTGGGTAGCACCATTCTCTAGATAGGGTATCTTTGGTGCGGGAGAATTGTCTGTAATCTGTCAATCATGTTTTAAATAAACACTGATTGGCCAGGCAGGAAGTATAGGTGGGGAAACCAGACAGGAAGTAGAAATGATGCGATGAGAACAGGAGAATTCTGGGAAGGAGGAAGTTGACTCCTCCCAGTCCTGCGCAGACCACCGAGGAAGCAGGATGTGTCCTGCCAGCTGAAAAAGGTACTGAGCCACATGGATAACATAGATCCCGATAATGGGTTAATATAAGCTACAAGAGCTAATAAGTAGCCTGACCTAATGGGCCTATCAGCTTTATAACTTATAGAGATCTCTGTGTGATTTTCTTTGGAGTTTGCTGGCTGTGGGGTACTGGGCGGGACAGAAACCCCAACAAGCCAGCCCCTTTATGTTACAAATGGTGCCCAAGTGGATAACTACATCCACAGAAAGCCTGAGAAAGCTTGGGAAAGACTAGAGTAAAGCATTTCAGTTTTCAGCCATAGCAGAAAAAAAAGCTGCGCTGTTTTAAAATGCGGGCTTTCTGGGCCGTCCTGCCAGGGAAAACTCTGACTCTTTCAAGCAGGAGGTCCGAACTATGGAGCTATGGACACACTGTTGCAGCTTGCTTCCTGGCAAGGACTTTGAAACACCATAGAGTTGTGGCGATAAACATGGCTCCGGCCAGTACCTCAGCCATGATTGCTTAGTGAATTAAAGGCTCATGTGGTCAGAAAAAGAGAGATATACAGTAAAGAGAAATCCAAAGAGGAAGAAAACCTCTAAATGGTTTACAGTGTGTTAAAAATATATACAGCTAAAGGTTAAAGTTCTCAAAGTAAAAAAAAAAAAAAGGAAGAACGAAAGAAAGGACGAAAGAAAGAAAGAGAGAGGGAGAGGGGGTGATGGAGGAGAGTTATCTGTCTATGTTACTTTCATTGGTTAATTAATAAAGAAAACTGCCTTGGCCCTTTAAGAGAACAGAAAATTAGGTAGGCGGAATAGACAGAACAGAATTCTGGGAGAGTTGGGGAGAAGCTTCAGGCAGTCGCCATAGTGAGTCTCCATGATTCTCCTCTCTGAGATGGACGCAGGTTAAGATCTCTCCTGGTAAGCCACACCTCGTGGTGCTACATGGATTACTAAATATGGGTTAAAGGAAGATGTGAGAATTACCAATAAGAGGCTACAGATAATGGGCCAGGCAGTGTTTAAAAGAATACAGTTTCCGTGTAATTATTTTGGGCAAAGCTAGCCAGGTGGCAGGACGCAGCCCGCCGCTCCCTTCTACAGATTGGCGCTCCAACGTGATGGACTAAATCCACTTCAAAACCTGAGAGGGCTTTAAATAAAGGAGAGAGAGAGTTTAACACAGCTTTTTGCTATTTGCTAGGACGTGCCATAGAGAGATTTCCTGTTTCGGCAATAGCGGCAGAAAAGAAAGCTGAGTCATTTTAAAATGCAGCTTCCTGCACTGTGCCGCCAGCACGAACTCTGGCTTTAAAGCATTTCAATGGCTTTTATGGGACTGGATGCTTGTGTGCCCGCTTGGGATGGGAAGGAGAATGCTCTGAGACCGTGCCAATGGCTCAGAGCTCCCTGCCTGCACCTGGGCAGATGGCGGAATCAGGCTTAGGCGAGCGGGAGAGCATGGCGGATTCCTGCCGCCATAGAGAGAGATGTTTTCAGACTGCGCAGTGCTCTGCGCATCAGATTTGGCTGTGACTTGGATGAAAAGAGTTTCTGTGCTGCATGCTCAGTCTCAGAATTAAACTGCTGAGTGCGGCTCCAATGTGGACTGCTGTGTACCTGGAACTGTGTGCGGCTCAGGGGCACCAAATGACTGAGGCAAGAGCGGCTCTGGCTCTGCTCCGCCATGCTGAACTGTCCTGATCTCAGGCAGGAACTATCTATTGTAATTACCATGATAACAGTGTAGTTAAGGTTTAGACTTGGCTGGAAACAGGCGGTACTGTATTACCTCTACATGGCGCAACTTAAGTTTTTAAGAAGTGCTCCTGGATAGTAAAAAAATTACAGATTCACAATAGGGAAGATTCAGACATAGAAGGCCTTTAAATGGCTCACAATGTTGGATGAATATACGTAGGCTTGAGAGAGAGAAGAAAAAATATAGAGAATAAAGTTAATGCCTTAAAAAGGGTAAAGTCTTTAAAGAGACAGAATAAAGTAAAGTGATAGAGTAAAAATAAGCCACGTAAAAATGGAAAATTCACAGAGAGTCTGGATTATGTATTTTATTGTGTTTTCTTTGAAATTTTTGACTGTAAAGGAGCTAAATACAGAGAGACATTTCATTATATGGGTTGCCAGGCTAGACCAGAAAGGACATCTTAACGGTATGACTTCAGAATTTGGATCTAAGAACATGATGCTTTGGAAAAGAGTTTCTTCTTTTGTTTTCACAGAGGACGAGACTCTGTGGATTGCTTCTATCCCAATATGGTATGATAGACCACGCCCTCCTGAAAGGTTGCTGTGAACACCCTCAAAAAATTACTCCACTCAACTGCCGACTGAGATGAACCTAGCAGACAGGTTATACCATGAAAGACCTAAATAACAGCACCCCCATTCAGCAGGAAACAGTTTGGAGAGAAATAACTGTGCCCATTTTCGCAAATGTTGTTTATAAATGTTCTTTTACATTTAAAGGGGGATATGATATAGAGATGAATAATTTGCATTGGTATGGATTTTAAGGTCAATTTGTTATATGTATATGTATTTCTGATCTTGATTAAGCTATTTTGATTGTGTAGTTCATTTTAAAAACTGTAATGTATAATTAGGAAATATAGGTTGTTAATGGATAATCATCAATAATAGTCAAGCTTGTAGTCATGTTAGTTAGATTTTCTAGATATATAGAGATATACTTTAGTTAAATAGGCATTCTTCATATCTTTCAATAGTCAAACTTGTAGTCATGTTAGATTTTCTAGATGTGCATAGATATATTTCAGATAGGCATTCTTCATATCTTTCAAAGACTGCAGAATATGGCATTTAATGTTTTAATAACTTAGGGTTTTTCATGACAATGAGACACGTCTGCTCCTGGCAGCACCAATCTACTTCGAGAGGAAGATGGGCATCGAAGAGGATACTTATGGAGTTTGTTAGCCATTTGAGCAAGAAACTGCTCTTGCCTGGACTGTTGCATAAACTGGACACAAGGAACCCACAGAAAGAGGACTGCTGAACTTGCCTAAAGGTGAGATGGCCTTTTGGGGTTCCTGATTCATTAAAGAGTCTGCGAGACGTTCTGCAGGACACAGCAGAAAGTGACTGAACTGTCTTTGGAATTGCCTGCTTCATGGAAATGTCTGCTGGATACTTATGGGTCTGTAGGCTGAAGATGGATGCCCCAACGGTACAGAGAAACTTTGGGTGACTGTCCAGGCAGCGAGTTGTCTCTGTCATTTCTAGAGTTTGAAAGTTGCATATGACTTGTTTACTTAGGTAATATTATATCCTTCTGGAGTCTTTGATGGAGTTGAAGAATAAATAGATAGTTATAGCTTTCCTTAGTTATGATAAAAGATAAAATAGATTTAAATATTATAACTGTAATACTTGCTTGATAACTGTTTTGTTATATGTAATTTTGCTATGTTAAAGTTGAAGCCTTTCTTTTTTGTTTAAACAGAAAAAGGGGAAATGATGGAGGAGAGTTATCTGTCTATGTTACTTTCATTGGTTAATTAATAAAGAAAACTGCCTTGGCCCTTTAAGAGAACAGAAAATTAGGTAGGCGGAATAGACAGAACAGAATTCTGGGAGAGTTGGGGAGAAGCTTCAGGCAGTCGCCATAGTGAGTCTCCATGATTCTCCTCTCTGAGATGGACGCAGGTTAAGATCTCTCCTGGTAAGCCACACCTTGTGGTGCTACACAGATTACTAAATATGGGTTAAAGGAAGATGTGAGAATTAACCAATAAGAGGCTACAGATAATGGGCCAGGCAGTGTTTAAAAGAATACAGTTTCCGTGTAATTATTTTGGGCAAAGCTAGCCAGGTGGCGGGACGCAGCCCGCTGCTCCCTTCTACAAGGGGGGTGGGGCAGGCCGGTAAGATTTGCCTGGGAGGCAGAGACAGACGGATCAAGGATAGCCTGATCTAAAGAGGGAGTTCCAGGACAAAGATACACAGAGAACCTGTCTCAAAAAGCCAAAAGTTAAAAGTAAAAATAAAAGAAATAGAGGTTAAAGTAAAGCCACATAAAGATGGAAAATACAGAGAATCTTGATACTGTATGCTATTATGCTCTTTGAATTGTTTGAATGCTGAGGAAGGAGCAACAGCTGCTAAAAGATATTTGGTTATAAATGCTGCAGAATTAATCCAAGATAAGTATTTTGAAAATACCTTGACTTCAAAATTGAAGTCAAAAGGTATGTTACTTTGGAGAAGAGATTTTGCTTTTGTTTCCACAGAAAACGAGAGGCTGTGGATTCATTCTGAGCTAAGAAAAATCAGCTTTGATCAGGAAGACCCCCAGAGAAATCTCCGGCAGGAATAGATGGCCCAGATGTCTGAGTTCTTCATCCAGAACAGGTTCAAGACTGCTGCCTGAGATGATCAAGACTCACAGGATACTTCATTCAGGACTTGATCATAACTATAAATTTTCTTTAGGTCCCCATAAGATTATCAGCGCCCCCAACCAGCTGGAAGTAGCCTGGAATTCTATGCCCACATTCCCAAAAAATGGACTATGGATATTTTCCTTTGTTTTTTGTTTTTGTTTTTTAAAAAGAGGGGGAAGAGGTGCGGGAGAATTGTCTGTAATCTGTCAATCATGTTTTAAATAAATGCTGATTGGCCAGGCAGGAAGTATAGGTGGGGAAACCAGACAGGAAGTAGAAATGATGCAATGAGAACAAGAGAATTCTGGGAAGGAGGAAGTTGATTCCTCCCAGTCCTGCACAGACCACCGAGGAAGCAGGATGTGCCCTGCCAGCTGAAAAAGGCACTGAGCCACATGGCTCATAACATAGATCAGAATAATGGGTTAATATAAGCTACAAGAGCTAATAAGTAGCCTGACCTAATGGGCCTATCAGCTTTATAACTTATAGAGATCTCTGTGTGATTTTCTTTGGGGCTTGCTGGCTGTGGGGTACTGGGCGGGAGAGAAACCCCAACAAGCTGGACCCTCATGTTACATGTCTTGAACTGTGGAGCAATCCAGGGGAACACAAACAAGCATATGGAGATGCATTTGCTCTCTTGACTTTTCTTGACTTGGGACGTGGTAAGAATAGCTGCTTAAAGTTTCTGTTGTTTGGACTTCCCTGCTGTTGTGGGCTAGAAACTGGAACTCTGAGCTAACACAAACACTTTCCTGGCGACTGGAGAGATGGCTCGGAGGTTAAGACCACTGACTGTTCTTCCAGAGGTCCTGAGTTCAATTCCCAGCCACCACATGGTGGCTCACAACCATCTGTAATGGGATCTGGTACCCTCTTCTGATGTGTGTATACAGAATTAATAAAGAAATCTTAAAAAAAAAAACACCAAGAAGCAATTTCTTCCCTAAGTTGCTGTGGTGTTTTGATAGACACTGATAGCCTCAAATGATTGAATACTTGGTCCTTAGTTGGTAGAACTATTTGGGAAGGATTAGCTTTATTGGAGAAGTTGTGTTACTGGGGATGGGCTTGGAGGTTTATCTCTCTTCTGCCTCATGCTTATGGATCGAGCTATAAACTCTCACCTACTGCTCCAGTGTTGTGCCTGACTGCCTACTGCCATGTGCCCCAACCATGAGGATCATAGATGTTAGACTGGATGGTCCAGCTTGCTTCTGCAAAAGCCCCATTTCACTCTCTCCAAACGCCACCCTCTCAGAGACTCTCCAAAAAGTCCAGTTTGGCATTCTTGGTGGCTGGTGGCTCTTCCCCTGAAGTTGCCAGCAACCCAAGACCCTGCTTAAAAGTGTACCATTCTTAGGCACAAACCCAGCTTGTGGCAGACATATCTTCAGCACTCGACTATAGTGTACATAAACGCTCCACTTTAACTTGGCCATGTGACTTTTTTCCTGCCCCTTCTCCTACCTCAAACTCTGGGGGCTGGAGGAGTTGCCTAGGAGTTGCTTTGCTCAGAATAAACCTGGTCTTTTATTTATTTTTTTTAAATTTGGTTTGATCTGGTTGACTGCATTGGTAGAGAAACCTATTATCAGGGTACAGAAAACCTATTAATAGATTCTAACCTTTTTAAAAATGTAAGGCACAGCTGGGCGGTAGTGGTGCATGCTTTTAATCTCAGCACTTGGGAGGCAGAGGCAGGCAGATCTCTGTGAGTTCGAGGCCAGCCTGGTCTATAGAGAAAGTTCCAGGACAGGTTCCAAAGCTACAGAGAAACTTTGTCTCAAAAACAAAACAAAACAAAGGGCTAGAGAGATGGCTCAGTGGTTAAGAGCACTAGCTGGTCTTTCAGAGGTCCTGAGTTCAATTACCAGCAATCACATGATGGTTCAAAACCATATGTAATGAGATCTAATGCCCTCTTCTGACTTGCAGGCACATATGCAGGCAAAACACTGTATACATAGTAATAAATAAATCTTTATAAAAAAATAAAAAGAATTAAGACAGTTGCTGCTTGTCAGGGAATTTTATTGGAGAAACAAAATTAAAACTAAAATGTACCAATTACTTTGTTTTTATTTTTATTTTTTTGTTTTGTTTTAGACAGGGTTTCACTGAGTAGCCCTGGCTGAACTGGAACTCACTATGTAGACCAGGCTGGCCTGAAACTCACAGATCCACCTACCTTTGCCTCCTGAGTTCTGCAATTAAAAGACAGCACCACCACTCCCATCTTCCCATACCAATTTTTAAAAATTAATTTATTTGCCGGGCGGTGGTGGCGCACGCCTTTAATCCCAGCACTCGGGAGGCAGAGGCAGACAGATCTCTGAGTTCGAGGCCAGCCTGCTCTACAAGAGCTAGTTCCAGGACAGGCTCTAGAAACTACAGGGAAAACCCTGTCTTGAAAAACCAAAAAAAATTAATTTATTTGAATTTTTTCTTACATATATGGGTGTTTTGCCTGCATCTTTGTCTATGCACTTTGAGTATGCAATGCCCTGAGAGGCCAGAAGAGGGTGTTGTATCCCCTGGAACTGGAGATCCAGACATCTGTGAGTCATCATATAGGTACTGGGAATCAAGACCAGATCCTCTGGGAAGAGCAGCCTGTGCTCTTGCTTGCTGAGCCATCTCTCCAGCCCCACATACCAAAGTTCATCCGTCTCATTCAGTGTTCATGGAAGGACAGATCCCTGAGTGTGGCTGCTGCCGTAACAGAAAACAACCCTCTCTGCTCTCAGGGTTTATAGCTGAGTCTCTCAAACAAATTGGCAACTGACCATTGGCAGGAAAAAACGCTGGTAGATTTACTAAGTGGCATCTGTGTGCATGACCCAAGAAGGCTGAAGGAATTATGCAAGCAACCCAACAGACTCCTGGAGCCCCTTTCAATGGAAAGGGGCCGATGCAGTCAGCTTGGTTTTAGAGGAAAATAAATGAGCCTTAGAGGACTGGGTCAGAGAGGTCAAATTGCCTGGCTGTGGAGCTGCCCCCAGGCTTCATTTCCAGAGAGGTCCCTAATCTTCCTGGAGGCAATGGGGAGGCCTGAAGATCCTGTTGTCCTTTGGCAGGTAATGAAAAGTCACAGAAGACTTATTGCATTTCCTGTTTTTCAGGGGTGGGGAGCCACCACCTCCACCCAGGTACAGCCAACATTGTGGCAGAAAGTTTGAGTGAGGAGTGGGAAGGAATGGTTCCCAATTAAGATTTAAACTCAGAGGCCGGGCGGTGGTGGCGCACACCTTTAATCCCAGCACTCGGGAGGCAGAGGCAGGCGGATTTCTGTGAGTTCGAGGCCAGCCTGGTCTACAAGAGCTAGTTCCAGGACAGGCTCTAAAAAAGCTGCAGAGAAACCCTGTCTCGAAAAACCAAAAAAAAAAAAAGGAAAAAAAAAATTTAAACTCAGGGGGCTGGAGAGATGGCTTAGTGGTTAAGAGCACTGACTGCTCTTCCAAAGGTCCTGAGTTCAATTCCCAGCAACCACATGGTGGTTCACAACCATCTATAATAAATGGGGTCTGGTGGCCTCTTCTGGCCTGCAGGCATACATGTAGACAGAATATTGTATACATATAAATAAATAAATATTAAAAAAAGATTTCAACTCAGCCAGGCATGGTGGCACACGTCTTTAATCCCAGCACTTGGGAGACAGTTCGAGGCTAGTCTGGTCTACAGAGTGAGTTCCAGGACAGCCGAAGATACACAGAGAAACCCTGTCTCAAAAAACAAAAACAAAAAAGATTTAAGATCAGGCTTGTTTGTATCTTTCTGTGTGTTGGTGCTTCCTGACTCTCGGACACCAGATAACCTACGCTAGATTTCAGGTTCGGACTTTTTCTGTATCTCCCTGACTTTTACAGTCTTTTGCTTTCCTCACTCTGTATGAAAGGTGTGCTTTTGGTGGAGGAGAACGTGGAAGTAATAAATTGACATTATAAAGGGTTTGCCTTTTCTTTTTTGGATTTGCCTTTTATAAAGATGAGAGCCCTGGCTTATGGTAGCCCATTAGACTCTGCCCCTCATCAAAAAGAACATAATGCTGGCCGGGTGGTAGTGGTGCACACCTATAATACCAGGAGAAGCAGGTGGATCCTCTTAAATCCGAGGCCAGCCTGGTCTGCGAAGTGAGTTCCAGAACTATTACACAGAGAAACCCTGTCTCAAGAGGGAAAACAAAATAAAACAAAACAACCCCAACACTTGATTCTGTCATTCAGGCAGGGTGACTCTAGGTGACAACAGCACCAGCTCACAGTAACTGGGACAATAGCTTTGCTATGTAAACCTCTTGTTTGTCCAGAATTGACCAACCTCGAAGTTTCTGTCTTTGTGAAACACATTTCGCTGCTCAAACTGTAACTTCGGGGTAGGACCCAAAAGATTTACAGGTAACACTTAATGTGGAATGTTCTAGCTCAAAACATCTATATAAGCTTCAGAGAATTTCTGTACAGGGCTGGCTTCTCTTTGGGCATTAACCAGAATAGGATGTGAATTACTATTAAAGGGTTCCTCTCCTTTTTATGTCCCAAGTGTTTGGAGTAAATTCTCACTGCGGAGGGCAGGGCTTAACTTGCCACTTCACTTTTAAGAGTTATCACTCAGGCAGAAGGGACCATAAACAGATGAAATAAACACTCTCCAGCAATGAGATACCTGCCTGGTAGAGGCAGTCTTGAAAAACAAACAAACAAACATACAAAAAAAAAAGACAAGGTCTCATGTAGCCCAAGAGAACATCAAACTCCCTGTGTAGCCAAGAACAACCTTGAGTTTCTGATCCTCCTTCCTCTACCTCCCGAGTGTTGAGTGTGTGAAACCACCCCCAGTTTATATGTTTTGGAATTAGCAGCCCCTCCCCCCAGGTGGGTAGTTAACACTGCTATTGTACCCTCAAGATCAGCTCACAGTATGGTCATCTCCCCATGAGTTGCTGAACAGAGGACTTTGCGTATACTGGGCTTTGCGTATACTGGGCAACCGCTCTACCTCTAGGCTACATCATCGACCCCACAATAATTTTTTTTTTTTTTGTTTTTCGAGACAGGGTTTCTCTGTGGCTTTGGAGCCTGTCCTGGAACTAGCTCTTGTAGACCAGGCTGGTCTCGAACTCACAGAGATCCGCCTGCCTCTGCCTCCCGAGTGCTGGGATTAAAGGCATGCGCCACCCACAATAAATTTTTAAGAAATCACTGAAAGCCATCACATCTGCTGTTACTCCTCTTGCTAGCTTTGTAGGTAGCACGGAGCATTGGTCTACTGCATAATTTATGGCCCAGAAGTTGATGCTCAGAGTCTTTGGGTGCCCAGACTGGAAAGAATGTAGGTGTAGAAGCAGCTTGCCTGTAGGTGGCAACCTTGGCCCACCCTTCTTCACTCTCATAGAAAGGATGCTCTTTAACTCCCTCCCTCCCCCCCCTCCTTCCCCACCCCTCCTTGCCTCATGTAGATCAGGCTAGCCTTGGACTCAGTATTGTAGCCAAATTTGACCTTTCCTGCCTCCACCTCCCAAGTGCTGGGATTATGACTGGTTTATATGGTGCTAGGGATGGAACCCAGGGCTTTGTGCATGACGAGCAAACAGTTTGCCAACTGCTCCACATCCCTTCCCCAGCTTTACTTCCATCACAGGAGGCAAGAGCACTTGGCTCTCAGAAGAGATACTCGGGTGTGTATCTGGAGGACGTTATCAGGATGGGGCGGTCTCTAGGCTCACAGAACATGTAGATGAGTGAAGACGTATGGATGGTCCCAGAGGGTCTCATCCATCACTGCCAAATACTCACTCCCACTCCCTCTCTCCATCCAAAATTACTCTCCTCATTTTCCCTCCATATCCACCTCTAGCCTCATGTTCTTTGGGTTTCTTTATATAGATGCACAAGTCTTAAACACAGGAGCTTGGCAGGATCAGGATTCACACATGAGCATTGAAATTCCATCTGTGGGCTGATATGATGGTTCAGAAATAAAGGCGATTGCTGCCAAGTCTAATGACCCGAGTGTGTTCACTGTCTTGGTTCAATCTCCAGGACTCACAAGGTGGAAGGAGAGAACCCAGCTCCCACAAATGGTCTTCTGATCTCTACACTCAGACCACAGGTTGAACAATCACAGGCACACACAAATACACATTAAAAAATGTAACCAGAGGGCTGGAGAGATGGCTCAGAGGTTAAGAGCACTGGCTGCTCTTCCAAAGGTCCTGAGTTCAATTCCCAGCAACCACATGGTGGCTCTCAACCATCTGCAATGAGGTCTGGTGCCCTCTTCTGGCCTGCAAGCATACACACAGACAGAATATTGTATACATAATAAATAAATAAATTTTAAAAAATGAAACCTTAGCCGTTCCCATCCACAGAACAAACATTCAAATGAGTTATTAGTCTTCTCCAAGCCTCAGCTTCCTCCATAACAGCAAGAAGTGAGCCAGGCATGGTAGCATAGTGGCAGGAAGATCTCTGCGAGTTTGTGGAGGAGTGGCAGAGCCCTTGCCTAGAATCCCCAAGTGAGGGGCTGGGGTGTGGCTCAGTGGTAGAGCCCCTGCCTAGAATCCCCCAGTGAGGGGCTGGGGTGTGGCTCAATGGTAGAGCCCCTGTCTAGAATCCTCCAGTGAGGGACTGGGGTGTGGCTCAGTGGTAGAGCACCTGCCTAGAATCCCCCAAGTGAGGGGCTGGGGTGTGGCTCAGTGGTAGAGCCCCTGCCTAGAATTCCCTAGTGAGGGACTGAGCGTGTGGCTCGGTGGTAGAGCATCTGCCTAGAATCTCCCAGTGAGGGGCTGGGAGTGTGTGGTTTGGTGTTAGAACCACCCTAGAATGCAAAAAACTCTTTGGTTTGAATCATGGCACTAAAAAACAAAACAAAACAACACACACACACACACACAGACACACACACAGGGGCTGGGCATGGTGGCACATGTACATGCCTTTAAATCCAACACTCGGGAGGCAGAGTCCAGAGATTGGTCTACAGAGTGAGTTCCAGGACAGCTCGGGCTGTTACACAGAGAAACTCAATCTCCAAAACCCAAAACAGAGAGAGAAAGAGAAAGAGAGAACTAGAATTTATCCATAGAGAAAAGACTCAAGATAGCCATAGCGGCACATACCCACAATACCAATCCTTCAGGACTGCCTTGAGTTTAACTCCATCATGGGACTATACCCTGTGAATTCATGGCCAGCCTAGGCTACAGAGTCTATTGATCTATAATGCCACGCAGCAGTATTTAATGAGCAGATGGCTGCTCGTTAGCACCGATCATTGTGTGTCACATAGTTAAGTGTTTAATGTGTTTTAGGGGCCATTGCTGTTCATATTGAAACGATCATAATTCCCTCTGCTTTCAGAGTGACTCTCCTGCTGTGGCTCTCACAGCTTTCATGCCACACTCCTAAAAGAGGGTATTATGGGCAGAGCAGAGTTCCCCCAGTGAGCGGTTGACTGGCTTCACAGCACATGATTAACAAATGCCCCAGGGCTGTGACTATGGCCAGACAGTCTGGGTTTTGGTGGTCACATGAGATCATAGTGAGGTAGGACCTAGCTCTCTGTAGGTAGAAAGGGTAAAGAGTAGTCAGGGCGGAAAGTAGATGTTTCAGTGAGAACAGAGGCTACGGTTAGAGGCAAAGTCTAGTTAGAGGCAAAGTCTAGCAAAATGTGGTGGTTGGTGCATGCAATTAATCCCAGCGCTAGGGAGGATGAACAGAGGTGAGTTCGAAGCCAGTCAGAGCTACAGAGTGAGAGTCTGTCTCAAACAAACAATCAAGATTATGTTAACCAAGTCACCTGTGGCAGTGGTGGTGCATGCCTTTAATCCCCCCCAACACTTAGGAGGCAGAGGCAGGTGAATCTCTGCAAGTTTGAGGCCAGCCTGGGCTACAAAGTGAGTTCCAGGACAGTTAGGACTGTTACACAAAGAAACCTCTGTCTCAAAAAATCAATCAATCAATCAATAAAAAGATTAACAAAGTCTGGAGACACTGAAGAAAATAAAGAAGGAAGCTTGCATTTATTTATGTGATAACCAGGTTAAACAAATAAAGAGGGCCTGTAGGCTCTGGGCCAGAGATAACAGGCCAGTTGGACCCTGAGGCACCTGAGGAACATACATGGGGCATTATTGTTTTATTTTTATTTTTTTTATTTTTTTTTATTTTTATTTTTTTTGGTTTTTTTCGAGACAGGGTTTCTCTGCAGCTTTTTAGAGCCTGTCCTGGAGCTAGCTCTTGTAGACCAGGCTGGTCTCGAACTCACAGAGATCCTCCTGCCTCTGCCTCCCGAGTGCTGGGATTAAAGGCGTGCGCCACCACCTTTGGGGCATTATTGTGTTTTCATGTCCTTGCTGCTGGTACAGCTAATTATAACAGACTAAGTTGGAAGTAAGGATGCTTACAGTAACACACTAAGAAAGGATGGCGGCTAAGGAAGCCCCCACCTGTTTTAGAAAAGAGAGCCTAGGACATGCCACAGACTAGGAGACCGATAACCAAGAACACAGCAGTTAGAGAAGAAAGCAAGCTTATTTAAGCATTCCCTCATCTGGGACACCTACAAGGTCAAATGTAGGAAAGCCTGCCAGCCTTTAACGAAAGGTAATCTGTGCTGGTTAGGCTTTGGTCAACTTGACAACAAGCTGAGTTATCTGGGAAGAGAGATTCTCAATTGAGAAAATATCTCCATTAGATTGCCTGTAGGCAAGTCTGTGGTAGAATTTTCCTGTTTTTTTTTAAGGTTCCTTCCTTCCTTCCTTCTTTCCTTCCTTCCTTTCTTCCTTCCTTCCTTCTTCCCTCCCTCCCTCCCTTTCACTCTTTCTCTCTTTTTCTTTATTTTTTGAGACAAGGTCTCTCTATTTAGCCCTGGCTGTCCCATAGACAAGTGTGACCTCCAACACAAAGAGATCTCCCTGCCTCTGCCTCCAAAGGGCTAGGATTAAAGACTGGACTACCAAACCCAGCCATTTTCTTAATTGATGTGGGGAGGGCTTGTCCCACTTGAAGTGGGCAGGTGGTACTGGGTTGTATAGGAAAGCAGGTTGAGCAAGTCAAGGAGAGTAAGCCAGTAGGCAAATCCATTTCAACATTCCTCCATGGTCTCTGTTTCAGTTCCTGCCACTGAAGGGAACTGGCAAAAGCACCATGGCCTGAGTACTGCCATTTTGACTTCAGACTCCATTTTACTTGCAGGGTAAAATAAAGTTCAGGTTCTCAGGCCCTAGGGAGCTGAGAACTTTCCAAGGGCTGATCAGCCCCTAATGTAATGGTCTGTCCTGTCCCTTTAAGCGACAAGTCCCGCCCACTCCCCACTTCTGCTGAGGCCAGCAGATATTCTTTCTCCTTCCAGCCTGTTCCAGCCTGCACTCTCTGTACCCCCTTCTTCAGAAGAGGTGGCTGAGGCCTCTTCTCCTTCCTCTCTCTCTCTCTCTCTCTCTCTCTCTCTCTCTCTCTCTCTCTCTCTCTCTCTCTCTCTCTCTCTCCCCCTTCCCTTTTAAGTGAATAAACTATATCCAAACTCACTCTGCATAGCGTGCCTATCCATCTCTGCCTCCTACCTGCCTGGGACCCAGAGAGGTCTTGGGTGGTGGGAACCTGCAGCCCCTCATGACCGGCTGCCACCCCTCCGGAAACTGGAGTTTTGCGTTTTATCTAAACCATTACACATAAACCATAGAAATAGTTCTTATGCCACAGGGTGGTGGTAGTGCATGCCTTTAATACCAGCTCTTGAGAGGCAGAGGCAGGTAGATCTCTGAGTTCAAGGCCAGCCTGGTCTACAAAGTGAGTTCCAGGACAGGCTTGAAAGCTGCAGAGAAACCCTGTTCAAAAAAAAAAAAAAACCAAAAACAAAACAAAACAAAAAAAAAAACACCAAAAAAAACAAAAAAACGAGAGAGAGAGAAGGAAAGAAAGAAAAGAAAAAGAAAAAAAGAAATAGTTCTTTAGAAATATTATGGCTAGGGCTGGAGAGATGGCTCAGAGGTTAAGAGCATTGCCTGCTCTTCCAAAGGTCCTGAGTTCAATTCCCAGCAACCATATGGTGGCTCACAACCATCTGTAATGAGGTCTGGTGCTCTCTTCTGGCCTGCAGGCATACATGGAAGGAATGTTGTATACATAATAAATAAATAAATATTTTTTTAAAAAAGAAATATTATGGCTAGCCAGGCGGTAGTGGCGCACACCTTTAATTCCAGCACTTGGGAGGTAGAGGCAGGCAGATCTTTGTGAGTTCAAGACCAGCCTGGTCTACAAGAGCTAGTTCCAGGACGGGCTCCAAAGCTACAGAGAAACTCTGTCATGAAAAACAAAAACAAAACAAACAAAAAAAAAAAACAAAAAAAAAGAAAGAAAGAAAGAAAGAAAAAGAGAGAAAAAAAAGAAAAACTAGAAATATTATGGCTGTTCCTAACAATAGAGGGAACTAGTGAATCTGATTGGTTGGACTGAAACTTGCATTGTATATCGATTGACAATGATAGAGCACTCAAGCCCCTAAACTCTAAATCCTGATTGGTGAAAATTGTAACTGCAACTTGGCAACAAATGTTTGTGAATTTCATGCTCATAGAGCCTGCTTCTGCCCCAGTTTTGGGGCTGTCAGGAGGCTCCTGAGTCCTTGTCCTGCAGCCCTGATCAATCAGTGACCTGCCTATTAAAGTCTCTGGAAGTGTTGTCTCTCTCCTTTCTTGGGGAGTGCATCTGGCTAGGTGTAGCAGCATCGGGTTTCTACCTTGAATCCCCTTTCTGACATTCCTCAGTGATGGACCTGGGACCCGTAAACCACATAAACCCTTTCTTTCCCAGGTTCCTTCTGGTGGTGGACTGAGTCACAGCAACAGAAAGCAAACTAGGACACTGTGGGACAATCTGTGGAAGTTGGCTCTCTCCTTCCATGTGAGTAGCAGGAACAGAACTCACGTCAATCAAGGTTGGCAGAAAGCATCTTTACCTGCTGAGCCGTCTCACCAGCCCTGTGAGCTAATCCTAGCCCTGAGCTCCAGCCTTAGCCTGGCATGATAGCGCGGTGGGTATAAAGACTGTGTCTAACCCGTACGGCGGTGGAGCACGATTTTAATCCCAGCACTTGGGAGGCAGAGGTATGTGGATCTCTGTGAATTTGAGGCCAGCCTGGTTTAAAAAGAGTTCCAGGACAGTCAGGGCTGTAACAGAGAGAAACCATGTTAAAAAAAAAATGAGTCTAGGTCAAACTACCCTCTGGAATTGGTCATTTCCCCTTCCTTGTGTTTTTGTAAGAGGAAGCGGTGACCACTCTCATTAGTTTAGAGTTTAGGGGCACTCTGGGACAGATGGAATGAGCCAGTTCTCTGCTCAGCTTTTGGCTAAGGGTAGAGTACTGTTGCATACTGCTAAATCAAGGCTGCATATATGGCTCAGTGGTTAGGAGCACTTGTTGCTCTTCCAGACCCGGTTCATCCACAGCACCCACACAGCAGCTCGCATCTGCCTGTACCTTCAGGTCCTGGGGATCAAACAGCTCCACTCAGACATCTATGCAAGCACACCACCAATACACATGAAATAAAAATAGATAAAGTAAAAAAGAGTGCACAGTCATGGAGACCAGAGTTCAGATCTCAGCACCCCATAAGGAGCCAAGCATTCATGCGGAATGCCTGCAATTTCAGCTCTGAGGGATCTGAAGCCTGCTTTTCTCTCACACACATGCATCTACAGACACATACAAATAAAATATACTGAAAAAAAATCCTATGAGTTGTTTCTCTTGGGGCGATGTGAACAAAGATCTACTCATCCCAAATTAGACACTGGTGACAGGTCAAAAAATTGTTTTATCAACCATGCTGTGGTGGCACACACCTTTCAACCCAGCACTCGGGAGGCAGAGACAAGTGGATCTCTGTGAGTTCGAGGCCAGCCTGGTCTACAGAGTGAGTTCTAAAACAGCCAGAGCTGTTACACAGAGAAACCCCATCTCAAAAGACAAAAAAAAAAAAAAAAAAAAAAAAAAAAAAAAATAAAAGGTTTCATCTCCTGCCCACGTCTAGCTTAGTGCCCTAGGAAGTTTATTGGGGTTAGCTGCAGGAGCCACATCATGGGAAAGCCCACCACAGCCTGAGTGGCAGCTCAAGGAAACTGTGTTCCTTGAACTCTCTGTACAACTCTTATCGCATGCACAAGCTGGAGTCTCCTCTCCCAAGAAACTGTTGCTGCGTCCATAAAATCTTGGGAAGAAGGGTCTAGTACCTTCTGACTTCTGGAAGCTCTCTAAACTTTCCATGGTCTGTTTATTTCCTGAGTTTTCTGAATAGTGCCCTCCTCCTTCCGGGAAGGGGAGGGGTTTCATTTAGGAAGAAACAGCTATAAAACAGTATCATAGACAGGATTTCATTATTGCTATCACAATTATTATTGTTGTTGTTATTGTTATTGCTGTCTTGGTTTTTTTTTTTTCAGACAGACTTTCTCTGTGTAACAGTCCTGGCTGTCCTGGAACTCATCCTGTAGATCAGGCTGGCCTTGAGTTCATAAAGAGTCACCTTCATCTGCCTCCTGAGTGCTGGGACTAAAGGTGTGTGCCTCCATACTCAGAGACAGGATTTTATTTTATTTTTATTGATATTTATTGAGCTCTACATGTTTCTCTGCTCCCCTCCCTGACTCTCCCCTGCCCCCTTCAGTCCTCCCCCAAGGTCCCCATGCTCCCAATTTACTCAGAAGATCTTGTCTTTTTCTACTTTCTACTTCCCATGTAGATTATATCTATGTAAGTCTCTCTTAGTGTCCGCATTGTTGTCTAAATTCTATGGGATTGTGGTTTGTAGGCTGGCTTTCTTTGCTTTATGTTTAAAAACCACCTATGAGTGAGTAAATGTGATAATTGTCTTTCTGTGTCTGGGTTACCTCACTCAAAATAATGTTTTCTAGCTCCATCCATTTTCCTGCAAATTTCAAGCTGTCATTATTTTTTTCTGCTGTGTAGTACTCCATTGTGTAAATGTACCACATTTTTCTTATCCATTTTTCGATCGAGGGGCATTTAGGTTGTTTCCAGGTTCTGGCTATGACAAACAAAGCTGCTATGAACATAGTTGAGCACATGTCCTTGTGGCACAATTGAACATCCTTTGGCTATATACCCAAAAGTGGAATTACTGGGTCTCGAGGAAGCTTGCTTCCTAATTTTCTGAGAAATTGCCACACTGACATCCAAAGGGCCTGTACCAGCTCGCATTCCCACCAGCAATGCAGGAGTGTTCCCTTTACCTACAACCTCTCCAGCATGAATTGTCATGGGTGTTTTTTTTTTTCTTTTTTCTGAGACAGGGTTTCTCTGCAGCTTTAGAGCCTGTCCTGGAGCTAGCTCTTGTAGACCAGGCTGGCCTTGAACTCACAGAGATCCACCTGCCTCTGCCTCCCAAGTGCTGGGATATCATCAGTGTTTTTGATCTTGGCCATTATTACAGGTGTAAGATGGAATCTCAGAGTTGTTTTGATTTGCATTTCTCTGATGACTAAGGATGTTGAACATTTCCTTAAGTGTCTTTAAGCCATTTTAGATTCCTCTGTTGAGAATTCTCTGTTTAGGTCTTTACTCCATTTTTTGGGGGTTTTTTTTGAGACAGGGTTTCTCTGTAGCTTTGGAGCCTGTCCTGGATCTAGCTCTTGTAGACCTGGCTGGTCTCAAACTCACAGAGATCTGCCTGCCTCTGCCTCCCGAGTGCTGGGATTAAAGGTGTGCGCCACCACCGCCTGGCTGTACTCCATTTTTTAATTGGATTATGTGATCTTTTGGTGTCCAATTTTTCGAGTTCTTTGTATATTTTAGAGATCAGACCTCTGTCTAATGTGGGGTTAATGAATATCTTTTCCCATTCTGTAGGCTGTCGTTTTGTCTTGTTGACTGTGTCCTTTGCTTTACAGAAGCTTTTCAGTTTCAGGAGGTCCCATTTATGAATTGTTTCTCTCAGTGTCTGTGCTGCTGGGGTTATATTTAGGAAGTGGTTCCCTGTGCCAGAGACAGGATTTTATTATAAGGCCCTTCTTTTCATGAGATTGTGGGGGAGGGTCTTATGTAGCACAGGCTGTCCTCAAATTGGCTGTGTAGTGGTGGATGAACTTGGATTCCTGGTCCTGGTGCAGGCATCCAGGCGTTTGCCTGGCTAGTACTTCTAATGCTTGTTTTTTTTTCTTTAAATAGGCGAAGATGTTGGGATCTCAGGAGATTTGTAGTCTTTTAAAAAATGGTTTATTTTTATTTTTTGTGCATTGTGTTTTGCTTTCATGTCTATCTGTGTGAGGTGTCAGACCTCTGGGAACTGCAGTTACAGCGGTTTTGAGCTGCCATGTGGGTACTGGGCATTGAACTCAGAACCTCTGGAAGAGCAATCAATGCTCTTAAGTGCTGAACTATCTTTCCAGTGTAATGTCTTTCTCTGTCCTGCCAGCCAGCTTCCAAATAATGACATGGAAACTTACTATGAATTATGAAACCTTCACCTTAGCTTGGGTTTATTCTTTTGTTTGTTTGTTTTTTGAGACTGGGTTTCTCTGTTGTAGCATTGGAGTCTTCCTGGAACTCACTCTGTAGCCCAGGCTGGCCTCGAACTCACAGAGATCCACCTGCCTCTGCCTCCCAAGTGCTTGGGTTAAAGGCATGCGCTATGATCACACGGCAAGGTTTGTTCTGATAACTTAAATTAACCCATTTCTGTTAATCTACGTTCTGTCACGTACCTCCCATCCTGCTTCTTCCACGTCTCCTGGCATCTCTCCTGCCTAGATGCATCTCCTTTTCCTTTCTCTCCCTGGAAATCCCTCCTATACCTCCTGTCTAGGTATTGGCCATTCAACTTTTGGCTACACCAGTCACAGGAAATACACATCACACAGTGTACAAGTCTCTCATAACTCCCCAGCCCTTCAACATGCTGTTTTAATTGGCAACTGTGCGATCTTTTCCTGACACTGACTACCTTGAGATGAAGAATATTAGCCCAGTGCTGGAAGGACTTTCATGGCAGCCTGGCCACCTGCATATTCCACAGATACCTTGAGAAGAGACACAAACCATAGCTACAAGTAGGGGCTATGACTCAGATGATAGAGGGTTTGCCTAGCATTCACAGAAATCTGGTTCCATCCCCAGCACCATGTAACCAAGGCTTGGTGGTGCACGCTTATATACCAGTCCCCAGGGAGGTAAAGGCAGGAGGATCGTAAGTTCCAAGTCAATTGTGGCTACACAGTGAGTTTGAGGTCAACCAGGGATACCTAAGACCTTGTCTTAAAAGATCAAAACAAACATCTTATAATCTCAGGGAGACAAAGAAGATATGTGCCAAAAGCCAGGAAATGAACTCTGTGTGTGTGTGTGTGTGTGTGTGTGTGTGTGTGTTTGTGTTTGTGTAGAGAGTGTATGTACTCAGGAAAAGTGCTGAGTGTATCATTTGATGGCAACAGCAGCTGAAAGGAAGCCCAGTTTGGCGGAAGGAAGTGGCCATCAGATGGGAACACTAAGGGTCACAGGATCTTGTGATCTCCATTGTGGCTTGAGAAAGCTGTGGGGTGTCCATCTGCAGAACTCTTGTTGATTGTATATTGTATCTGCTTGCATGGCTGACAGGTGTCCTGGTATGCTGGGACAATGAGGTATTCTAAGTTTAGGGAGAGAATATTTAAGACCAACAGCTCAGACCTGAAAATCATCTTACACTGTTATGAAATCAAAATGAGATTTTTTTTTGAGACAGGGTTTCTCTGTAGCTTTGGAGCCTGTCCTGGAACTAGCTCTTTTTTTTTTTTCTGAGGGATTTTTTTTTAATTTTTTTTCCTCATTTTTTTTATTAAAAATTTCCATCTCCTCCCCTCCTCCTCCCCCTTCCCTCCCCTCCCTTCCACCCATACCCCCATGGAACTAGTTCTTGTAGACCAGGCTGGCCTCAAATTCACAAAGATCTACCTGCATCTGCCTGCATCTGCCTCCTGAGTGCCGGAATTAAAGGTATGTGCAACCACCGCCCGACATATCCAGTGCTTTTAACTGCTGAATCATCTCTTCAGACCCTAGGGATATTATACTAAAACAAACGAACGAACAAACAGCAACAAACAAAACCCGATGATGGCTGCAGATGTGACTCGGATGTAGAGTGCTTCCCTGGCAGGCACAAATCTAGTACAAAGCCGGTTCTAATCAGCTCTCTATAAAACTGTGAGGGATGGCACATGGTTGGCTGTTCTGTCAGCAGGAAGCAGGTGGAGGCAGGAGGAACAGAACTGTTCAAGTAGCTGGGCAGAGAGTTCAACCAAAAATGTGTTTGAGATGCAAGAATGAGAATCTGACTTCAATCCTACGGGGAAAAGTTGTGTTTATGGTGGTAACCTGCTTGCAATTCCAGGGAGGCCAGGCTCATCCCAGAAGCATGCTGTCCTGACAGCCTACATGTCTGAGGTGAATGGTTCCTGAGGAGGAATAATGTTGGAAATTGTCCTTCAACCTCAACTCACATGCACACACATGCACACACATGCACACACACACATACACTCACAAAGTTTAATGTCATTCTCAACTGCATAGAGTTTGAGATCAGGCTGGACTATAAGAGACCCTGTTTCCAAAAACATATGAAAATCTTCATGCTTAAAAAAATATTTCTAAACCAGGCAGTGGTGGTGCATGCCTTTAATCCCAGCACTCGGGAAGCAGAGGCAGAAGAATCTCTGTGAGTTCGAGGCCAACAAGAGCTAGTTCCAGGACAGGCTCCAAAGCTACAGAGAAACCCTATTTAAAAAAAAAAAATTCTACTCAAACTTTTGAGCTTCTTCTGTTGCAGGGTGTTTGCCAGTGAAGACTGCTCCGACTTGGGCTTAAGCCAATAGAAAGTCTTTATTAGCCAGTCAGTGACTATGCTGGGTGTTCAGGATCCCAGTGTATCTCTGAGCATCCCAGGGTGAGCTTTGAAGCACTAAAACCGTGTTCTTAATCCCTGCACTCAGGAGGCAGAGGCAGGTGGATCTTTGTGAGTTCGAGGCCAATCTGGTCTATAAGAGTTAGTTCCAAAACAGGTTCCAAAGCTACAGAGAAACCCTGTCTCAAAAAACCAAAACCAACCAATCAACTAAAGAAAAAACCTGTTCTGGTTTGATGTTCTTCCATTAACAAGAACAGTTAGCCAGAAGTGAAACAACAGAAGCCAAAAAAAAAAAAAAAAAAAAAAAAAAAAAAAAGGTTAGTACATTAGAGACTTCCCCAGAACTGTGGATTTTGATGGATTAGGCCTTCATTTTTGGCAGGTAGTGCTGTCTGTGTGCTGAGTTTTACAGCCTGAATGGCATTTCCGTCATGGGCTCAGCTGTGCTAAGATCTGGGGCCCTGTTTTACTTCCACAGAGCAGATGTAGTCCTGGAAAATAAAGGGAACTAAGTAAGTGCCGAGCAGCTACAGGCTGGCCCAGGGACATCAAAGGCTTTAATGGCACTAAGGAGGAGACTAAGACCCATCCTCTGACTGGGGTGCTCTCAGTTAACCCACCCGGTGGAAACCATTAGCAATGTTTGGGGGGACAAGGTCTTTACTGTGTCAATAAGGCCCTTCCTGATGGAGCCTTCCTACCACCCTCTTCACCTTTCTAGCCTTCCTCCTGAGCACCCCCTTTGCTTGTTTTTGAGACTTTTTTTTTTTTTGAGAAAGGGTCTTTCTACATAAGCCTGGTTGCCCTTGAATTCACTATGTAGACCAGCCTGGTCTTGAACCCACATGGATCCACCTGCCTCTGCCTCCCAAGCCTGGTATTAAAGGCTGGTGTTGCCGACCAGGCATTCTCCTCTTTGCTTTCAGTTCTGGAGGGAGACCAGTTCACATATGGTTGATGCATCCCTGGAGTTCCTGACTCAACCCTTATCCCTCCAGTCCCAGGTCAGACACTCCTCCTGTGGGCTCCCACATCCTTGCTCCCTTCTTACAGTCAGGAGGACCTGGCCTGGTGGCACATAAGTCAATCCAGCTACTTGGGAGGCTGAGGCAGGAGGGTGGAGAGTTCAAGGTCTGCCTTAGCTACAGAGTGAGCTCAGGAATCACCTGGGTAATTAAACCCTGAGTCAAAATATATGAAGCCCAGCATCCTGGTACACAACTTCAACCCTGGCACTCAGGAGGCAGAGGCAGAGGCAGGCAGATCTCTGTGAATTCAATGCTAGCCTGCTTTACATAGAGACTAGCCTGCTCTACATAGAGAGTTTGTTTGTCTCAAACAAAACAAAACAAAAAAAACCCCAAAAGCCATATATAAATGAATAATTCTCTCCTAACCTCTTTCCTCCTCTTTTCTCTCTTGCTTCTTCTCCTCCCCTTCCTCTTGCTCCTCTCTTAGTCCTCTTGTTTTTCTCTTGCCTCTCTTCTTCTGTCTGCCTGCCTGTCTCTCATGTCTCTACTCCAACATGGCCTTTCCCTCTCCCCTTTACCTAATAAACTTCTTGCACTAAAACAAACAAACAAACAAATAAAAAATAATAAAGGGCTGGGTGCTACAGCTTAGCAGTAGATGGCTAGTTCCGCTTGGAGGAGCCTGTGGGTTCAACCTCCAGTAGAAAGCGAGAAAGGCCTGGTTATCTGCAAAGAGTTATAGAATATAGCTCATCAGTAATCTTCAAAGAGACCTATTATAGTCAGGGCACCTGTTCCCTGGCCAACTTATCCTCTCCAGACCCAAGAAGGTACTAGAACATTTGTTTCCCTAGCACCCATCACAGAGCCTGCCCGTGGACCTGGATGCCAGAGCGAGTGAGCGGGTTAGCATTTGGTGAGTGGACGAGCAAATGTGTAAAAGAGTGGCAGCGTGGGTGAGTCAGTGAATGGGAAAGAGAAACAGTGACGGCCGCCGGCTGAGAGCTGCGAGGTGGGTGCGCGCCCGTGGGCCGTGGCGCTCGGCGGCTTGGACCCTAGCTGCGCAACGCAGCCCAGGCCGAGGCCACGTGGTTTGGGCGTCTCCCGTGGACAGGGGCGTGGCTTTAACGCTAGGGGCTCGCGGAGGGGCGTGGCGATGTTGGGATGGGCGTGGCTGCGCCGGACAAGAGCTGGCGTGGGCGGGGCTGGCCGGCGGGCGCGGGAGGAAGTCACGTGGGCGCGCGGGCTCACATGACTGGCCGTGCGATGGACCCGCTGCCCTCGGCGGCAGTCGCTGCGGCAGCTGAGGCGGAGGCTGACGAGGAGGCGGATCCGCCGGCGACAGGTAAGGCACGCGGCGGGGTGGAAAGCCCGGCACCTCTCTGTCGGGGACCACCTGTCTGCGCGACACCTCGCCTAACCTGTCTGGGGGGTGGGGGACATCCTGGGGCTAGCATCTTCCCGCTGCTTCCAGGGACGCTGCTCTCTAGCTCTCGGTTATCGCGCGGTCGTGTGGAGTTGCACCTGGATCTTCTCTGATCCCACCTTGCGAACGCTCGTCCAGAGAGTGGTTTATGTTATGTGACCATGCCCAGGGAAAGGGATGTATCTTTGGTATAGACTTTTCCTGGGGTCCCCGGCTTTGTGGGATGTGGGGACGCATCCATGTGGCCAGTGGCGCAAGGTTGGAAGTAGGCCTGATGTATTTCAGCCAGGTCTGGCCAGGTGTCATACTGAGCATGGCCATCTAGAGCATTGGTGGAAAGACAGGTTCTTCTCTAGGGACGAAAGGTTTGGGGTAGTAGCTTTTACTCCAGGGGAGGGAGAATATGAATGGACGCCTTTGGTGGATGGAGAGTGTCTAGGAACTCTCCTAGGAGTTGGTCTACGGTCTTAGGGTCTTGTTGGGTAAAACATTGAATTTTTTTTTTTTTTAAATCCGAGACAGGGTTTTAATTTTTGCTGTTCTGGAACTCAGTTCCTCCTCTCTGCCTCTGGAGTGCTGGGATTAAAGGCAAGGGCCGAAAACATTGTATTCTTGAGGTTGTATGTTGAAGGATACTATGTATGTATACCAGGGTGCCTTGAGAATGTGAGACTGTTTGATCTAGGGCCTACTTCTGCCTTTAAAAATGTTACTTATTTTTATTATTGTTAACTCTGCCTGTGGGTGGGGACACCTGTACCCTTGGAGGACAGAAGTGTTGGATCCCGGAGAACCCAAAGTTACACATTCTTGTGAGCTACCCAGCATGACTGCTGAGACCCATAGGCCAGTCCTCTGCAAGAGCAGTGTGTGCTGTTAACCTCTGAGCCCCTGCCTGACTCTTGAAGCAGCTACTGGTGTCTTGTAACAACTTTGAAGGATCAGAGATCCCTTGGCAAATTTGGGATCTTCTGTATTGATTCATGCAGAACTCAGCTAATGGCTGACATTAGGAATGATTTTGCCTGGAATTTTTTTTTTTTTTTGAGTTTTTGAGACAGGGTTTCTCTGTGTAATAGCCCTAGTTGTCCTGGAACTCACTCTGTAGACCAGGCTAGCCTTGAACTCACAGAGATCCGGCTGCCTCTGCCTCCTGAGTGCTGGGGTTAAAGGCATGTGCCACCACAGCCTGGTTTTGTATGACTTTTTAATAGATAGTTTAACTCCCTTGGGCAGTGGTGTGACTTGTACATTAGCCATAACCATGTAGCCCTTCACACTATATAGGCAATCCTGGCAGCTGTGTAAGTTGAAAAATGGGTTTTTAATTCTGGTGGAACCTCGCCTGTCATTGCTTCTTATGTGAAACTTGATACCAATCTGGTTAAGTGGTGAAGAAAATCTTATCTTCTGGGAGAAACTTACTTGAAGTATCTTGGAGACTTTGGCCAGGTGGGTTGAAATCAGAACACCGTTGAGAAAAACTCTTTGGAAAATTTATTATTGTGTGTATGCCCTGTATGTGGACACTGTGGCATGGCACAGGTATGCCAGCCAGAGGACACCTTTGGAGTCAGTTCTCCCCACTTTTACTTGGGTTCTGGGAACTGGACTTAGGTGATTGGGCTTGTGTGGTAAATGCCCTTAGCCACTGAGCCCTCTGACCTGGTCCTGAGGATGGATTTGACTTCAGAGGCAGTAGGCTGAGTTGATTTTGACTTCACTCCTCCTGCCTCGTCCTCTTCGTCATTTGCCTACGAGCACACACCTTTACAGTTGGCTGGCTTTTGATACCTCAAAGGAATAAGTAGTGTGGCTTTTGGGCACATAACAGATTTCCTTTTCTGTCTTCTGTCTTCACTTGAGAGCTGCCGGTAGTGCTCATGCAGGGACTGTGATAGTTTCGTGTTTGTGTGGTTTGGAATTGCTGGGGGCAAAATGTGTCCATTGTAGTTTTCAGCACATCGTCCATTATTGTTTATTTGAAGGGTAAACTGTGCACATCCTGTAGGAGATTGCCCTTCCTGAGAACTGAATTTACAAGTCAGGTAGTGGTGGCACATGCTTTTAATCCCAGCGCTGGGAAGGCAGAGGCAGGTGGATTTCTGTGACTTTGAGGCCAGCCTGGTCTATAAAGTGTGTTCCAGGACAGCTAGGACTATTAAACAAATAAACTGTCTCCCAGAACAAAACAACTGAATCTACTATGTTGACTGGGCTGGTCTTGAACTCACAGAGGTCTTCCAGCCTTTGCCTCCTGGTTGCAGGGATTAAAGCTATCCATCCATAAAGGCCACCACATCCATCCATCCTTATTTATTTATTTTTTAGATAGGGTCGGCTGTGTAGGTAGCTCAGCCTGGCCTCAAACCCATGGTCTTCCTGTCCTCCTGCCTTGTCTCTTGAATGCTGAGATTGTAGGTACAAGCCACCACACACCAGAAGTCATTGGTCCAAAGCAAGTTTCTCTGGCTTTCACAGCCTTCAGGGGCCGTGAGGGAGTGTTCATCTGCCCGCCTTCATAGTTTATAAAAGTGGCCACATCCCTAGGCTGATGGTTTCCTTTTCCCAGACCTGAGCCAGGTCTCTCTTGTTGCCTTGTCTGGCTCTCTTTTTGTTCATTTCCACTTTTAAGGACCCCTGTGAATGGGGGGATGCCACCCAGAAAATCAGGATTTATCATCTCCTTATGTTCGCATCAGCTGATGAACAACCTTGAATTTCACTGAAATCCTAATTCCCTTTTTGCTGAGTGAAAGTAACAAGGTCACAGGTTCTGGGTTTAGGACGTAGACATCTTTGTAGTCTTATATCCTGCCCATCACCAGAAGATATCCTAGGAGTGGAATTGCCATATCCTAGGGCTTGTACAGTTTGTTTTTGATTGATGGAGGGCTGCAGCAATGACTCAGCCAGCAAAGGGACTTACCGTCAAGCCTGGATGGCCTGTGTTTGATTCCCATATGTGGTGGATGGGGAAATTAAGGCTGTTTTATTTACTTGGGCAGTGGTGGTCCACACCTTTAATCCCAGAACCTGGGAGACAGAGGCGGTGGAGTCTGAGGCCAGCCTGAGTCTACTTAGCAAACTCCAGGCCAGCCAAGGCTATATAACAAGACCCTGTCTCACTCTTCCCAACAAATAAGAACATTAATATACATTTAAAAAGTAGGAGCTGGGTGGTGGTGGCAGCATGCACCTTTAATTAATCCCAGCACTCCAGAGGCAGAAGCAAGCAGATGTTTGTGAATTTGAGGCCGGTCTGGTCTACAGAGTGATTTCCAAGACAGCCAAGGTTACACAGAGAAACCCTGTCTTGCAAAACCACCACCAACAAAAAAGTGGGGGCTGGAGAGGACCCGGGTTCTGTTACAGGCACCCACATGGCTCCTTACAGTTGTCTGTAGCTCTAGTTCCAAGAGCTCCAACACTCTTCTGGCATTTTTGGGAATAACATGCATATGGTACATAGACATACGGGTAAAATACCCATACATTTAAAAGCTAGAGAACTGGCTCAGCAGCTAAGAGCACTTGCTGCTCTTCCAGAGGATCCCTGGTTTGGTTCCCAGCACCCATATGGCAACTTAACAGTCTGTAACTCCAGTTTTAGGAGATTCAGTACCCTCTTTTGGCTCTACACACATGCACATGTTGCACATACACATGCATATGCAGGTAAAACATGCAAACACATAAAATTAAAAACAGAAAGAAAGGAAAACCTAATGGGGCTGGGGATGTGGCTCAATGGATGAACACTTGCTTAGTATGCACAAGGACTTGATTCCATCCTCAGCAATGTGGAAATAATAATCAGAATCAGCCGGGCGGTGGTGGCGCACGCCTTTAATCCCAGCACTCGGGAGGCAGAGGCAGGCGGATCTCTGTGAGTTCGAGGCCAGCCTGGTTTACAAGAGCTAGTTCCAGGACAGGCTCCTGCAAAGCTACAGAGAAACCCTGTCTCGAAAAAACAAAAACAAAAAAACAAAACAAAAAAAAATAATCAGAATCATTGAAGCTATTGGGTATGTGTTGATGCAGCCTGGGATCTCATTTCAGGACTGTTGGCCAGTGTGGTATGCCTGCTTCATCGTATGATCTTAGAGTGTGAGTGTGTGTGGAGAGAGAGAGAGCATATATGTACAAACAAACTATGTACATTGCTGCTGTGTGTCTAGGCCCTGCTTCATGCAATCCTTGCGACTTTAGTCCAGGAGATCCAGGGGAGTCTGGTCTCCATTGTGCTAGCAGACTCCTTTGGATGGCATTCCATACATTCCAGTCAGCAGCTATCCTCCTGTTCTCTGTGGTCAGGTCCCCTGGCCTTTGCTGTTTGCTGCCCTGCCTGAGCTCACACTCCCTGGCCCTCAGTTCCTTGCTTCTGGGTATTTGCACTTGTCGCAGCTCACTGAGCTGTCACCTCGGATGTGTGTAGTTGAGTGTGGTTAAATCACCCCTGAAATGGCTGCTCACATTAAGAGCATCCATCTTCCTGTTTTACACACTGATCTGAGGACTTGAGGTGGGTAGAAGCTTATTTTTCGTCACGTCTCAGCACCCAGAATGACACCTGATATACAGGAGGGACCTAGATGTTTGAAGCAGACTGTATATTATCATATGTCTCTTAAAAGACAGCACTGTATTTTAGTTTGATAATTTATGTTTTAAAAATCTTTTTAAGTTTATTTAATTTTATGTGTGTATTTTTCTGTGCTTATATATATTTTCTACATGCTTGTCTGGTGCTTGAAGTCAGAAGAGGGCATTGGATCCCCTGGAAGTGGAGTTACAGGTGGTTGTGAGCTACCCCGTGGGTGCTGGGAACTGAACCTGGGTCCTCTGGAACAGCAACTGTTCTTTAACTATTGAGCCATCTCTCCAGCCCTGGACTTTTTTTTTTTAAATTTATTTATTATGTATATAGTGTTCTGGGCACCAGATCTCATTATAGATGGGTGTGAGCCATCATGTGGTTGCTGGGAATTGAACTCAGGACCTCCGGAACAGCAGTCAGTTCTCTTAACATCTGAGCCATCTCAGCCCTGGACTTTTTTTAAAAAAAAATTATTATTAGTTGTTTTAATTGACATACAGAATAATGGAGTTCCTAGTAACATTTCTATAAGTATTTATCCATTGTACTTTGCTCAGTTTTACCCATTCTGCTACCCTCTCTCGCCTGTCCCCCAATTTGTCTTTGTTCTCTCCTGGCTAGGGATATAGCTCAATTGGAAGAGTGCTTGCATGAAGCCCTGTGTCCAGTTCCCAGTACCGAATAAACTGGGTGTAATGGTGCACACTTGTAATCCCAGTACTGGAGAGGTGGAGGCAGGAGGATCTTAAATTCAAGGCTAGTCTTCATCTAGTTAGAAGCGAAGCCTAGACTATATGAGACCATGCTTTAGCGCGCGCACACACACACACACACACACACATACACACACACACACACTCACACTGCAAGGTAAAATGTGTCAATCTGAAGAAAGAGGAAGTAACTGGGTCTCTATTATGTAGAACAAACTTTGTCAGAATTTGTGGTTAGCAAGAAAGTGATGTATTCCGAGCAGGGGAATTCTGTTTTCGTGTTTTTTTTTTTTTTTTTGTTTCCTGAGAAAAATGAAGCACAAACAAGACATGTTTTGCTGTGCTGTGTGCCAGGGCGATGGGCAGAGCCCACAGGAAAGGTGATGTGGGCACTGCTAGGAGCTGTAAGTGGGATTAGACCTGAGAAGCTATGTGGCCTTCTGACACCGGACTTTCCAGTTCTCTTTACAGAATCACACTGAATTAGAACCCGAATTAAGGCAGGTGTGGTTCTGGGAGTGTGTTTGGAGGCAAATGATGGTCTTAGCTCTTGGAGGATCACACCCAGACTTGTTAGTGGTTTTATTTTGATTTTAGGCTGATTTATATAGCCTAGACTGATCTCAGCCTTGTTTTGTAGCCAAGGTTGGCCTTGTACTGTGGATCCTCTTACATCTACCTCCCAAGTGCTGGGGTTATAGGCATGCACCATCATACCTGGTGTTGTAGTGCTGGGCATGGAACTCAAGGCCTCATACATGCTAGATGAGTAGCATTCCACCAGCTGAGCCCCTGCCCTGTCCTGGAGACTGAACACACCACGTCATGCATGCTGGGCAAGGGTACTAATTCTGAGTGAGCTGCGAACTGTCTTTTTGTATTTTGTTCTTTGAATGTGTCCGTGTATGTATATACATTTGAATGTTTATGTGTATGCCTGTGCAAAGGTGTGGGTGCACATGCTTGGAGGTCAGTGTTTTGGGTGTCTTTGTGGGTTTTCCCCTTTTTTGTTTGTTCTAGGCAGGTCTCACTTTGTAACCTTGGCTGGCCTGGAACTTAGTATGTAGACAAGGCTGACCTCAGATTCATAGAGGTCCACCTGCTTCTTCTCCTGGAATTAAAGGTGCCCCTCTCTACCTTACTTTTTGAGACAGTCTCTCACCGAACCTGGAGCGGGGTGAGTCAGTGGGGCTGGCTATCTGCTAGCTCCAGGGATCTTCTTGTCTCTACCTTCCTGGTACTGGAATTGTAGGCACGCATGGCTACACCAGCTTGTTTTCTTACTTGGTGCTGGATGGGCTTCAAACTTAAGTTCCCATATTGCATGGCACGGCTTTCCCAGCTGAGCCATCTTCCCATCCCCTCTGTTTGCTTTTTCTTTTGAGATAGGGTCTCTTTACTTTGCCCAGGCTGGTGTGAAGCTCAGCTTGGTGTAACTAGTTGCAAACTTGCAGTCCTCCTCCTGCCTCAGCTTCCCAAGTAGCTGGGACAGGCTTGCACCCCCCACCCCCAGCTCAGCTGGTGCTGTTTGTGTCCACAGGTTGTGGAAGGCATTTTGCTGCTTCTTCAGTGTGGGTTTTCGTAGGGGTCATTTAGCTCCTAGGAGTGTTTTTGAGTGGCTTTGTGAGGTTTGCTAACTGAGGAAGCTGCATAGGGACCAGAGAAAGTTGTTGTCTGGTGGATTCTCTGGAGATAATACAATTAAGGTTTTTAAATATTTATTTATTTATTTATTTATTGAGACAAAGTCATGTAGTTCAGGTTGGCCTCAAAACTCACCATGTAGCTGAGAATATCATTAAATTTCTGATCCTCTTGCTTTGCTTCTACTTCCTGAATACATGGCTGGCATGCACCAGCCTGGCTCCTGGTTTATATGGTGTTAGACACAGGAGCCAGGACATCCTGCATGCTAGGCAAACTCTCTACCAACCAGCCTCCTCCCCATCCCTACAATTATGTCATTACCGACAATCTTCCAAGCCTGGTTTGTGCCTGGGAAGTGTTGACTGCTGGAGTCCTGGGGATGAGTTGTAATCAGAACCCAGTAACACTTAATGCTGTATGGGAATTGGCGCTTTGAGGAGATGTTGCATAAGCGCAGAGAACCGCCAGCACAGACATTTTCCAGAGACTCCAGTCCCTCAGCGCTTGGCTTGGCTGCAGCATCCTCCCGCAGTTCCTTGCTTCCGGTGCAGCTTATGAAGTTGTCCTCACTGTGTCCAGGATATATACTTTCACAGTCTCTTTCTTTCTGCTGATATTTTGCTGTACTGCTAAGTAGGTTTTTAAAATTTTATCTTTTTTTTTCCCCAAGACAGGGTTGCTGGTCTCGAACTCACAGAGGTCCGTCTGCCTCTGCCTCCCAAGTTCTGGGATTAAAGGCGTGCGCCACCACTGCTCAGCTATCTTTAGTTTTTATTTGGTGGAGATAGGGGTTTATGTAGCCCAGACTGGCCTTGAAACCATTGTGTAACCAGGATGATTTGATCTTCTGATCCTCTTGCCTCCACTTCCCAAGTTTCGGGATCAGAGGCAAGTACCACACGGTTGGATTTTGTGTTGCTGTAACCAAGAGTGTACTGTGTGCCAAGTGTGTGCTATATCAACTGAGTTCCAGCCTGAACTCAACTGTGAAGTCGTTTTTGAGATGTTCCATTCAGTGGCATAGTGTTGGTAGCTCAGAATGGAGTACCGTGCTACTCTAAAGTGTGTGGTGGCTCACACCCTTAATCTCAGAACTAGGGAGGCAGAGGCAGGTGATCTGTGAGATGGGAGAGCTGGGCTCCTTAGGCTGAAACTGGATGGGAGTTGAGGACTGCAGAGCAGAGGCAGAAGAGAGGGCAAGGCTGGGGTGCTGTCTTAGCCACTTATTCATTGCTATGACAAAATACCCATGACCATGGCAGTTTACAAAAAGAACATTTAATTGTGCTTATTGTTTCCAGAGGGTTAGAGTCCATGATGGCGGAGCAGAGATATGGTATGGTAGCAGGAATAGCTGAGAGCTCACATCTTTTTGTTTGTTTGTTTTTTTCAAGACAGGGTTTCTCTGTAAAACAGTCCTAGCTGTCCTAGAACTAGCTCTTGTAGACCAGGCTGGCCTTGAACTCACAGACATCCACCTGCTTCTGCCTCCTGAATGCTGCTATTAAAGGTGTTCATCACCACCGCCCAGCTGAGAGTTCACATCTTGATCACAAGTAGGAGGCAAGGACAACACACATAAACAGACATGGACATACAGATAAACAGACACATGGACACAATGCACACACAGAATAGTGAAGTCTTTGAAACCTCAAAGCATCCTCCTGCTCTGTGACACACCTCCTCTAACAAAGCCACACCTCCTGGTCCTTCCCAAATAGTTCTGCCAGCTGGGACCATCAAACATAAGAGCCTATGGGAACCATTCTCATTCTAACCACCACAGGTTCCATGCACTGTTTGGGTTTACTATACTGCTTTGGGGAGCCAGGGAAGAGGGTTTTGAGTGCTCAGGAGTGTAAATGGCTTTCTAAGGGCTGCAGGTGCTCCTGGTGGGTCTCTGTTGGACAGTTTAAGCCTCACTGCAGTCCCTTGCAGCTGAGGAAATGGCAGTGTAGGATGGTCTGTGGTGAAGTGGAGTCACAGCAGGTGCCTCGCTCTATTAAGGGGGGTGGATACTCCCTTTCCTGACTGCCATGGACATGGACTGGTGTCCTGTACTCCACTTTTGTGACTTCCTTAATCTGCCCTGAACTCACTGACTAGTGCCTCATGGGAAAGACTGGGATCTCCCCCACCTGCTCCTAATGGGGGATGGTGGCTAGGACTGTCATTCCATATACTGCCTAAACCCAGGTTGTGATGCACCCCTGTCCTCAGAGCAGAATTCTCTTCTCTAACATGATGAATGGCACATTGAAAGAGCACCCAATGGAGTGGGTGCTAGTCTAGGCTGTTGGCTCCAGCTTAGGCCCAGCGTGCCCCTGGCCAGCAGGACACAGGGCATGGAGGCGGGTGCTCAGCAGGACCTCGTTGTGAGTTTTTGGCTGGCTGCCCTCTCCACAGCAAGCACACCCTTCCTGAATTCTGGGAGGCACTGACCCAAGTTCCCCACAATGAATTACGTTCACCACGTCCCTGACTTAGCTCTGGTTAGCTTTCTTGGAGTTTCAGGGTATCTGAGTGTCAGATGACAGCACCCTTGTATGGAAAATCCAGTCTCCACACTTGGTGTCGATTGTGGGTGGGTGTTGTTGGGAGGATCTGACTCAGTAGTTCCCCTTTTCTGTAACATATTCCCAGTTCCTAATTTGCTGTGTGGATTTCTAGTGCCTTCCTATTCTGGTTAACTGTTTTCTTAGGCTGTCTGCGCCTCCAGCAGTGGAAGGCAGGGGCCCTAGTCTTAGCTTTCATGTTTCTACCACAGATCAATAAAGCTTCTGTAAATGGATTTGGTCTTGTGGCGCTTGGCTAATTACATTCTCAGTGCCTGCTGGGCATTCTCTAGGAGCACCTAGCTTTTTGGTTTATTATTTATTTTTTCCTTTTTGAGATAGGGACTTATGTAGCCCAGACTGGCTTTGAATTTACTGTGTAGTCAAGGGTCACCTTGGATTCCTGACCCATCCTTCTGCTTCCACCTGAAAATACAGATAGGCTTCACTATGCCTGGTTTGTGCAGTGCTGGGGATGGTACCCAGAATGCTAGGCAAGCCCTCTACCACCAGAGCACAAAACCAGCACTTCCCTCCATGCCTTCCCTGTTCCTTTCTGAGACAGGCTGTCACCGTAGCCCAGGCTGGCTTTGAACTCTGGATCTCCTGTCTCAGCCTCCACATGCTGGGATTATAGGCTTGTGCCACCATGCCTAGCTCCACTGTGGTAGCTCAGTAGCCTTCATTAGGACGCGATTGGTTCCGAGATGTTTTTAGAATGTTTTCACTTTTGTGTCAGAGAACCTGAGTGACTTTCAGAGTTCATCATCCAGACTAGGAAGAGGGTTAAAAAAGAAAGAAAGAAAGCCAGGTGGTGGCACATGCTTTGATCCCAGCACTCGGGATGCCGAGGCAGGCGGGTCTCTCTGTGAGTTACAGGCCAACCTGGTCTATAGAGCAAGTTCCAGGACAGGCTCCAGAGTTACAGAGAGACCCTGTCTTGAAAAACAAAAACAAACAAAAAACCAAATTAAAAAAAAAACCCAAAAAACAACCCTCCAGCAAACTGAGAACAGATTGAATGGAGAAGTAGAGAAAGACAAGGAGACTTTCTGGAACTTTGAACTCACAGTGTATCAGTTCTTCCAAGATTCATTCCCAAACTGGCAAACTCTGGAAGGATGTCAGTGGGTGAGTGGTTCCAAGATGAGATTGAAGTTTGATAGGTTCTTTAGAAGCAGATGGGTGGTAGCGCTGGGGATGCGGCTCAGCTGGGAGAACGCTTGGCTTGCTTAGCATGCACAAGGACCCGGGTTCTATCCCCAGCACCATATGGCCAAGGCGTGGCAGTGGTGCTGCCTGGCACTGAGGAGTTTCAAGGTTATCTGGGCTATCTATGGAAGTTAGAGCTAGCATGTCCATGTCAGACAAAAAGAAAGCAGTCTTTGGTTCATGGGGGTAGCAGGATCCAGGATCCTTTGCCTAGGCGTGCTTCCTCCTTGTGATTTGAGTTTCAAGAACTCACTGGAGTGGTGTTTCCAGCCCAGCGCATGTGTTTCATCATATCCGAGGCAGGCCTGGGAGATTTTTCCCCCTTGTGGTCTGTGTGCTTGTACGACCAGCCTGGAAGTGACTCACTCTCATCTTTCTTTGTGTGGTGTGTGTGTGTGTGTGTGTGTGTGTGTGTGGTGTGCGTGCCTGCACATATGTGTGTTCTCCAGTGCTTGTGTGGGTTCCTACTTTTTTTTTTTTTTTTTTTTTTTTTTTTTTTTTTGGTTTTTTCGAGACAGGGTTTCTCTGTGGCTTTGGAGCCTGTCCTGAAACTAGCTCTTGTAGACCAGGTGGTCTCCCTACTTTTTTTTGAAACAAGGTTTTACCATGTAGACCAGGCTGGCCTGGAAAATCACCAGAGATCTCCCTGCCTCTGCATCCTAATTGGGATTAAAGGATGCACGCTATGGCCAGCCCACTCCACATTTCATAAGCAGGTCTCGGGAAACTTTGTAGTCAGTTGGGATTCCCTTGGAGCTGCGGTAATAGCTTACTTCTTCTTTGTTCCTTCTTTTGCTTGTATGCCTCACCTTTTTAACAGCCGAGTTCCTCTCCAGCCTGGTTTGAGATAGGGGTCTCACTGTGTAGCCCAGGCTGGCCTGGAACTCCTGATATTCCTGCCTCAGCCTCTAATGCTGAGGTTAATGGTGTGAGCCACCATTCATGACTGCAGCTTGACTGTTTTTTTTTTTTTGTTTTGTTTTGTTTTTTCAGGACAGGGTTTCCCTGTAGTCTTCATAGAGCCTGTCCTGGAACTAGCTCTTGTAGACCAGGCTGGCCTGGAACTCAGAGATCTCCCTGCCTCTGCCTCCTGAGTGCTGGGATTAAAGGCGTGCGCCACCACCGCCCGGCGACTGGTTTGTTTTTTAATTTTTTAAATTATATTTATCCTTGCTAGGTGATAGTGGTGGCACATACCTTTAATCCCAGCACTTGGGAGGCAGAGTCAGGGAGATCTCTGAGTTCCAGGCCAACTTGGTCTACAGTTCTAGGACAGCAAAGAAACCCTGTCTCCAGAAACAACAACAAAATGCATGCCTTTGTGTGTTAGTGTGCTTGCCTGCACACACTAGTGTGCGTGCATGCATGTGGGGCCTGGGAGGGAAGGAGAGAGACGCCACATGCACAGGAAGGACTACCTTAGGTAGTCAGTTCTCTCCTACCATGGGGGTCCCAGGAACTGAGGTTGTTATGTTTGGTGACTTCTTTGCCTGCTGAGCCATTTTGGCTGGCACCACTTACTGTTTGGTGATGTGGGATTCCCCTCTGTATTCTGTAAATGTGTTTTATTACCATTGGTTAATAAGAAGCTGCTTTGGCCAATGACTTAGCAGAGTAAAGCCAGGTGGGAATCCGAACAGAGCTATAGAGAGAGAGTAGGCAGAGTCAAACAAATGCAAGCCAGCTGCCCAGGAAGAAGACATGCAGAAAATAAGCTAATGCCATGGTCACGTGGTAATACATAGATTAATAGAAATGGGCGAAAACTAAAACTGAAATGCAGGGAGACGGATGTCATGTGTTGCTGAAGGAGAAAGTCACCAGAACTTTACCGGTAGGCCACAGCCTCCTGGTGATACACAGATTAAGAGAAATGGGTTAATTTAAGATGTAAGAGCTAACTAGGAATACGCCTAAACCATTGGCCAAAGAGTGTTGTAATTAATACTTTTTGTGTGATTATTTGGGTCTGGGCATCTGGGAAACCAATGTGCAGTCTCAGATTACATAATTTGCCCAACGTTGGGGGCCATTTAGTTTTTAAAGATTTTAGTTTTTAAAGATTTTAAATTTAAAATTTAAAGATTTTAGTTTTCATTTAGTTTTAATAAATCTAATTTTAAAAAGACAAAAAGTACATAAACTACTTGTATGTAGAAAGTTTGTATGTAGAAAAGCCATACAAATCTTTTCTGAACTATATGGTATTATATAAAATTTATTTTTATTTGTAGACTTATTATGAAACACGTTTGATTGCTCCAGAATAGATTGTTGCTTTAAGTTTTAGCAGTTTAGATGCAAATATAACTGATAATTTAAAAAATACTGAAAATCAAATTATAAGTCAAGAGAAGACCTATGACTTCATGAATTATTCTAGTTGCTTAATGAACATCAAACACTTCTCAAACTTTCAAAACTTCTTGGGGGGGGGAAGGATTCCTTATTTTTTTAAAATTGTTTTTACTGAGCTATATAGTTTTACTCCGATCCACTTCTTCCTCCCCACTTCTTCTACCTTCTCCATGATCCCCATGCTTCCCATGCTCCCCAATTTACTCAGGAAATCTTGTCTTTTTTCTACTTCCCATGTAGATTAGATCCACGTATGTCTCTCTTTGGGTCCTCATAGTTGTCTAGGTTATCTGGGGATTGTGAATTGTAGGCTGACTTTTCTTTGCTTTATGTTTAAAAGCTACTTATAAGTGAGTATGTATTATATTTGTCTTTCTGGATCTGGGTTACCCCACTCAATATGATGTTTTCTAGATCCATCCATTTACCTGCAAATTTCAGGATGTCATTTTTTTCATTGTGTAGTACTCCATTGTGTAAATGGACCACTTTCAGCTCAGATTCTACAAGATTTTCAAAGAACTAATAGCAATACTCCTAAATGGTTCTAACTAATAGAAACAGAAGGAACATTACCAAACTCTTTTTACAAAGCTACAATTACCACTACTAGCCTAACCACACAAAGACATGTCTAAGAAAGAGAATTACAGACCAATCTCTCTCATGACATTAATGCCGAAATACTAAATAACATAATGGCAAATCGAATCCAAGAACACACTCAGACAAAATTCATTTAATTTTTAAAGATTCTTTTTCTTCTGAACTATTCTTAGTGAACCTGAATTTTTAGTGAAGGTCTTCTATGTAGGCTAGGCTGGCCTTGAGCTCAGAGATCTGCCTGACTCCTCCTCTGGAGTGATGTGATTAAAGGCATGAACTACCAAACTTTGCCTAGCCTAGGCTGGGAAAATTTGCTTCTTCAAAAACTTGGTAGTTTTAGTGGCTATATATAGTTGGCTTACTTTTTTTAAGATAGAATTTTTTTTAAAAAAAGTCATGTGTATGGGTGTTTTGCCTTCTTGTATATCTCTGCACCGTGTACACGCACCTCATGTGTGCCAGTGCCCACAGGAGGCCAGAAAAGGGGAGCTGTATACCCTGGAACTGGAGTTACCAATGGGTCTTAGCCATCATGTGGGTGCTGAGAATTGAACCCAGGTCTTCTAGGAGAGTCTTAATCCCTGAGCCGTCTCTCAGCCCCCTTTATAGTTCTTAGTATTTACATCTGTGGTCCTGTACTGACTGGGTTTGTGTCGACTTGACCCAAGCTAGAGTCATCAGAGAAGAAGGAGCCTCAGTTGAGGGAAAGCCTCGATAATATACAACTTTAAGGCATTTCTTAATTAGTGGTTGATGGGGGAGGGGAGGGCCCAGCCCATGGTGGGTGGTGGAGGGCCCCGCCCATGGTGGGTGGTGACGTCCCCTGAGCTGTTGGTTCTGGGTTCTATAGAAGGTGGGCCTGAGCAAGCAATGGGAAGCAAGCCAGGAAGCAGCACCCCTCCATGGGCTCTGCATCAGCTCCTGCCTCCAGGTCCCTGCCCTGTTTGAGTTCCTGTCCTGACTTCCTTCAGTGATGAACAGCAATGCCGAAGTGTAAAGCCATATAAACCCTTTCAAATCACCAACTTGTTTTTTGGTCATGGGTGTTTTGTTGTAGCAGTAGAATGCTAACTAAAACAGGTCCCTTTTTATTGCCTTTTCTAGAAAGTGTCGCAGGTTGGCCTTGAACTGAGATCTTTTTCCTTTCACTTTCCAGTTGCTGGTGTCGTGGATGTAAACTGACACACTCAGCTGTGATCCTGTTTTTGTTTTTGAGGCAGGGTTTCTCTGTGTAACACTGGCTGTCCTGGAACTCAATCCTTAGACGAGGCTAGCCTCAAACTCAGATCCTTTGCCTCCTAAGTGTTATGCAATCAACCACCACACCCAGCATTGTGTATGTGCGTGCATGTGTGCATGGGCATGGGGGTCAGAGGTGACAGTGGGTGTCTTCTACAATTACTCTTCACCTGATTTTTGAGGCAGGGTCTCACTAAATCTGGAGATCTCCTGATTGGAGCTCAGCTATCTGGCATCAAGCCCCAGGGATCCTCCTGGCTCTGCCTCTCAGTGCTGGGATTATAGGTATATCCAACCACACCAGGCGCTTTTTTTAAATGTGGGTTTTGGGGGATTGAACTTGGGTCTTTACGCTTGTGGCAAAACACTTCACTGACTGCGCTATCCCCGCAGCCCTTGTGATCTGTTTCCTACTGTGTGCGGTTGAGGGGAGGGCTCTGGCTGGGTGCTGATTGCTGTAAGTTCTTTCTGGGAGCATATGCTGTGATGGTTTTCATGTATGGTAGTCTTGGGGAGTCAAAGAGCCCCACATAGTTGGATTTGGGGGAGAGCTGTGAGCGACACAGACAAGGAGGACTCAAGAAGGAGACTTGGCGGGGATGGGGCTTAGATGGTTTGGGTGCTTGCTAGTTAGTGTAAGGCCTTGGCTTCCATTCAGCGCGCATTACTCACACCTGTAGTGTGTCAGCACCATGGAGTGGAGGATTAGAATTTTCCATTCTTGACTACTTAGGGAGTTTGAGGTTAGACTGTTTCCACTTCCTTTCTAAAAAAAAAAAAAGCCAAAAAACCAAAAAGACTTAGCTAATGTTGAGAGCTGTGAAGGGTGAAGGGGGATGCGTAGATGAAGCACTTCCTTCTTGGAGTAGTATTTGAACTGAGTGTGGCAGGATTTGGTACCAATCTCTGCAGCTAATAAGCCCGATCTATGGCAGCAATCACAGGTTTGCTGATACTGTCCTCCCAAGTAGGGTCATTTAGGCCCTGCTGGGGACATGTGGCTCTGCTCTCGTGTAACTTAGCTATGTGGCACACTCCAGCATTACTCATCAGGGTTCTTCTTTATGCTCTTTTAGCAAAATGGATAAGGGGTTGAACCAAATGGATAGAGCAGAGCGCAGGGATTCATGGTGCAGAGGAAGGATCCCGCCAGCATGATGCGTTGTCTCAGGGTTCACCACTGTTGTGTCTGCCTGCTGATCGTCTTTGTTGTGGTGGTTTCTCACCGAGACAGTTTCCATCTCTTGCAAGGCCCTAAATGAGATTTGCCTGGTGTTGGATGTGCCGTTGTTACCATGGTAACACAAGGTTCTACTTTTTGCTGAGTTATGTAACTTTCGTGCTTGAGTTTATTACTTTGTATGCATTCATCCAGCAGGTGTTAATTAATCATCTGCTGTGAACTGGGCATATTTCTCTCATCTCTCTCTCTCGCTCTCCTCGCATCTCTCTCCTCTTCTCATCTCTCTCTCTCCTCTCCACTCTCTCTCTCCTCTCTCTCCTCTCTCTCTCCTCTCTCTCTCTCTCTCTCTCTCTCTCTCTCTCTCTCTCTTGGTTTTTTGAGACAGGGTTTCCCTGTAGTTTCTAGAGCCTGTCCTGGATCTAGCTCTTGTAGACCAGGCTGGCCTCGAACTCAGAGATCCACCTGCCTCTGCCTCCCGAGTGCTGGGATTAAAGGCATGCACCAGCATCATCCAGCATATTTTTCTCTTTTAATTAAAACACACACACACACACACACACATTATTGTGTTGTGGCTAGAGAGATGGCTCAGTGGTTAAGAGCACTGGCTACTCTTCCAGGGTACTGGAGTTGGGTTCCTAGAACCCACATGGCAGCTAGCAAGTCTGTAGCTCTAGTTCTAGGGTATCTGACACCTCTTCTGACCTCCTTGGGCACTGCGTACATGTGTCTATGTGGTGCACAAATATACATGCAGACAAATACACACATAAAAATCAATTTAAAATATTGTTCATTTGTGAATACCTGCTTGTGTATGCAGGACCATGTGCATGTGCTTGTGTGTATTTGTGCATGTGTGTGCAGGTACACTTGTTTGTGTATATGTGCAGATATATACCAGGTGTTGTTTCTCAAGTGTCACACACTTATTTATTTATTTATTTATTTATTTATTTATCTTGAGATATGGTCTCTCTGGCACAGAGATCACCCAATGTGCTAGACTGGCCATCAAGCAGAAATTCTCCCCCCTGGGCTTCTTCAGCATGTACTACCACACCTGCCATTTTCCCCTCAGTGCTGGCGATCAAATTCAAGTCCTCATTCTTTTTTTTGTTTTTTGTTTTTGTTTTTGTTTTTTCGAGACAGGGTTTCCCTGTAGTTTCTAGAACCTGTCCTGGAACTAGCTCTTGTAGACCAGGCTGGCCTCGAACTCAGAGATCCACCTGCCTCTGCCTCCCGAGTGCTGGGATTAAAGGCGTGCGCCACCACCGCCCGGCTCAAGTCCTCATTCTTGAGCAAGAAGCGCTTCATTGACTGAACTACCTCTATAGTTGGTTGTCCTCACCACACCCCATTTCAGTATTAGGATCAAATAATTCATTGATTTGGCTAGTCTAGCTAGCCAGGTTACTCTGGGGAACTGTTTTTAACTCCTAAACATGGGGGTTATGGTGGCTGGCGTTTGTGCCCACTTAGCATTTCTGTGTTCTGGGGATCTGAATTCATGTCCCCACCCTCATGTGGTAAGTGCTTTATCCATGAAGCCACATCTCCAGCCCCTGGCACTATTCTCCATCCTTGGGATAGTTACTGAACACAGTGAACGCAGACCTCCATCTTGCAGAGCTGGTGTTCATATGAGAACCACACAGGAGTCAGGAGATGTAACCAAAAATATACCTTAGGATGTGCTAGAGAGAATCAAAGCCAGGGGGTGCTGTCCTGGGACAACCTTGATGTTGCAAACCATAGTTGTCACCAATAAAAATGTCACAGAGAAAGCAACGCTTACTGCCAGGAAGCTGAGGAGGATAGGAAGTTGGTCTAGTATGTGGGTGGATGGGGGAACCTTCTGAGTAGAGGAGAAAGCCAGTGCCAAGGCCTCAGGCCAGGTGCAGGGGTGAGGCTGCTGAGTTGGAGGGAACTAGGGAGCTGCAGAGAGTGTTTTTTGACTGTAGAGCGAAAAGAACATTGTGTGTGTGTGGTGGGGGGTAGTGGCAGTGGACTTGAGGAAGCCTTGTTTAGGACCTGTTCTCCTTGGGGACTGCCTGGCATCCTGAGTGAGGAAGCTATACTCATGGTTTCTTTTCTTCCTTTTTTCTTTTTCCCTCTGTCCCTTTACTTTTTAATTTTCCACTTGCTGTTCTTTTCCTTTTGCTTCTTTTTCCTTTTTTGAGACGGCCTTTTTAGGAGCCCAGGCTGGACTGGAACTCCCGATCTCCCAGCCTCCATCTGCTGGATAGCTGGGTGGTGGAGTGCTGGGATTGCAGTTGTGACCACCTTATCCTTTTGGAGGGGTGCTGGGCATGGAACCCAGGGTTTCATTCATACCAGGCAAGCATTCTAACCCACTGGTCCATATCCCAACCTGGTTTTCTTCATTTTAACATGATGAGGTTTGTTTCCTTTCTCCCCCACTGTGTTTCAGGGAGTACTTGGTCCCTCCATGAGGATGTTCTTCTCGATCTGGCATCGGTCCTGTGGCCTGTAAAAGCCCACTGGCAGAAAAACAAGTTTGTATTTCCCTAGAGTTGATCCTAAGAACTGAGTGAAATCACAGCAGAATGGGTTGTATTTGAGGGTGGTTATGTCTTTTATAGTAGCAGAGAGCGGTGGGTGGGCTTTGCTAAAAATGAAGCTCAGCGGTGCTCCCTCAGCTGTGACCTCCTGCTATGAGAATTCGCGTCTTCACTGACAGGTGGAGTAGAGCATGCACTGCCTGTGGACATGATGGTGTTGGCTCCTAGCTACTCAAGAGTTGATATAGAAGGCTTGAAAGTTCTATGCCTGTGTGGGCAGCTTGTAAGTGTAACCCTGTCTGAAAACAAAAAGTAAAATGAAAGCTTGCAGTGTGACTCAATAGTAGAGCACCTGCCTAGAATCCCCCAGTGAGGGGCTGGGGTGTGGCTCAGTGGTAGAGCACCTACCTAGAGTCCCCCAGTGAGGGGCTGGGGTGTGGCTCAGTGGTAGAGCACCTACCTAGAATCCCCAGTGAGGGGCTGGGTGTGGCTCAGTGGTAGAGCACCTACCTAGAATTCCCCAGTGAGGGGCTGGGGTGTGACTCAGTGGTAGAGCACCTGCCTAGAATCCCCCAGTGAGGGGCTGGGGTGTGACTCAGTGGTAGAGCACCTGCCTAGAATCCCCCAGTGAGGGGCTGGGGTGTGGCTCAGTGGTAGAGCACCTGCCTAGAATCCCCCAGTGAGGGGCTGGGGTGTGACTCAGTGGTAGAGGCCCTTCCTAGAATCCCCCAGTGAGGGGCTGGGGTGTGGCTCAGTGGTAGAGCCCCTGCCTAGAATCCCCCAGTGAGGGGCTGGGGTGTGACTCAGTGGTAGGGCATTAGCCTACCATGTGAGCCCCTGGGTTCAATCCTCAGTAAAGAAAAGACTGTAAATTAGTTGGTTCTAAGTTTTGAAAGAGGTGTATGTCTTTCAGACTGAGGAAAAGAAGACAGAAAATACTGAGCATTGGCCCAAGTGGAAGGCAGCTGGGCCTGTTGCTTGAGGGGGTGTAGATTGGCTGAGTCACTTAGGAAAACTGGAAATATTTACTAAGCTGAGCATATGCAAGTGCTGTAATCCAGCACATACACTCACGCCTGTGTTATGTACCCAACAGAAGTGCATGCAACATATGTCCATAAAAAGCCATGTTCTGGAACGTTCTCAGCAGTGCCATGTGTCATAGATTGGCAGTGGAACCACCCAGATGCCCAGCAGGCATGGAATGAGTGAGCAGTGGGCCATAGCTGCATGACAGGATTTTTGGAAGGGACGGGCTGTATCCATTGTGTGTGACCTGTGAGCTTCAAGATTAAGGAAGAGGTTAGAACCGGGCTCTGACTCTACTGTATAAAATAGACTAGGCCAACCTGTGAGAGACCTGTCCCGTAGAGGTGGTAGTCGAAGAGAGTGATGAAGTGTTAATCTCTCATTTTGTTACTTTATAAAAGAAAGCACAGCTGAGCAATACTTTAAAAACAAAAACACAGCCAGGCGATGGTGACGACATGCCTTTAATCCCAGCACATGCGAGGCAGAGGCAGGTGGATCTCTGTGAGTTTGAAGTTTAGCCTGGTCTATAGAGCATGTTCCAGGACAGCTAGGACTACACAGAGAAACCCTGCCTCAAAAAATCAAAACCAACCAAACAAAACCCAAAGCACAGCATCTCTCTATAACTTTTGCTAACCTTAAACTCTATGTAGATTAGGTTGGCTTTGAACTCACAGGAATTTCTTTGCCTGCCACTGCCGCCAGAGTGCTGGGATTAAAGGTGCGTGCAACCATACGTGGCCTTTAGGTTTTGTTTTTCTAGATGGAGTTTCTCTGTGTAGCTTTGGAGCTTGTCCTGGAATTTTCTCTGTAGACCAGGCTGGCCTCGAACTCACAGAGATCCACCTGCCTCTGCCTCCCGAGTGCTGGGATTAAAAGCTGCTGCCACCACCATACCTGAAAATGTTTTATCTCAGTCTCCCAAGTGCTGAGATTATAGGCAAATGTCACCATCCACAGCTCTTTTCTATTATTGTGGGTGTTTGAATACTTTGTGATTAGAACAAACAGAAATTTCAAAGGTAGTTAGCAAAAAAAACAAATGAACAGACTGAATTAAAAAGTGGTTATTTGAGTGGCTGGGGATTTAGGCAGTTTTGTTGTTTTGCAGAAAATTTGAAAATGTGTTGATATCTGAAAAGCACTCCATCTGGAGTGGTGCAGGCTCAGGAATGGGGAAGTTAGCAGTCTTCATAGACTGCGGAGCTGGGGCGGTTGGGCTGGAGTCCTCATGGAGGCTGTGAAAGTCTGCTTTCTTTCCCTTTCCTGCAGTGCTGGGCTGGAATCCAAGCCTCTGCGTGTGTCAGGCAGGTTTTCGCACAGCAGATCCTCCTGCCTCAGCCTGCTGGACTGAGGATCGTGAGGGGTGGGTTCCTCACTGCACTTGGTTTAAAGCTTGCTTTGGTGTGTGCTGGGACTTTAGTAGCACAGTGCTTGCCTGGCGTGCAGGGCTCTGGGTGCCAGCCCCAGCAATGTGTCAAACAAAAGCAGGGAAGTGGTTCCTTTAGGCAGCACCCACATGGGTAGGGCACCTGTCCTTGTCAGGAGAGAGCCTGGCTGCAGCCTGCGGACTCTAGATGGAAGACTACTGCTTCCTGAGTCTCTGGGGCATCCTGGCGTCTCCTGGCCCCCAAGCTGCTGAATCGTCATTTCTAAAGTTGTGCTCATGATAAGGATGAGGAAACTTATGTTCCCATTTCCTGAGGACAGTTTGTTTATTTAAGAACTCAGCTCACAGGTTTTTGTTTTAATTTTATTAAAACTAAATCATGTTTTAAAATATGTGAATGTTTTGTCAGCATGTATGTATGCACGCTGGGTGCAATGCTTGGTATCTGTAAAATCAAGAAAAGGGAGTCGGGTCCTTGACCTTTCAGTTACAAATGGTTGTTACAGTCTCCATGTGGGTGTGGGAATTGAACTTGCAAGGCTGTTAATCATTGATTGGCCAGTCATCTTTCAAACCCCTCAGAGAATCTGCTGAATCAAAAGTGCAGTTTCCTAAGCTTGAGACAGACGGAATCTGCTTACTGAATGCTGAAAGCATCTCCTATTCCAATTACCAACCCTTTTCCCCCAAACTCCTCACTCTTCTTTGATTCAGGATCTTGTTATGTGGCCTGCGTGGTTCTCTGGCAGAGAGAGCCGGGGCAGAACCAGACCTGCTGGACTCTCCCTGGGGCTGAGCGGGATGGCGAGTGTGAAGACTCTGACATGGTGTCCTGTTGTGTGTGTGTGTGTGTGTGTGTGTGTGTGTATCCCCACCCCACCCCGTCTTCAGGGAGAAATGCACTCACTGAGTCTAGAGTCTGTCAAAGCAGTTAATGGTATCAAGCAGGTACTTATATAGGGTTGGGATGGATGAAGGCAGAGTAAGGAGCAAGGGCCAGTAATATTTTGCCACGCTAGCAGTGGCTGGGTGGAGGCGGGTCTAGGTAAGGTAGCTAGAGACAGGTCTCCAAACTCTAGCTAGGCTCAGGAAGTTACACTAGGCTTCACACCAAATCAAATTAGGCTCAGGAATTACACTGGGCCTCATGCAGCCCAACACCTTCCCCTTTTGTTTTTGTCATGACAGTGGAAGACATGGATGACCTGTCTTAGGTCATCTCCCATATGGAGATCTTACCAATCACTGAGTACTATGTACCTCATTTATGAAAAACCCTCTCCATGAACTGCCTTAGGTTGTTGACCCAGCCTGTCTGAGATCTTACCCATCACTGGTCAAGTAGAGGGTGGAGAAGGGGCATTTATATGAGGATTAACAGTCATAGAGTCATATGAGGGCCTCAGACTCCTGAGTGGCCAGCCTATGATAGTATACCTCGACCTGATGTAATTCAACAACCTCCAATCTTTGGTAGATAAATTGTGTGATCTTATTGAACACACAAGGCCCAATAGTAAGAAGAAAAAGGAAAAGGAAGGATCCGAGCAGGGGAAGGAAACAGGGTAAGAATCCATGAAAGCTCATCCACATGGGGTTGTCTGGAGGTTTCGCAATCTCTTCTCCAGGTCTCATCAGGGTAAGCGACGGCATCCATATCTTCGATTGTTTCTGGGGAAGAAGCAGAAAGGCTCTCCTCAGGGGTGGAACATTTCCTAGGAACATCATCATTATCATCTTGGGGTAAATAAGATCTCTAGCCGGCACCCAGATGGGCCTCTTTTCATTTTGAAGGAAGACACATCCAAACCCTCTTCCTGCATTGAGGAGTGGGTCTGGTCCTCTTCAGACTCCAGTCAAGGGGTCCCTCCATTTGACCCAGACAGAACTATAGGTAACTGATGAAGATCAATGTTTTTGAAAAGGAGACAGATATTTATCTTTTCTAGAGAAATTTAGAATATTTAGGGTGAATAATGCCTTTCTCAATTGATCATGTTGGGACAGGGACTCCCTTTTTCCTTTTTTAGTTGAGACTTGAGGTTTGATTGTACCCTTCCATGATGGCCTGTCCCCTTAGATTATATGGAATGCCAGTGGAATGAGAAATTTTACAGGTTTGTAGAAAGTCTATAAAGGCCTTACCTATAAAGCATGTGTTGACCGAGTTTTCTGTCCCACTAGGTCCCACAGCCATAAAGTCCCAAAGAAGCACACAGGATCTACATTAATCATAAATTGATTGGCCTATTAGCTTAGGCTTTTTATTAACTCTTATAACTTATATTAGCCCATAATTCTTGTCTGTGTTAGCCATGTGGCTTGGTACCTTTTTTGGTGAGGCAGTCACATCTTGCTTCCTCTGTCTGGGTGATGACTGCAGACTGACACTTCCCTCTTCCCAGAATTCTCGTTGCCCCGCCTCTACTTCCTGCCTGGCTACTGGCCAATCAGTGTTTATTTAAAATACAAGTGACAGGGTACAGATTATTGTCCCACACAGCAGGCATGGGCCATTATGTGTTTTAATTTGGCTAGGTAAGCCAAGGATGGCAAAGCATTGTAGCATATGACTAATAGCATGCTTGGATTTCTCTCTGGCATGTTCCAAAACTCAGGAGAAGGTATCCACAGGGAAAAAAAAATGTATTTCAGCTTACCAAATGGAGTATAATGTGTAACAACAGTCTACCAGATTAGGTATCTACATGATTAGGGTGAAGCCCCCAGGATTGCTCCCCACCTTTTGGAGGGGAGGAATCTGGAGGGAAGGCTGAGTGAGCCGGTAAACAGAAGCCCTCCATATCCTCAGCACCAGCTCCTGACTCCAGGTTCCAGCCCTACTTGAGTGTCCATCCTGGTCTACAATCTGGTAGTAGCCAGAGAAAGTGGTTATGAGTGACAAACGGAAAGCCCAAAAAATACAAGGAAAAAAAAGCTCCTACAAAAGTTGAAAGAACAAAGAGAATCCAGAACAAGGAGTGTTTAAGGTGGGGCTCTCCAGACCTGCTCCACCAGTATCTTTCTCTTCTCAGAACTGAGGACTATAAAACTGAGCCTGAAAAGACTGATAATAGGAATATTCTTCAGGCAACACAGTCTGCTCCAAAACATTCTAAAAAGAAAATATTGGATAAAGAGAAAAAAATTGTGCAGCCCACAGTGTCCTCAGGGAAAGTGAGCTGATCTGCTGCTACTCGTAGGATTGAGCAGATGGCCCAAAGTCTCCCCTGATATGAGAGAGCCATTCACAAGAGTTACTGATGAGAGTGGACCCAAGAGTGGTGCCTGCCAAGCAGAGGAAGCCAGGTCTGACAAGGCTACTCGTCTGCAAGACTTTTTTTTTCGTAATGTTTTTATTGCGTGTGGACCTGAAAAATATCATTATGCCCAGGATGACTGTCCTGTATCATAGCGAATGCCGTGTCCTGAAGTCATCTTATTCTTGAGTCTCAGCTGCTAAGTATTCTGGATCCAAAAGTCCAGGGCCCTCTGTCGCAGCAAGTCCCCTGCTTCAGAGAAGCCTGTGGCCTGGTTGTCCAGTGGCCTCAGTCCTAGACATTGCCATATGCAGTTGGTGTTTCAAGTATCCGGCTTCTATCCAAACCCTGTGTGGTGATGTGGATGCAGGGTGAGCAGGAACAAAATAGTCCTCAGAAGTGACATCCTGCCCAATGCTGATGACATGGTATCTCCGAGCAACCCTGGATGTGGAGGCTGGCCTGGCCTGCTGGGTGAAACATAGCAGTCTAGGAGGGCAGGATATCGTCCTCTATTGGGGTGGCAGACATCCATCCATGGGTTTTTCATTGTGGCAGTACTAGTAGTACTACTAGGTCTTGTGACCTACACCAAGAAGCGCTGACCCTATCAAGACATCCTGTAGGTCTTCCTTACACCTGCCTTTCCTGAGACGCAGACCTTCTGGCTTCTAGGACTTCAGTTCTGGTTGGCTGAGGAATTGAGGAGGATAAAAGAACCTTGAAGTGAAGAGCAACCAGCGCAACATTTATTACAGGAAACCGGTGTGCCGTTTCTCCCTCTGTGGCTCTGGAAGTATCCTGGGCTTCCCAAGGGTACCAGGCATTAGGCCGATTACCACCTGGGTTAACATTTACAGGTAACAGGTGTGCTGTTTCTCCCTCTGTGGCTCTGGAAGAAGCTACCTCCCCTCGAAATCCTGAAGCAGCCACTTCTCCTCCTAATGCTCCCTCCCCTATAGGGCAGGTCCCTCTGGCAGCAAAGCTGCGGGGCAGAGACTGCTGGGAAGGGGTTTATGGGGGGGTCTGGAGGTGAAGGACCCCTTGAGAGCCAAGGGGCACTGTAAAAGGGGTCTAGGGGCAGGTATACTGAACTAGGTTCCAAAGCAGTATTTTGTTTAGTTGGGTACACTGAACTAAGTTCCAAAGCAGTTTAGTAAAGAACTGCCCCAGTTTTAATGGGGGTACACTCACTCGCAAACTGATTGGCTCATCTGCAATTCTTGCGTTCCTCACACAATGGAGCTTCCTCACACTGAACTAAGTTCTTCACATTGGACACCAATCTGCCGGGTTCTCTGGCAGAAAGAGCTGGGGCAGAGCCAGACCCACTGGACTCTCCCTGGGGCTGAGCATGATAGTGAGTGTTGCGACTCAGCCCTCCCTCCTGGACACCCACTGAGTCTGGAGTCTGTCAAAACAGGATCTCATTTAATGGTATCAAGCAGGGACTTATATAGGGTTGTAATAGGGGTGGAGAAGCTTGGGATAGGTTAAGGTGAAGTAAGAAACAAGGGCCAGTAATATTCTGCCACGCTAGAGGTAGCTGGATGGAGGCGGGTCTAGGTTGGGTAGTCAGAGTCAGGTCTCCAAACTCTAGCTAAGCTCAGAAGTTACACTAGGCTTCACACCAACTCAATTTAGGCTCAGGAAATTACACTGGGCCTCATGTGGCCCAATAGTGGCCAAGGCTGTTAGTAAACTCAAGATCTTCAATACAAGTGCTCTACCACTGAGCCACACCCCAGTCCCTCACTGGGGGATTCTAGGCAGGGGCTCTACCACTGAGCCACACCCCATCCCCTCACTAGGGGATTCTAGGCAGGGGCTCTGCCACTGAGCCACACCCCAGCCCGTCACTGGGGGATCCTAGGCAGGTTCTCTCCCACTGAGCCACACCCCAGCCCCTCACTGGGGGATTCTAGGCAGGGGCTCTATCACTGGGATTAAAGACACGTGCCACCATGCCCAACCCAGACGGCACTGATGGACCAAAAAAAATGATTCCATCCAAGCCTTGCTTGCTGAATTGGTTGAGTTTTTTGGGATTAGTTACAGAAGCACAAAAAACCCATGGGCTACACCAGCAAGTCCGAATCTTAGCATTTGGGATCCTGGGGAGGAAGAACCTTGGTGAGGATCCTGAAGATTCCTGAGCTTTTTGAGACTCTCTTCCCCTCATGGAACAATGTCAGTAGGCTGAGTGTCAGGCAGCTGCTCTGTGTCAAGACAGTGATGGTCAGGAAACAGCCACATGGCGCTTGTGATGATTCTAAGAGAGCTTTCTGTGGTGAAGGATGTCTGTCCTACAAATGTGGAGTTGGGGATGTCTCTAGCAGTCCCTCCATTGGTCTTCCTGGAGTATTGTGGTTCTGAGCTGGGCTGGACTTGGCCTCCTAGCAGCAGTAGATGCAGGGGACTGCCAGTGAGCTGCTTGCCTGTCCCTGTGTATACCGTCCATCTTGCAGGAAGTCTTCTGGCCCGGGAATTGATGTGCTGACCGTCAGCATTTGCAAAAAGGTTGCCTCAGTAAGGGACAGAGAGGGTTATGTCACCATTTACAAGGAAGATCCTGTTTGCTCCTGCCGGCCTTTTGGACTCCTCGATTACCACGTTAGTGTCTAAATAAACATTCAGCAGGAAGACCCTTGGGGACAAGAACTGCACGTGCGTTTGCGTGTTGTTTTATTACTTTTGTTATTTTTGAGACAAGGTCTCTATGTAGTCAAGGCTGGCCTCAAATTCATTTTGTAGCTCAGGCTAGCCAGGCACTCATAAATTTCATTGTTTTAGCCTCCTAGGTGCTGGGATTACAGGCGTAACTGCAGTGCCTGTCTGGAGTCATTACTTTCTCCATAGTGGGTACCTGACTTGTAGAACCACAACATCTTGAGTTTTACTTGTTGTCTGTTTCCCTTTCCTGTTTGTCAGGTGTGGGGGGAGCACATGGCTTCATACTGCCGATGGGATGGCTCCCTCTTATTGTACCTTGTCTTAGTTACTTTTCTGTTATAACAAAAAAACCATGACCAAGGCAACTTACAGAAGCAGCATTTGATTGGAGACTACGGTTTCAGAGGGGGGGTTCGTGACGATCATGGTGGGGAGCATTGCAGCAGGCCGGAAGGAGTGGTGCTGGAGCAGTAGCTGACACTTCATCTTGGGACACAACCATGAGGCAGAGAGGGCTGGCTGGGAATGGCTTGGGCTTTTGAAATCTCAAAGCCCACCACAGTGACATGTCTCCTCCAATAAGGCTATACCCTCCAATCCTTCCCAGATAGCTCCACCAACTGAGGACCAAGTATTTAAATATATGAGCCTGTGGGGGCCACTCTCATTCGGTCCACTGTACCTGCTAGCCCTGTGTATGCTTAGCTCTTCTACGGTGGCTCTAATGCTCTTGGAGTGGGGAGGTCTCTAGAGAGGAGAAGCTTGTGAGACTTCCATGTCATTAGAAGGTATTTCCAGCATTGGAAGTGAGCGCTCACAAAATCTCTGCTGTGGAGGATATTTATTTAGAACCAAGTATTGAACTGAGGGCTTTATACATGCGAGGCGGGTGTTTGTCACCGAGCTGTGTCCCTCCAGTCCCTCACTGGGGGATTCTAAGTTAGCATTCTACCTGAGCTACATTTCCCAGGCCACTTTCTACTTCTTGAGACAGGACTGGCCTTGAGTTCACTGTATCTATCCCAGGTTGGATTTGAGCTCATGATCTTTCCGACTGAGTGTCCCAGGAAGCTCATCTCAGAAGCAGGCAGAGCCCCAGTCATGGCTTCTGGGGGAACACTTTCCAAGTTTTTGTTGGTGGCTTCATAAAATGTTTTTGGACTGGAGGGTAATAAATCTGGAAGGAAGTCAGTGGCATTTATTGAGTGTTTTATTTTCACCAGCTATTTTCAGCTGTGCTGTGTCATTTAATTCCGAGGCGCACTGCCTTTCAGCTGAGAACCCCACAGTAAAGCAATTTGTTCCAGAATGGTTAGAGCAGGGAGAGCGTGAGGTTGTTGGGGCCTGTCTCCGGGACGCTGGAGGACTGGAAGGATTCTTGCTGTGTTCTTGGCAGAGGTGGTACAGGCCCGCTGGGGGGTAAGGGCATCTCTGTCTTTGTGTGTGTGTTGAAATTGGGTCTTGCTCTATGATCAATTTGTCCTCAAAATCTGAATCCTCCTTCTCTGCTTTCTGAGTGCTGGGACTATTAGGCATGTGTCACTGTGCTTACCTCTTGGAAATTCTTTTTCATTACATTTATCCCTTTATTTGTGGTTGGGGGAATACATGTGCCATGGTGCACACGTGGCAATCAGACCAGCTTGTGGGAGCTGACTCCTAGGGATCAAACTAAGATGGTCAGAATTGGTAGCAAGTGCTTTTGCCTGCTGAGCCAGCTCACCAGCTTCCTGACCTGGCTCTTTATGTCCATTTTGTAGGTGATAAATTCTGTGCTCAGAGGTGGTCACTCACTGGCCCACATCCCTGCAGAAATATGGAGCCTGCCTTTGCATTCCAGCTTTGGGCCTGGCTGTTTCTCATCTAGTCTGGTTTACTTCTGCGATGCTGGGGTAGTGTCACTGAAGAAGGTATCGGTTTGCTAAGAGGGCTAAGGTCTGTCTGTGATGCTCATACCGAAGAATCCAGAATATCCCTTTCTGTTTCTGTCCTTACTGCTGCTAGTGGTCCAACCCATGACATTGTAGCTGTCCAAAACAAACTGTTTTTGTTTGTTTGTTTTGAGATAGAGTCTGAGTGTGTGGCTCTGGGTAGTCTTTAGCTCAGAGATCTCCTCCTGCCTCTGCCTTGGAGGTGCTGGATTACAGGTGTGTGCTTTTTCTTTCATTTAAATTTGATTTTGAGGGACTGGAGAATGGCTCACAATTGAGTGCTTACTGCTCTTGCAGAGGACCCACACAGTGACTCACAACTGCCTATAAATCCAGTCCCAGGGCATCCAGCACCCTCTTCTGGCCTCTGTGGACTCCAGCACTCACGCAGTGCACATAAACTCGATGCAGGCCCTCACACATATTCATAAAATAAATAACATTTTTTTAAAAGTTTTTAAAAGTTTTGAAAATATGGACCCCTTAAACTTTTTTGTTGTTGTTGTTTGTTTGTTTTTTGTTTTTTTGAGACAGGGTTTCCCTGTAGTTTTAGAACCTGTCCTGGAACTAGCTCTTGCCCCTCACTGGGGAAGTCTAGGCAGGGTGTTCTACCACTGAGCCACACCCCAACCCCTTAAACTTTTTCCCCTCTCAAAGATAGGGTTTCAGTATGGAGTCCTGGCTATTCTGCCACTCCCTGTGTAGGTCAGGCTGGCTTCAAATCAACAGAAGTCTACCCTTCTGTGCCTCTGCAGTGCTGGGATTAAGGAGTGTTCCACCATGATTAGCAGGCCCCTGAATTTAGCAAATTAACACCTGGGGTCATAATGTGCTGTGGTTGGTGCTTCAGTAGAGAACTGTGAGGACATTTGGGTTCTTAGACGTGTTAGTGTGGTTTTAATGTTTGGGTTCTCTCTCTCTCCTTCCTCTTGTGTGTGTGTGTGTGTGTGTGTGTGTGTGTGTGTGTGTGTGTAGATGATGCCAGAGGAGTTCAACTGGGGTGTTGGTGGTATTCTTCTGGAGTCTCCCACCTTGAAAAATTTACAGATATTTATTTATTGTATGTTCCATGTTTGCATGTGGAGGTGAGAGGACAACTTGCAGGAGTCAGTTCTCTCCTACTTTTATGTAGGTTCTGGGGATCAAAGTCAGTAGTCATGTTTGGCATGGGCCTATCCTTCTGAGCCATCCTGCCAACTCTGTTATTTATTTCCTTACTTGTTGGTGTACAAAAGAGCTCCACAATAGCCCGGAATGGAGTATAACAAAGGTTTATTTATCTGGGGATAAAGTTACAGGAAGGGTAGTGCTCCACAGTCCTCTGCCAGTGCTGAGAACAGGAAATGAATCCAGCAGCTGAGAGACCCATGCCCAAAGTGTGCTGGTATCTTAAAGGCTGTTGGCTGAAGGAGAGCCCACAGCACTCACCTGTTTGTTTATTTAAGACAGGATTTCTCTGGATAGTCATGGATGTCCTGGAACTCACTCTGTAGACCAGATGGCCTCAATCTAAGAGATTCACCTGCTTCTGCCTCCAAAGTGCTGGGATTAAAGGTGTGTGTCACCACTGCCTGACTCTTCCTTCCTTCCTTTCTACCTGCCTACCTGTATATCAGTGTTCTGCCTGCATGTATGTATGTGCACCATGCAGAGGCCAGAAGAGGGCATCCAATCTCCTGGAATTGGAGTTAAATTGGGTTGTGACCACCATGTATGTGTGCTAGGAACTGAACCGGTTGGTGTCCTCTGCAAGAACAGCAAGTGTTCTTAAGTGCACAGCCATCTCTCCAGCCCCAACCAGCTTGTTTTTGGAACATGGGCTCTCTCAGTATTCTTTTTTTTTCCTTTAAATGAGTGTGTGTGTGTGTGTGTGTGTGTGTGTGTGTGTGTGTCCGTCCTTGTGATTGTGGATATGAGTGTGAGTGTGTGTGAGTGAGCAAGCCTGTGTGCCGGTGAAGAACCTCAGGTGTGTCACCTTTAGAAACACTGTTTACTGCCTTTGAGACAGGGTTGTTGTGTGATTTTTTAGCTCTTTTAGCTTTTGGGGGGCCCACCACCCAGCTCCCAAACAAATCACACACGGAGGCTTATTCTTAGTTATGAATGCCCAGCCTAAGCTTGGCTTGTTTCTTGCCAGCTTTTCTTAAATTATCCCGACTATCTTTTATCTTTTCTCTATTTCCCTATACCTTTCTTCACTTCTTTCTCCATGGCTTGCTGTGTAGCTGGGTGGCTGACCCCTGGTGTCTTCCTCTCCTTGTCCTCTTGCTTTTTTTCCTCCTAGATTTCTCCTTCTATTTGTATTCTCTGCCTCAGCCCTGCCTATCCTTAGTCCTGCCTCACTATTGACTGTGCATCTCTTTATTAGGACCATCAGGTGATTCAAACAGGCACAGTAACACAGCTTCACAGAGTTAGACAAATGAAGCATAAACAAGAATCACACATCTGAAAATAATATTCCCCAACACAGGGTTTCTCATTAACCTAAAACTGGATTATTAGGCTAGGTTAGGCCAGCTGGTCAACAATCCCAGCTATCCTCCTGTCTCTGCCTCCAGTATTGGGATTATTAGTGTGTGCCATCACGCCTAGCCTGGAGTCGTGGGTGCTGGGGATAAGTTAGGTCCTTGTGTGTACATGATAAGTACTGACTGGCCTTTCCTCCAGCCTCTTTCTTTATTCATATACATATATATGTGTATGCATGTATACACACACATATGTTTAGCTTTTTAGTCTTCATTGTTTAGGTTGGGGTGTGTGCACCAGCCACAGTATGCTTGTGGAAGTCAGGAGGACTTGAGGGAGTTGGTTCCCCCTTTTACCACTTAGGTCATCAAGCTTGGTGGCACCATAACCTGTTGAGCCATCTTATGAGTCCCTCTCCTTAATTTTTGAGACAGGGTCTGTGTAACCCAGACTGATGAAGGACTCTGCTCCTTTGTTCTCTTAAATCCTGAGGGCACTCAGGGTTACATGTGTACACCCCCACATCTGTCTTTCCAGGGTGTTAGAAGCTAGGGTGGAAGTGCCGTTTGTGCTGTTGAGATCTGCCTTTTAGGTTCTCCTGTGTGCAAAGTTCACATTCTTCACGCGCATGTGACCCTTTGGTAATCATTAGTGAGATTTCAGGCTGTGTAGAGGACTGTCTTACCTTAATCTCTGGGGAAATCTTACAATAAAAAAATGCCTTTTTTTTTTTTTTTTTTTTTTTTTTTTTGGAAAAGCACACAACTGTGATTCTAGTGCCTGGGAGCCGAGGCAGGAGATATTTGTTGAGGCTAGACTGGTCTGTGTTTTGAGTTCCTGCCAGCCAGGGGTAAGGTAGTGAAGCCATGTCTTGAACAAATATTTCTTAATAGAAATCTCTGTTACCCCTCTGTTTATTATCCTTCTTCCAGCTCTGTTCATTTTTCTGTCCCTATGTCATTTATATTACATTAGTGATTTTAGCAGGTAGCATGTTTTGAGATTGAGCATCATGCTGTATCCCAGACTGGCCTTAGACTAAAGGCAGGCTGTGGTTATTCTGCCTCTACCTCCCAGATTTTGGGATTTTGTTTTTATCGTTTTATTTTTTGTGTAGACCAGGCTGGCCTGGAGATCAGGACCCTCCTGCCTCAGCCTCTTACTGCTAGAATTACCAGGGTGCACCATTCTATCCTGCCTACATCAGCCTGGTCAGTCTCTTTCATTTTCTCTTGCCTTGAGTTCCTGACCCTCCTGCCTCTACCTCCTGGAAGAACAAGGCATATACCATTGTGTGTTTGTCTTTTGACAACTATGGTTTAGATAAAAAGTTGGCTGTTGATCTGACATTAGGGTTTCCTGGTCTTCTAAACTCATGCACCAGGGAATTGTTATTTTTATTATTTTGGTTTTTTGAGACAGGATTTCTCTGTGTATCTCTGGCTGTCCTAGAACTCACTCTGTAGAGCAGGCTGGCCTCGAACTCACAAAGATCCATCTGCCTCTGCTTCCGTGAGTGCTGGGATTAAAGGTGTGTACCACCACTGCCCAGCTTGCACCAGGAAGTTCTAAGAATGGACACTGTGGTGATTTGAATGGGAATGGCTCTATAAACTTGTATACTCGAATATTCGGTCCCTAGTTGGTGGAACTATTTGAGAAGGACTAGGAGGTGTGGCCTTGTTGGAGAAGTTGTGGCTTGGAGGTTTAGCTCTGTTCTGCTTCATGCTTGTAGATCGAGATATAAGCTCTTAGCTACTGCTCCAGTGTTGTGCCTGCCTGTCTACTGCCATGTGCCCCAACTGTGTCGGTCATAGATGTTTGGCTGGATGCTCCAGCTTGCTCCTGCAAAAGCCCCATTTTCTTTCTCTCCAAACCCCACCCTCTCAGAGAATCTCCAAAAAATCCAGTTTGGCATTCTTGGTGGCAGGGAGCTGAATCACTTGGTAAAGTGCTTGCCACACAGGTTCACGGACCTGAGGTTTGCCTCCCAGACCCCACATAAAAGACCAGGCATAGTGACGTTGAGGAGGCAGAGACAGGAGGGTTCCTAGATGAAGGGGGTTTCCTACTTTCCCAACTTTGTTGAATTGATACATTCCGGGTAAAGTAAGAGACTCCTGTCTATCATGGCTTGCTCCTAGAACTCTGACTGGGGCAGAGGGAATGGAAAAAGGACGGACATAGATGCACATACAGCTGGGGTGGGTTTGTTATGCTTGCTCTGGTGAAGCAGCACCAGCTACACAACAACTTGGAACTTCAGCACAGTAGGAGGTTAGCTAATAGGTCTGTAGGAGAGCAGTCTCAGGTTGCAGTTGTAGTTTTTGCACATACTGACCATTGGTTTGTAAACACTTGTACTTGGACCAGAAGAAGCTTTGCCATGCCTCTGAGCAGGAGGAAGATTTTGCTAATTCCCATGGTCCTATGGCATTGGTATCCCTCATGGCTGTGCCATGTCACCAATACACATTCAGTCAGGTCTTCACTTACATATTCATTCAGAGTATCCTTGGCTTCCCACAAGACCCTGTCTGGGGAAAAAAAAAAGAGGGGACCAGAAAGATGTCTCAGCAGTTTAGAGCATTGGCTGCTCTCCCAGCAGACCCAAGGTTCAATTCCCAGCACTACACCTAATAACTGTCTGTTAACACCAAGTCCAGGGCATCCAATACCCTCTTCTGGCTCCCATGGGCACTGCATGAACCTACTAGACATACATGAAGGCAAACATATATACCTATTTTAAAAGATGATGTAGATGGCAGAAAGGATAACATGTGAGACTGACCTATGGCCTCTACATACTTGTACACAGACATGGGTTTACTGGCACCATCATGGTAGTGGTGTCTTTTTTCCTGGTGGTAATGATGTGCAGCATTTCTCTGTGTGCTTTGTGACCTCTGTACATTTTTGGAGAATTTATAACAATTTATACAATTTATAATTGTTTGTTTTACAATTTATAAATTAAGCAATTTATAAATTAAACAATTTATAAATTGTTGTTAAATTTCAAGCATTCCCTTCCTCCCTAACTGCTCTTTAATAGTTCTCCATGGACTTATCCATTCACACAGATGAAGCCTCCTAGTAGGGTTTCTTCTGGGTGTTGTACCCTGGGGAAGGGGGTGGGTCTGGTGTGGCTCTGTGGCTGTGGCCAGAGTCCATTTGCTGAGCCAGCACAGGATACAGGGAGGCCCTACTCCCTGAGCAGCTGTCGTTACCTGTCTTTATCTTGTCTTCCTCAGGCCCACGAACATCCCAGGTCACTGAGCAGCGGGACCTGGACCCTGGGCGAATGCAGATGCCGCAGGGGAACCCGTTGCTGCTGTCCTACACCCTGCAGGAGTTGCTGGCCAGGGACACGGTGCAGGTAGAGCTCATCCCTGAGAAGAAGGGCCTGTTCCTCAAGCATGTGGAGTATGAGGTTTCCAGCCAGGTAACTGAGACTTGACATCGTGCTTCAGGGGAGAGCCCCAGACCAACCTGGGACAGGGTGGTGGGAGAGCCGTCTGGCTGGCTCTACAGTGTGACCCAACACCTGATGACACAGTTGAGCTGGCCAGACAACTTCTGAATACCTGCTGGTGCCAGAAGCTGGTTTCCAGCTCAACTGGATCTCTATCAGGTCAATTCTTTTGAGTGAAATCTTTTTTCTTATGAATCTTAATATCTCTCTGTGTCTGTTTTTTTATTTTTTTTTTGACAGGATCTTGCTATATAACCCTAGCTGGCTTTGAACTCATAGCAATCCTAGTGCCCTGGCCTCCTGAGTTTTCAGATTATAGGCCTGCATTACCAGACCTGGCTTGTAGAATTTTTTTTTTTTTTTTGAGATAGGCTTTGAACTATCAGAGATCTGCCTGCGTCTGCAGATATTCCCCAAATACTGGGATTAAAGACATTTGCCACCATGCCTAGCTACAGTCTTTTTGACTCCAGAGTTCATGCCTGTGCTGGTTGGCAGTGTGGGAAATTCTCTGACAATTAGAACATCATCCTTGGGTAATCTGGGCCCCTACCCTGCCTTCTGTTTACATAGGAGGACCAGCTCATGCCCTTCACCTCTTTGGTGATGCCACCTTCCTGCTCTCAGGCACACTAATGTCTGGGTTCATCAGACACAGCTCTGCTGTGATGGTCTTGGTGATCCGCATGTGGTGTCTCCAGGGCTTTGCCTATCTTGGTCATTTTGTGCCTTCATCCATGTGGTTTGTTTGTTTGTTTGTTTTTGTTTTTGTTGTTGTTTTGTTTTGTTTTTGTTTTTTGGCTGTCTTGCCCCAGGTAGGATGGATTTGGGAGCGTTTTGCCACCTGTCCTGTGATAGAGTAGTTCGTGGTTAACACTGTCTTCAGTACGTGAGAGACTTGTAGGAACAGTACAGGGCCCACACCCTTCTGAGAACGCACGGCCCTAGCTGTGCCAGGCTTAGTCTGAAAAGCAGTGAGTATCTCATCTTGGGGCAAAGGCCCAGTGTGCAGGTGTCCTTCCTGTCACAGATGTCTGCCATATCTGTCATCCTCCCTCCGCATCTCCTTCCTTTCTTCCCTTCCTTCCTTCCTCCTTCCTTCCTTCCTTCCTTCCTTCCTTCCTTCCTTCCTTCCTTCCTTCCTTCCTTCTTCCCTTCCTTCCTTCCTTCTCTCCCTTCCTCCCTCCCTTCTCCCCTCCTTCCCTCCTTCCCTCCTTCCTTCTTTTGAGGCAGTCTGTAACCAAGGCTAGTCTGGAAGTCCTAGGTACCCCAACTGACTCTGAAGTCTTCTCTCTGCCTTCCAAGTCTGGGATGATAGGAATGACTCTCTGCTCTGTAAAGTCAGGACTCGCAGGGCCTTTGCTCACCAGCAGTCAAACTGTGCTTGGGCTTGCCGAGTTGAGCTGGGCCTCCTCGGGGACAGCAGATCCATCTGCCACCCTGTGGTCTTACCTTGCCACAGTGTAAGCTGTGAGAACCTGGGAAGGGACTCTTAGCTGCAGTGAAGCAGCCCTTACTCCTGGGCCAGGTAAACAAAATGTGGGAATTGCAGGGTTTTTTTTCCTATGTTTTTTGTTTTTTTCTTTCCTTGTTGGGATCTGTTTCTACTTCTCAGTGGTAGGGTCACAGGTGTGTGCCACCTTCCTGCTTTTTCATGGATGCTAGAGGTCTGAATTCAGGTCCTTACGCTTGTGTAGTGAGCACTGTACCTATCTGGCCATCTCCTCAGCCTCATGATTTACTTTTTAAGAGCAGGATGATTCCCATCAAAGAAGTGAAGAAGTCTCATCATGGCAAAGTGCTATCTAAATGTTATAATTTGTATTTCTATATAGAATTGTAAAACTTTTACTTTTGGCAAAAACTTGGGGAAGCTTGGAGTACAATGTGTGGTCAAGGCTAGCCTGGGCAGCTTAGTGGGACCTGATTTCAAAAAGTAAAAAGAGGGATGGGGATGTAGCTCAGTGGTAGAGCACCTGCTGAGAAACCCCCAGTGAGGGGCTGGGGTATGACTCAGTGGTAGAGCACCTGCCTAGATTCCCCCAGTGAGGGGCTGGGGTTTGGCTCAGTGGTAGAGCAGCTGCCTAGAATCCCCCAGGGAGGGGCTGGGGTGTGGCCCAGTGGCAGAGCCCCTGCCTAGAATCCCCCAGTGAGGGGCTGGGCTATGGCTCAGTGGTAGAGCACCTACCTAGAATCCCCCAGTGAAGGGCTGGTGTGTGGCTCAGTGGTAGAACAGCTGCCTAGACTCCCCCACTGAGGGGCTGGGGTGTGGCTCAGTGGTAGAGCCCCTGCCTAGAATCTCCCAGTGAGGGGCTGGGGTGTGGCCTAGTGGCAGAGCCCCTGCCTAGAATCCCCCACTGAGGGGCTGGGTGTGGCTCAGTGGTAGAGCACCTGCCTAGACTCCCCCAGTGAGGGGCTGGGGTGTGGCTCAGTGGTAGAGCCCCTGCCTAGAATCCCCCAGTGAGGGGCTGGGGTGTGGCCTAGTGGCAGAGCCCCTGCCTAGAATCCCCCACTGAGGGGCTGGGTGTGGCTCAGTGGTAGAGCACCTGCCTAGACTCCCCCACTGAGGGGCTGGGGTGTGGCTCAGTGGTAGAGCCCCCTGCCTAGAATCCCCCAGTGAGGGGCTGGGGTGTGGCTCAGTGGTAGAGCACCTACCTAGAATCCCCCAGTGAAGGGCTGGGGTGTGTGGCTCAGTGGTAGAGCAGCTGCCTAGAATCCCCCACTGAGGGGCTTAGGTGTGGCTCAGTGGTAGAGCTCCTGCCTAGAAGAAATGGTGTGGTTGCTGATGTCCTGCTTGCTGTGCTCCCTTTGTTTTGTAGCGTTTCAAGTCCTCTGTGTACAGACGCTACAATGACTTTGTGGTCTTCCATGAAGTGCTGCTTCACAAGTTCCCATACCGCATGGTGCCAGCCCTTCCGCCCAAGAGAGTGCTGGGAGGTAAGTCAGGGTTCAGGGAGGCCAGAGAAGTGGGAGCAAGCTGCCCTCCTAAGTGGCATGGTGCTGGGTGGGCCTCTTGTAGCCCAGGATGCTGCTGCTTATGGTCTAGGAGGGGCTTGCAACAGGGCTGCAGTATACACGAGCTTTGGTTGTTCTGGGGTAATAGCTGTGGCTTAGTCCTGTTCTGGAGGAGAGTGGCCAGCCTCAGGTCCTTTCTGGCCCCAGTGTTGTTTGGCAGGGTGCTTTAGGCTGTCTATGGGATTACTAGTATCTGACTTGCTTTTTGTAGGGTGCCAGCCATCACAGGATCTTACTTGTGAACCGCAATGACCTCAGAACCCTACTAAAACTTGATTGATTGGCCTGTGTATTGCTTCTCTCTCCCCTCCTTCTCTCCCTCTTGGTTTTTCAAGACAGGGTTTCTGGGTGTAGCACTGGTTGGCCTGGAACTAACAGAGTTCCACCTGCCTCTGCCACCCGAGTGCTGGGATTAAAGGTATGAGCCATCACACCGAGCTTGTATTGCTTTTCTTGTTGCTATAACAGAATGCCCAACAAAGGCAATGTGAGGAAGGATGGTGCAGTCTGCGGAGCGCTCATAAGGCAGCTGGTTACATTGCATGCATAGTCAGGAAAGGAGAGGTGGAGGTCTCAGCTCTTTTTCTCACCCTCAGACCAGGGCAGAGTTCTGGTCACCTTTAGGGTGTGTCTTCTCCCTCCAATGAATCTTATCTAGAAACTTCCTCACAGACCTGTCTAGAACTGATCTCCTAGGTTATTCCAGATCCTATCAATCAAGCTGACAGTAATCAACCGTTAAATGAGTAGGCCACTCATGGTGGTTGATGCAGGAGGATCTTGAGTTCCAGGCCAGTCTGAGCTATACCAGACCCTGTCTCTACAACAGAAAAGTAAGACTTTATGCCTAGACAAGGCACAGTGACTGCCAGTTCACTTTCCCCATTTCCCTACCTTTCTAGTGCAATTGACTCTGCACAGGGAGGAACTTGGTTGGGTTTTATGTAGTGAACCTCCTCAATGTGGATATAAAACATGTATACATCTTATACCTGCTGGTGGCTCCGGTTTCTGGTGGCCTGCTCCTTCCCAGCCCTCTGTACCTCTGGGAAGCTGTGCTCCTCAGTAACCAGTGAGCTGCCAGGGAAGGACCCTTGCCTGAATCCACCAGGTCGTAGTGCCTGTGATTGACAGAACTCTAGGCAAACATTGTCACCTGACTTGGCATTGGAGCCCGGCCTTGTGGACACTTAGAGGGCTTGGGATGGTGGTGGGTATGGGTGTGGGCCTTATCTCATTTTGTTTCCTTTAAAACTTAACGTTAAGACTAGCTGTTCTCTGCTCCTGAGTGTTGGTATTATCATGTGTCACCACACCTGACTTTTGGTATTGTGTTAAAGTAACTTGTAACTTGGATAATCCTGGAACTCTCTGAGAGCACAGTCTTCCTGCCTCAGCTTCTTAAGTGCTGAAATTAAGGCCTGCTTGCCACCATGCCTGCCCTAATAATAACAAACTTCTACGCTATGAGTGCAGGGAAGCTGAGCTGCATCATCAGCCATGATAAAGCTGTGTGCTTCTCGTGATGTTTTACCACATTCTCCTAAGTTGCCTGTGGTATATGGTGGCTGGTGTGAAGTTACACTGGTTTCCAGACTGCTTTTTGTGTGAGCTCTGCAGTCCAGGCCTGACCTCAGACACTGTAGCTCTGGCTGTGTTCCATCTTGCTATAGTTTCTTGCCTCAGTCTCCCAAGTGCCTAGGAAACAGAGATGTGTGTGGCACCCAACCTCCCAGTGTTCTCCATTGAAACGGACAGTCTTGGCCATTCCTGCACCTATGCATGCTTGGGGCCTTGGAGGTGGAGCTCTGCTGCCCTCTGTTCTTAGCCTCAGAAGCTGACTCTGAGCAGGGCTCGCAGACTCCATAGTAACCCTGTACTCTCCTCCAGCCGACAGGGAGTTCATCGAGGGCCGCCGGAGGGCCCTGAAGCGCTTCATCAACCTGGTGGCACGGCATCCACCCTTCTCAGAGATGTGCTCCTCAAAATCTTCCTCTCTTCAGTGGCTCAGTAAGTGTGTCCCTCAGGGTCCTGTCCTGGGGAAATTCTGGGGCCTTAAACTCTTGCTGTATTCTATTTTTTGTTTGAAACCTGTTTGCACACTTAGGCTGGCCCAGCTTGGGATTACACTGGAGGCAATCTTCCCGTCGTCAGCCTCCCCAGTGTGGAGCCCATACCTGGATTTTTATTCCTTAACCCTGTGTTTTCTTCCTGTCTCCTGTTCCTTGTTTGAATGTCCAGAGTGGATTTGTTTATGATTGACAGAGCAAGGTTTCTTTCTGTAGTACAGGCTGGGCTGTTTGGGGACCAGCCTTGACAAAAATACCTCTTGCCAGGGTAGAGGTGTGGGGATTTAGGAATGGAGTAAAAGAATAGGAAGAGGCGAGTGAAAATAATAAAACGGAGAAACATGGAATAGTACCAGGAAGGAATTCCAGTGAGTACTGAAATTTGTCCGCATTTAATTTCCAACTGTTTAAAATACCCCTGACCCCAAAAGGTAGGAGTATGACAAAAAAACTACATTAACATAATATAAGAAATGAACATTTCAATGAAGGTTGCAGGCTAGAAACAAAACAAGTTCATGCTCATACCCTAGGCCAAAACATTCTGTAGGCAAACAACTGCCTGGGTGGAATACAAAGTTATCTCCTTAAGGGAACTGGAACTTAGTTGGATCCTTAAACTTTTGTTTGAGGTAGGAACATATCTACTTCTCTATTCCTGAAGTACAAGGTCTGGCTATTAGCCATACCTGTTGACAGTAACCTAGATAGCAGAACTCTCTGCTCTACATTTAGGTGGGATCTTTGTTTTCGGTAGAAGCACAATAACCTTGAAGGAACGAGAGGTAAGTTCCAACCCTCTGACCTTTGGTCAGCATGGAAATAGGCTCACATTTTTGGACCTTCATACAGTACATTATTTTAAAGAGGCTTCCTTGTGTGACTTGGAGGCTTTGTGTACCTCTGGCCATGGTCCCCTGGAGATAGAAGCTTTCTTCCAGTGGGGCTGTGGTGGAGTCTAAGGCAGGACATCATGTGTGCCTGTGTTAGGAACCACAGTACTGTATATAGTACTGTGCCCAGGAGTGAGCCCAAGTGTTTTTAATTGTTAGGTGGGAGGTACCACCAGTTCTTGGTAGGTGTACCATTCAGCCTGTACACCATGGGATGGTTCGTGAGTCAGGCAAGGGGCTGGAGATTAAAACACAAGAGACAGAGACAGGGGTCATCCTTGAAACAAGAATGCCACTTTTTATTATGTTCCAGGGAAGTTTATATAGGGCCACACCCTAGCTCTCGGAATTATTCAGCTGCAAGCCCACCAGAAACCACTCCCCTACCATCAGGAGCTCATGAGGGTCTCGTGCCTAGAGCAGCTGCAAGTACAGGAAAACAGTGTTTATTCCAGCAGGCAACGGGTCATAGAAAATTCAGGGTCTGAGGGTCTGTAGTCCCCAATAGGCAGGCGGGTTCTGTGATGGGTGAACAGAGTGGGGAGGGAAATATGCATTTGAATGAGCAATCACGGCCTTCCGACCTTTACCCAACTCCTAGGCAGGGGACATGGGGCAGTCAGGAGTGAGCCCAGTTTGTGTTGTATACTGTGTGTGTGGAATATGTACATGCTGAGTCTTGTGTCTGTGTGTGCATGCTGAGGGTAGAGGAGGGTATCCTGTTCTCTCCATCTTCACCTCAGTTTCTAGAGACAGGGCCTTTTACTGGACCTGGGGCCGGGCTGGTAGCCCACTCCAGCCTTCCTCCTGTCTCTACTTCCCTCATGGCCATATACAGTTGTTTACATGCTGGGGTGTCGAGCTTGTCCTCATGTTTTAGTGGCAAACGGTCCTACCCACTGAGCCAGCTCCCCAGGCCAGCTCAGCTTTTACTTCCCCAAGGGGCAGCTGGACTCCTTAGGAGGTCCTAGGCTTTCACTTCCAGCAGGTGACACCCCTGGGTAACTCTTCACCCACAGTGGATAGTGTAGGTGCTTACAGCCTTCCTCGTTTGTTTGTTTATTGTGCCTTCGAACCTTGGGCCTCATGATGTCGGCACCTACTTGCTGTCCAGTGAGACTGCTAGCCCTAGTGTGGTTTTCGAGCCTGGGGTGCAGTGGTGTTGGATTCTAGAGCAGGAATGAGGGTGGAACCAGGAAGCCACCTGTACTCCAGGCAGAGGCTTAGGCAGAGGGTATGGCGCTTCTTTTTGGTTTTTCAAAGCAGGGTTTTTCTGTGTAGCCTTGGCTGTCCTGGAACTAGCTCCTGTAGACCAGGCTGACCTCGAACTCATAGAGATCCACCTGCCTCTGCCTCCCGAGTGCTAGGATTAAAGGTGTGTGCCACCACTGCCTGGCGTGTATGGCACTTCTTACTTATGTTGACAGGAAGGTTTCTTGTCTCTTTGTCTGTCCATGGATGGTCTGTGTGTATAAAGTCCCTGGTCCTCAGTTTTCCTTTTTGGTAAAAGAGAATTAGAAATTGTCTTTAAGCTTCTTCACACAGGCTTGGCTGCCCACTGTGTGTTTCTGTTTCCCAGGTGACTCTTTGCCTGATTTGAAGGCTTGGCTTTCCTAGTGAGGTCTTCATCCAGAGCCACATGTCAAGGCCCGGCCTGAGACCAGTGCCCCTACTTTTCCTTTCCTACCAACCGTCCCAGTGCTCTACAGATCTCTAACCCTGAGGATCTGTTTACAGGAAGCAGCAGTCTCTTCCTGTCCACTGCTGCATGGAGTCTGAAGGATCTTGTGGCCCCATGCCTGTCTTGGGTCCATGCCGAGCCTGTCGTAGGTGGAACTTTGTGATTCTGGACATGGGCCTCGCTCTTTTCTGGAGGTGGCGCTTGGCTGTGCTCCTGTCCTTCTGCTGGACTCTTTAACTGCAGTTTAACTCTAAGGGTCTATGAGACAGCAGAGACATTTTGGAATGCCGGAAGGCCGGCAAATGCACGAGAACAGATTTCTCTTCAGAAGGCTGCCTCTGTTTTTCACTGTTTAAGACAGGGACTGGAACTCAGGAGTCCCCCGCCCCCCTCAGCCTCTTGAGTTCTGGGATTGCAGGCATGCACCACCTCACCAGACTCCTGAAGAAGCTTGTATTTGTCTGTCTCCCTCTCTCTTCTAATAGCGTGCGTGCATGTGTGTGTGCGCACACACCCTATGGTGGATGTGTGTAGTATGTGTGCAGTTGTGAATGTCTGTGTGCATGCATGGAGCCTGAAGGAGGACATCTGGTGTCCTGCTCTATCACTGTCTGCCTTACTCCTTTGAGACAGGGTCTCTCACTGAACCTGGAGTTATGCTGGTAGTCAAAAAGTGCCAGCCATTCTGCCTCTGTTCCCCAGTGCTGGGTTACAGGCGTATGAGGCAACATCTGACTTTTGGCCTGCGCTCTAGGGATTCTGAATTGGATGCTTGTGTAACAAGTGCTCTTACCCATTGGACCATCTTCCCAGCCTCACTTTCCTGAGACAGGGTCTCGTTGTGTAGCCCCTACTGGCCTGGAGCTCTTTCTCCTGCCCGAGGTCTCCCCAGTGCTGAGATGATAGGCAAGCCTCACCAGGCCTAGCTCTCGTGTTGGCTGAAGTAAGGCGCTTACTTGCTCTCAGCTGGGTGTCATTTCCAGCAGAAGAGGATGAAGCTGTCTCTTTCCTCTTCCAGGATGTTCAGCACAAGCTCAAGGAGGCGGCCCAGTGCGTTGGAGATGAATTCACGAACTGTAAGCTGGCTGCTAGGGCTAAGGTAGTTTTCTGATTTTGGGTTTTCCTTCTCCTCTTAAGCAGATGAATGGTAGTGCTAACCCTTGGTTATCCTCACCATGCCTCTGTTGGGCGATGGGGATCACACCGTTATCTACCACCTGCCCTTGTTGGATCCCCTTGTAGCGGGGTTCAGCTTTTAGCCATGAGTAAGCAGGCTCCAGGATGTCCTCCTCTCTCTGAGACTAAACATCAGGCCACTGTCTCTTTTCTTGCCACCCTTTCCTAGGACTTCCTCCCAGCTGACATCCAGACCCAGTTTGCCATGAGTCGGGAGCTGATTCGAAATGTCTACAACAGCTTCTACAAACTTCGAGACAGAGCCGAGCGGATTGCGACCCGCGCCATCGACAATGCTGCCGATCTTCTCATATTCGGGAAGGAGCTCAGGCATGTGGCCCGTAGGGACTGTGGCATAAGTCTGGTTGGGGGCTGGGTCTGCCTACCACCCTGACCCATTGCACTGTGGGAAGAAGAGTTGATCCACAGGTAGTGGGGAGGGGGCAGGAGAAAGCAGTGGTGATGGTTATACAGGGCGCTGGGACCCTCACACAGCTCCTATAGCTCCCACAGTGTAGTCTTCTTGGCACCTTGCACTGCTGTGAGAAGACACCTGACAGCAGCCACTTAAGGGAGGAAAGAAGTGTTGATTGTGTCACACAGTCTGTGGGTGCACAGTCCGTCATGGCAGGAAAAACATGGTCGTAGGAGCGTGAGGCAGCTGGTCATATGACATCCACAGGCAGGAAGCAGAGAGAGATGGACGCTGGTGCTCAGCTCACTTTCTTTTTATTTAGTCTATGCCCAGACCAGGGAAAGATGCTACCTTCTTCAGTTCCCACCTCAGTTAACCTAGTTTAGAAGTTCCCTCAAGGACATGCCCAGAGGGTTAGATTCTCCCATGTTGAATTAGCCAGTACAAAATATAAAACAAAAACAAAGAAAGTTTGCTTGCCTTGGCAAGAGCAGCCAGTGGCAGACCAAGCTTCCTTTGTAGGGGGTGTAGAACCCATCTTCCCCAGCTCACAGACGTTCATGTCTTGTTGGTAGTAGCAGTGATTTCCTGGGTCTAGAGGGGCCTGAGGCCCTGCCTTCCTCACCTACTGCCAAACGTCCCTACTGAACCTTCCAGAGTCTCAGATCGCTCCCAGGAGCTCTGACCCTCCTGGGAACAGAGTTCTAGGGAAGGGACAGGCAGACGAGTGTGTGTTCTGTTCCTACAGTGCGTTAGGCTCTGACACAACCCCTCTTCCCTCCTGGGCTGCTCTGCACCTCAGCACGTGGGGCTCCCTGAAGCAAGCACTCAAGGGTCTGTCCGTGGAGTTCGCGCTGCTTGCAGACAAGGCCGCTCAGCAGGTGAGTGGCTTCCTTCTCCTTGGGTCCCTTGTCCCAGAACATGCTGTCCCTTGTGGTGGGGCACCTTTTGATTAGCCTGGCTTTGAGAGCTCTGTGTAGATGATCTCCTGTCTCAGTGGAAACTGCTTGTGCCCATCTGTTCTGGGTGGTTCTTCCTGAGCCACTTATGCTTCTGAGAAGGCCGCTAGTGACAGAAACAGATTGGGTCCTTGTTCCCAGCCCTGGTGTTGCTGAGGTTAAATGGATCTGTCCTTGGCACCGTAGTCCTGTGCTTGCAGTTTGCTTCTGGATGGACCACATATTTCCCCTTTGTGCCCACTTGTGCTTGGCAACCAGTGACTTAACCCATTGGAATAATAACTAAGTGCCCAGTACCACAAGAGACTTCCTCCTCTGTATTCACTTATTAACCTCAAAGTTCTGATATGTGTGCAGGAGCTGTACGTATTTTTTAATTTGTTTATTTATTTTTGTTGTGTGTAGTGTACTGAGGGCCTTGTATTTGTTAGACAGGTACTCTACCACTGGGCCACACCTAAGCCTGGCACTGGGGGACTCTAGACATGTGCTCGGCCACCAAGCTACTTCACTAGCCCTCTTTTTACTTTTCTTTGGTCATTGTTGTTGAGACAAGGTCTCATTAAGTTGTCTAGCCTTGAATGCCCCTGCATCTGTCTTTCGAGTAGCTGGCACTGTCTGTCTGGTTGCCGCTCCAGCTACAGTTGTAAATAAGTTGATATCCTTCTTGAAGCTCTGCTCCCTGCTCAGGACCAGAGCTTTTCAGGTACCTGCCTGGAGTGATGCACCTGCTGGGGACTTGGCGGATTTTCTCGGAAGCTCAGGGCCCATGAGATTTCTGTGAAAGAGGGAGTTTGATCGCTTTGTTTGTGTGGAAAGTCCCTGATTTTCTTCTGCCCAGGGCCAGTAAGTTCCCTTTAGAAATGTGCCTGTATTTTTTTATTGTGTGTGGTTTATATGTGTGTCCAGATACACATGTATGTGTTCATATGTGTCTGGAGATCAGGAGATGACTTCACATGTCATTCTCAAGGATGCTATTTATACCTCCATTAAGATAGGGTTATTTGTTGTCCTGGAGTTCACCAGTTAGGCCAGACTGGTTGCTCATCGATCCCCAGAGCTCATGTCTCCATCTCCCAGCACTGGGAGTACAAGCGAGAGCCATTATGCCCTGAATTTTTATATGGATTTTGAGGTTTGAACTTGAGTCCTCATCCTTGCAAGGCCAGCACTTTACACTATCTCTCCAACCCTCATTGTTGGTGTCTTTTGCCTTTTTAATGAAAAAAAAGAACCTCATATACATGGATGTGTTTGTGTCTATATAAATGTTTGTGCACATGTGTGCAAGTGCCCGAGGAAGTCAGAAGAGGGTGTTAGATCCCCCAGGAGCTGGAATTTTGGTAGGTTGCTAGCCACCTTCTTTAGGTGCTGGAACTGAACTCAGGCACTCTGCAAGAGCAGCAGGTGCTTTCACCACTGAGCCGTCTATCCAATCCCCTAATTTTTAAACTTCATTTATTTATTGTATGGTAGGGGTGGTGCGTGTGTGCCACAGTGTGTGTGTGGAGGTCAGAGGACACGAAAAGGAGTTGATTCTCTTCTAAGTGTGGGTCCTGGGGATTGAACTCAGGTCTGAAGGTTGGTGGTAAGTGTCTTCACCCACTGAGCCATCTCACACTAACCCTGTTAATCAGTTAGTTTATTCCTTCCCATTGTTAGTGCCCCTTTCCAATTTAGAGGCTAAGACTCGAGGTGTCAGGCTTGGCAGGATGGAGAGGCAGGGGCTTGGGCAGGATCTGTGCTTTGTAGTTTGTGTGCCATGACGTTGCTACAGGAACTTTGGTTTGGATCTCGGTTTCTCCATTGGCTAGATATAAGAGGATCGAAGTAGATCATCAGTGTCTTTCATCTTTTTTTATTTTTTATTTTTATTTTTTTGTGTGTACATGGGTGTACCACAGTGCATGTGTGGAGGTCAGAGGACAGCTTTGGAGAGCCCACTCTCTCTCCCCTTCTCCCTTGTTTAGATAGGGTCTCTTATGTCTGCAGTTCTGTATACTCTGGGGTGGTTACCTGAGAGCTCCCAAGTGTTTCCCTGTTTCTGTTCCCGTCTCTGGAGCTTACCAGGTATTCTATGTGGGTTTTGGGGGTTGAACTCAGGTAATCATGCCTGCTTTCATAGTGGATGCATTTGACCACTGAGTCACCTCATTGACCTCAACTATTTCTCTCTCTCTGTCTCTTAATTTTTTGGAGACAAGGTCTCACTATGTAGCCCTGGCTGGTCTAGAACTCATCTGCCTCTGCCCCTAGAGTGCCACCATACCCTCCCTTGCTGACTATTTTCTTTGTTAAATGTGCATGTGTATGCATGTATGCGTGTGTGTGTGTGTGTGTGTGTGTGTGTGTGTGTATGTGTGCACATTATGTATACTGTGGAGACTAGAGAAAAAGAGAGACTCAGTTCCTTTCTTCCACCTGTATGGGTCCTGGGCATTAATCTCAGTTGTCAATCTTGGCAGTAAATGCCCTGCCTGGCAGAGCTTCTCACCAGCCCCAGACTACTTTCTTTTAACAGTGTAACTCTCCTCCGAGTATGGGCTCACAAAGCATACATGAAGCTGTTTGTCACAGAGCCTAGGCAAGCTTCTTTCTACTCAGTGGGAAGCCTTAGGTCAGGTGCTGGGATTCTGCAGTGCACAGGATGAAAATCTCTGCCCAGGGTCTTTCTGATTCAGCTGACTCGGTGTTGAAGTTCATGCATCCAGAGCTCTGGGTGTGCAGCGAGTAGCTTGAGGCTCTTCCTAGCCCTGTGCTTCTTTGACATTTTTGAGTTCTTTATTAAAACTCAACTTTGGGGGGATGTACTTCTCCCTTATTAATATTCCTCCCATTCCTTAGGTATGTTGAAGTTAATGGAATTTTGTTTTGCTTAGTTTAGGGTCTTAGGTTTTGGGGGGACAGTATTCTCACTTTGTTCCTGAAGCTGACCTGCTGCTTACTTTGTAGCCAAGCTTGGCTTTGAACTTATGATTCTCCTGCTTCAACCTCCTGAGTGCTGGGATTATAAGTGTGCACCAACACGCCCAGCTTGGTGTGTGTGCATGTGTGCAAAGGTCAGAAGAGGATGTCGGGGTCTTCATCATTGTGCACTGTTCCCTTGAAACAGGGTCTCTCAGTGAACCTGGAGCTAGGCAGGTGGTCTCTGTCCCCACTGATACTCCTGTCTGCTTCACAGCATTGGCGTACAGATGTGCAAGAGGCCACCCCTGGCTTTACCTGAGAATTGGTATCTGAATTCAGGTCCTCATGCCGAAGTGCTAAAAAAAATCTGTTGAGGAAACAACTGCTCCAGCCCCTGTATTTTGCACCCCTCCCACCCCAGACAGGGTTTCTCTGTGTAGCTTTGGAGACTGTCGTAGAATTCACTCTGTAAACTGGGATGACCCCGAACTCACAGAGATCCGCCTGCCTCTGCCTTCCAAGTGCTGGAATTAAAGCATGTGCTACTTCCACCACCGCCTGGCTGTGCTGTGCATTTCTTGAAGGCATGTGCTTGAATGATCAGTCTTTCTCTTTTTTCTTTTTTCTTTTTTTTTTTTAAATTTATTTATGTATAGTGTTCTGCCTGCATGCATATTTGCAGGCCAGAAGAGGACATCTGATCTCATTATAAATCGTTGTGAACCCCTTTGTGGTTTCTGGGAATTGAACTCAGGACCTCTGGAAGAGAGCATCCAATGCTCTTAACCTTTGAGCCATCTCTCCAGCTCCCCCTCCTTTTAAAAATCATTACTATGTGTATGGTGTACCTGTGTATGCATTTGTGTGGAAGCCAGATGTTTACATCATGTGTCTTTGTATACTATTCATCTTTTTTATTTTAAAAATTAATTTATGTGTGTGGATGTTTTGCCTGTATATCTATGAACCATGTGTGTGCCTAGTACCTGCAGACACCAAAAGAGGGCAATGGATCCCATGGTACTAAAGTTATAGTCAGTTCTGAGCTACCACATGGGTGCTGAGAATTGAGTCCAGGTCATCTGCAAGAGGAGCCAGTGCTCTCAGCTGCTGAGCCACCTCTTCAGCTCCTCTGTTGTAATGAGATGGGGGCCCTTTATTTGTCCCGGCCACCTGGCTAGTTTACACCCGAAATAATCACACAGAAACCGTATTCATTAAAACATTGCGTGGCCCATTAGCTCTAGTTTCTTATTGGCTAATTCTTACATCTTAACCCATTTCTATTAATCTGTGTGTCGCCATGTGCCAGTGGCTTACCGGGAAAGATTGAGCATGTCTGACTCTGGCGGCTCCATGGCAGCTCTCTGACTCTGCCTTCTTCCTCCCAGAATTCCATTTAATTCCCCCCTCCCTGCTTACCTAAGTTCTGCCCTATCAAGGCCAAGGCAGTTTCTTTATTCATTAACCAATACAAACAACACGTAGAAAGAAGGACCTCCTATACCACTCCTCCATCTCCCCCCTTCTTTAAAAAGGCATCTATCTATCTATCTATCTATCTATCTATCTATCTATCTATCTATCTATCTATCTATCATCTACCTACCTACCTACCCACCTATCTATCTGGGTAGGGTCTCACTGTGCCTCCCTACCTTGCCTGGCACTCACTGAGATCCATCTGTCTCTGCCCCTCCAGTTTGCCACCATATCCGGCTCCAGCTTACTTTTTGAGACAGGCTCTCTCACTGAACTCCAGTTCAGCTAGATCAGATAACCTGCAAACTTTCAAGCTCCTGGGTTTGACCGCTTTCAAACCCCACCCCCTCCCAGAGCTCTGGAGTTTCATTAAGCGTGGTACCACTCCTGGCTTTTTATGTGGGAGCTGGGAATCTAAACTCAGGTCCTTGTGTTTGCATGGCAAGTGCTTTGCTGAGCCATCGTCCCAAGCTTCTTTCCTTACTTGGGAAATCTTTGGCTCACCTCTTAACTTCCTGGAACTTACTACCTAGTGTCTGAACTGGCTGCAGTCGTGAGATTGAATTACCTGGGAACCTCCTGATTTAGTGAACTGAAGCTTAGGCGGTCATCTCACAGAGTCCCCCTGAGGTGACCACATCCGACTCTCAGTCCAGTTCCTGTGTTTCCATGAAAGTGTCTTCATTTCCTGTCAATCTTCTGCCTCCTCTTACCCTCATGATTCTTCGTGCCCAAGTCAATGTGCAACTTCTGGGGTGAGCATATCTCTTGGCTGCAGCTGGAGTACTAGGAGCTTTAGGCATGTGTTGGCTGGGACATGTGTGCATGCACACATATGGGCAGTATGCACATGGCTGTCACTGTCTCCAGAGTGCTTCTGCTGCATGTGTGTTGGAAGCCAGGTGTTGTGTGGGCGACTGTTGCTCAACCTTGTCCCCAGGGTGCCATGAATGAGTTTCAGCACTGGGCTTTCCCTCATCACCAGATACTCTAATAGGGCTGTCTGTATGTCTGTCTGCTTGTCACAGTTGTCATGCTGCCTGTATACAACGTCTGGAGCCTGGAGCCTCTGTCCCATCCTCCCCTGCTTTGGCTTCCTGGAAGGGCTAGAATGTCTGGGTCACTACTCCACTCATGCCTCCCCATACTAGGTCCTGTGTTCCTCTCTGGTATCTTCCAGATCCCTTTCCAGACCTCTTTCCCTATTGTTAAATGGCCCCTCTCCCAGCATCCTTCCTGCATCTGTCTCCCTTTAGACATGCATAGCTTCAGAGAGAAGCCGTTTAAGTGTTGGGCAGAGCTGCTGGGCTAGCATGAGGTGTGGCTCTATCTTACCTGTGAGACACTGCACGTGGAGGGCCTAAAGGAGATGTGTCTGGAGTGGAGAGGGTGCTGCCCTGCCCTCATAACTGACAGATTTGAGGACATCTCTGCCCTGACCTGCAGGGCCCCCAGTAGGGAAACAGGGCCTCCTGAAACCTGAGCTGGTAGCTCAGAAGAGCTTCCAGGCCATGGGTAGGGAGTGAACTCTCCAGGGGTGCTGGGTTCTGGGTGGCATATGTTGGTTAATTCGAACTCACCCTGTCCTCTGAGCTGTGGTTAGGTATGGGGTGAGTTCCCAAGTGGGTGCTGTGTCCTGGGTGCAGCATGTTGGCTAACTCATCCTTGTTTTTAGGGTAAGAAGGAGGAGAACGATGTGGTGGAGAAGCTGAACCTCTTCTTGGACTTGCTACAGTCCTACAAAGTGAGTCTCTGACATGCTGTCTAATAGTGACCTTGGGTTATTGAAGGGTGTGAGGTCAAGGCTGTGTAGGGAAGGGACTGTTGTGATTTTGTGTGACTCTTCTGAGGAGAGATGCAGAGAAGCATCTGTTCGCCCCAGATGGACACTGACAGCTCAGGGGAGAGATGCTGCCTGCGTCCAGCTGCTGAGGTTATTGGGACTGGTTATAGAAGTGCCAGTGGCTCACAGGTGTCTGCACCACGAAAGCGTGGTCCCACTCCCCATTCAGGTTTTAACTTTTATTTATTCTTTGGGAAATAGTATAAGTCTCCCCTATCCTCCACGAGGGAGTGTTAGTGGGCCTGATCTCACGAAGAGATCATGTGAGTCCTCACAGCTGCTCTTCTTCAAGATGGCGATGGTCACATCTGACCAGAAGGAAACCTGTCTGCCTGAGGGTCCCTTAGGCTGGCTCAGGGCTCCTGCTAGCACCCCAGAAGGCCCCTAAGTTGAGGGGGAGATAATTGCAGCGTGTGGTAGAAACCAAGATGAGTGAGTATGTGTGACTATCGGGCTCTCGAGTGATTGGGGACCTGGTCCATATGCAGAGGCTTTGCTGCTTCTCATGGGCAAGGATTCCAGGAAGCCAGGCTGAACTTTGAGGTGACTTTGAGTGGCCAGCGTCCATGAGGGGTGGCTCATGTTATGGAGGTAGAGAAACCTTCATTACAGAAGAGCCCCAGGAGAGCTGGCCCAGTGCTTACAGGGAAGAGTTTGCTGTTGCCTGAGATGTTAACACGTGACTTCTGCCCTTCAGGGGCTTGTGTTTCCTGCATGTACCACCATACTGGTCTCTTGTCGGGTTTCTGACTGGGGAAGACAACTGATGCCAATATGTCTTCTTTCTCAGGCACACTGTCCTACCACCAGTAAGACATTGGCTATAGCCGGGTGGTGGCGAGTGCCTCCCAGCACTCGGGAGGTAGAGGCAGGCTTGTGAGTTCGAGACCAGCCTGGTCTTTAGAGCAAGTTCCAGGATAGGTTCCAAAGCTACAGAGAAACCCTATCTCAAAAAACCAAAGCAAAGCAAAACAAAACAAAACAAAACAAAAACAAACATTGGCTGTCTGGAGTTGGTAGTGTTAGTAGTCTGAGGTGGGGCTGCCTCAGAGCCCTGAACTAGACAACTCCCATTCTTGAAGGCAGGTTCTCCTCTGGGGTCTGGGGTCGTACAGTCTGCTCTTGCGCAGACTAACCTGAGCCAGGAGATCTGAATGAGGCTTGCTCTGAACCAGAGTGTGTATGTATCTTTCTTATTTTAATTACATTAATTTGTGTGACTGTGTGTGTGCATGTGCAGAAGTCAGAGGACAGCTTGCTGGAATCAGTTATTGCTTTCCATCATGTGGGTCCTGGGAATCAAACTTAGATCATCACCCTCCTCCCGCTCCAGTCCTGTCCTGGACTCTGTCTGCACAGGAAAAGCCGGTGCTCCCAAGGGCCTTGATTGCTCTCTGCCAGTCAGCATGAGCCTTTCTGGCTGCGTCTGCTCTCCCCTTTCAGATGGGAGATGGGAGTGTTTGATGGTCTCCAGAGCTTCCAGGCTCTGGGTCCCTTTAGGGTGTGCTGCAGTAGGTGAGCATGCCTCCCTCCCTGCAGGACCTGTGCGAGCGGCATGAGAAGGGCGTGCTTCACAAGCATCAGCGGGCACTGCACAAGTACGGCCTGATGAAGAGGCAGATGATGAGCGCCGCGCATGGCCGAGAGCCCGAGTCTGTGGAGCAGCTGGAGTCACGCATCGTGGAGGTAAGCAACAGGCAGGCGACAGCAGGCAGCTGTGGGTTGCATGTGGTGTGACATCTGGAGTTGCTCCATCAGCTCTTCCTGGTCTGCTGGGTGAGCTTAGGGATTGTGAGTGTGCAGAGCAGGGCTGGGACCTGGTGGAGGTGGGAGCTGTCCCAGGGGCTCTGCAGCTGTGTGCCTGGCTTTGCATTTCTTTGGTGTTCCCTCCTGTGAAAGTGAGGGCAGGGGTCAGCCCCCAGGCTCAGAGCAGATCCGTCCTACATCCTCATATCCGCTGGTCTAGTGTTCACATCGGCTCTGCTTACAGCAGGAGAACGTGATCCAGACCATGGAGCTCCGAAACTACTTCTCCCTGTACTGCCTGCACCAGGAGACGCAGCTCGTCCACGTCTACCTGCCTCTCACCTCGCACATCCTGGGGGCCTTCGTGAACTCCCAGATCCAAGGGCACAAGGAGGTGAGCCACCCCTGTCCCCGCTCTCACTAACACCATCTTGTTTTCAGCTGTCTGGCCTGTGGCCTGCAGTCAGTGACCTCAAGAATGGAGTTGATACCCATTGGCCTTAACAGTTCCTAGGTGTCCCAGCCTCTTGTGTGGTCAGGATGGTGACACCAAAAACTTGTGAGCAGGATCAGAAAGATGTCAGGAAGTTCATTCCTTTTGCAAGAACTCTAGGAGTCAGGGAAAGCATACAGATTCTCCAAGCCCCACAGTTGAAGAGAAGAGGTGGTGGGAGTTAGTTTGGCTGGGAACACTGTACCACAGAGGAATTTCCTAGAAACTCCTTGTCAGCTGCCTTTAGGGATGGCCTCTGGAGCCGCTGGGGGAAGAATTTTTATGAATACTCTGAGACGTGGAAACCCTGGGATGCTTACCCTGTGCAAGTGGCCTATAGCTCTGGGACCTCCACTCTTGCTTGCTTTCACCAGCTGGGGCTGAGGCAGCACTTCAAAGAGGGTGCCTGTCTAGCTCCTTAGTTGTATGATTTTTTTCAAGAGGTGGTGGTGTAAAACTAATGCCTACTAATGTGATGAGAGCAGCCCAACTAACGATTCATTGAAGTCTATTTGAGTAAAATTAGTTCTTTGGGGGCTCTTACAGAATGGATGCTTACAGACAGCTGCACTTCCCCTCCTAAACTGCCAACTCCCCAACAACTAAGTCCCTGTTTTAAACCTTTAAAAATTTTATTCAATATTTATGTTTATGCATGAGTTTATAGGTATCACATATATGCAGGAGTCCACACAATGTCAGATTCCTTGGAACTGGAGCTATATAGGTGGCTATGAGCCACCTGATAGAGGTGCTGGGAACCAAACCCATGTGGTCTGCAAGAGCAGCAAGTGCTCGTAACTTCTGAGTCGTCTTTCCAGTGTTTCCTGTCTTCCTGTGAGACAGGATCTCACAGAGATCTCAAAGAGATCTGCCTGCATCTGCTTCTTGGGTGTTGGGATTAAAGGCATCTACCACCATACCCAGGGACACTTTCTTTTCTATCATTTTTATTATTGTTCTTTTTATTTTTTTGTATGCATATGATGTGTATACATGTATGTATGAATGTTTGCATGTGAATTGGCATATATGCACTTATTTGGAGGTCATGGGTTGATATGAGAAGTCTTCCTCTTTGTGTGCATGCGTGTGGAGGTCATGGGGTGATGTGAGAAATCTTCCTGTATTTGTGCATGTGTGTGGAGGTCATGGGGTGATGTGGGTAGCCTTCCTGGATCATTCTCCACCTTATATATTCAGGCAGAGCTGCAGTTTCCTGAACCCAGAGCTCACCGTTTCTGTTAGGGTAACTAGCCAGCTTGCTGAGGGCGTCTTCTGTCTCCCTTCTGTCCCTTCTGTGTAGGCTGTCACGTCTACTTGACATTTACTTGGGCATCCAAACTCAGATTTACATGGTGATCACTTTAGCCCTCCTAAGTTTTTGTTTTATATGGCTTTGAGTTTACAGTGGAATCTGGCTTCAGAGCACTAATGTCAAAGCAGCAAAGGTGACCACTGACTCAGAAAACATTCAGAGCCAGCAGGAGTTCTGTGTCTGTGTGTGTTCTGTCCTTACCCTATCAGAATCCTGCTGATCTAGTAAACATTGAACAGCCTTGGGGGGGAGAGACAGCCTATTTGGTTTCAGGCTGGCATGTGTCTAAATGGTGGTTTGCTGCAAGATGGAGTCCCTCTCTCTGGTTAGAATTTGGAGGGCTAGTTTGATCGCATTTGCTTTTCTAGCCCCATGTAGCCCTCACACATAGACACCCATCTTCCCTAGCTGGATTTATTTGGTCTTCCCAGTTACCCAGTTGCTCTTGCTGTCTATGGGAGCCTCATCTCCCTCGAGGAGGCATTTGGTTATCTATTCTATGTTGGTTACAGGGACTGAATTGAGCTCATCAGGCTGCCGGTAAGCATCTTTAGCTGCCAAGCCCTCTTGAAGACCCGGCCTTAAATTTTTGATATTCTGCCTCTACCTCCTCCATGTCACACACCTGGCTTATGTGGTAGTGGGGATTCAAACCCAGGGACCATGCATGCCAGGCAGATACTCTTGTGACCTGTGTGGTTCCAAGATCTGAAAAATGGCCAAAAAGTACAACCCCCCTAGTTTCTAAATGTTTGCCTGGGTGTCATGGTTACATAGTTACCGATCGAACTGTCACTGCTTGGCAGCTGTAATGGGTGATGGGCAGAGGCTGTGTTCCTTCCAGCTAGTCCCTGCCATTAGGGAACACATAAAGGTATGCCAGGGGGCATTAACTTGTGAGATTTTTGGGGATACATAGTGGCTGGACTGTGCATGTTGGGTGAGAAGTCTCAGTGGTTCAGGAAGAAGTTCTGCTTGGCTAGAGTTCCTGGTACTTGGCCTGTCCAGTAGCTTGCACAGTGTGCAGGCCAGTTGACCTGCACAGTGGGTAGAGAGCTCGCCGAGTATACGCAAAGCCAGAGTTCCATCCCCAGTACTGCATATAGCCAGCTACAGCACTGCCCAGTACTTGGGTGATGGGGGCAGTAGGATCATCTTCTGTTGTATAGCAGTTACTAGATTTCCTTTTACTTTTTGTATGGGGTGCTGAGGATCAAACTTCTTGTGTATGTTTGGTAATCTCTCAAACTCTGAACTATATCCCAGCCGGTTTTGAATTTTAGGTCTCACTGTAGCCCAGGCTAGCCTGGAACTCGCAATCCCTTTATCTGAGCCTTTGGGGCGTGGGTCAACATTGGGAGAATAGGTGTGATTTGCCTTCACTTTCAGCTCTGGTTGTGGAGCCTGGTATGTGAGGGAATGTAATATGAGTGCCCTCCTGTCCTTGCCACCAGATGACAGGGCATGGCCACCTCATCTTCCTTTCTTCCTCTCTTGCAGATGAGCAAGGTATGGAATGACCTGAAGCCGAAGCTGAGCTGCCTCTTTGCTGGACCTCACAGTGTGCTGACACCACCGCGCTCCCCGCAGGAGGATGGCGTGTGTTCCCACTAGTGGCAAGGCCCACAGCAGAGCTCCCTGTGGCCTCACTAAAACCTCTTTGCAAACAGTGTGTCCCTGGCTGATTTCCTCCAGGCAGCAGCCACTGCCCTGAGCTGCCTGTGGGCTGTGCTGGTGGTCTTTGTGGCGTGGCTCCCTGCTCCTGGACAGGAGGTCTATGTGCCCCTAGCCTGCCCCATGGCCTGTTGATCGGGTCAGTAGTGGGAAATTAGGGTGCTTTGGAATGGATTGTGCCCAATGCCCACATTGTGAAGGGTTACCGAGTGCTGGGGAGCCTAGGGGTTAACCTAGCAGCAAAGAGGTGTGGGGCTGGCCTGCCCTGTGACCTGGCCAGGAGCTGGCCGGTCTCGAAGGATGGGACTGTGATGGCAGATGAGGGCCTGGGAGGTGTATTAGAGGCCAGGTGGGAAGTATGATACCCAGTGGTTTGGTGCTTTGGAGGAAATGTCTCATTCCAGTGCTGTCTGTGAAGCCCTGGTCCAAGGCCTCTTGAGGTGCACTGTAGATGAGGGCTCAGGGTCCTTTCTTGTATTAGGTTTTGGAGGGTGGGGGTGAGAAGGGGTTGTGGAGGAGCACTGGAGATGGGCATCCTTGTTGGGTGCCCTGGCCTCAGGGTCAACAGTGTGGGTCACTTTCCCCCAGGCTGTCAGGCAGCAGGTTCCACCTGAATGTGAACTGTCTCCTTACAGCCTGCTCTGCCGCTCCAGTGCACCCTCCCCCGTGCTTTTAGTGCTCTACCCCCCACCCCCCAGCCTGGCGGTAGAGCCTGCCTTTTCTCACATAGTCACTCCCCGCCTGGGTTGTGGGCGCCTGACTCCAAACTTGAGGTTCCATCCCCAGGATGCAAGGGAACCAAGAGTCCCTGCACCCCTCTGGCATCCTGCTGCCCGAGCCTGTGTGCCACACCACAGCCGTGCTTGGGGCTGCCAGAAAGATGGGAAGCACAAGCATTGATGGATCTCCCCCCTCCCCCCTTTCCTGGGCCAAGCAGGGGGCCAGCTTCAGCCTTAACTGGACAGTCCGGGGCCAGCACAATGGGAGCAAAGGGAACACCTCTGGGTGCTTCCTACTCAGTGTTAGCCTGCCTGGCTTAAGAGGCTAGGCAGAGGCAGCAGGGCTCCGGGACATCTCTGTGGGGACTTTAAGGGATTAGTCAGGAAGCTGGTGCTGTGGGATTCCGCTCGATGAATGAAGCACTTTATGGACTGCGGGAATCGGTTACTGCCACACCCAATAAACTGGAAGTGTTTACAGATGGTTTCCATGCTGCCATTTCTCTCCACAAACCGCCATGAACATGGTCAAATGTTCTTAGAGTCTTAAGTTTCGGGATGGGCAGTTGCCCCTAGCCTGGTGTTCCCTGTTGGGGAGTGTCGTATGAGAGTTTCCTGGATATAGAAGCATTGCTTCCTCCTGGAGGGAGGCTCCTCAGACTCAGAACATCTTCAAAATTTACAAGTTTGAGAAACCTGAAAAGCACATGGTTCACAAGGTCCCTCCCTGCAGTGGTGCCCACAGTGACAGTTACTAAGGGAAGTAGACGCTGGCCTGTCGAGCCCCCTGCATAGTGTAGAACTCCAGGGCTGTGGCTCAGTCCTAGCCTATGCTGTGGTTGGCTCTTCTGTGACCTAAACCCTCGCTCACACTCTTGTAAGTAACCCCACTAAGCTCACTGGCTTACTAGGTCAGGCTCTGTAGTCGTTTCTTTGCCAGATGAGCTGAGTTTATTTCCTGTTGCTGGGATAAAATTCTCCAACAAAAGCAACCAATGTAGTGGGAACGGGTTTGTTTTAGCTCATGCAGTCTGTCACTTTGGGGGAGGGGGCTCATAGCGTAAGACCAGCTAGGCACATTGCATACAGAGTTAGGCAAAAAATAGATCACAACGTGGATGCCCATGGTCAGCTTGCTTTACACCCTCATACTGCTCAGGATTCTCTTCCTAGTTCAGCCCACAGGTGGAGTCCAGGTCCTGGTTGGCCATTCAACTGCTTGGCTTTTACTAGGACACCACTACCCTCTGTCTCTTGAGACCCATGGTTCTAGCTTCTCTCCTGGCACCCTAATCTCCTCAGTTTTCTTTGGATGCCTGCTCTTGCCTGGCATCCTGCCCCCACTAAACATTTCAGAACTTCTAATTTTCCATTGTGATTATTGCTCCTGCATAAAAAGAGTCCTCACCTCATCCTTTGGTGTCTGTCCACCCCATTTGAGGTAGTGGCTGTCTTAGGGCCTGGTGGGATCTCTATTTCTTTCCTATCCAGTCACCTTCTGTGCCCCCGCTTTTCTTGATGCTGTAATCACACAGCAACTTGGAGCAAGCAAGTTTATTTTGGCCTATGGATCAGTTGAGGGGCTACAGTCCATCCTGGTAGAGAAGGCATAGTGGCAAGAGTAGGAGGTGGCTGGTCACATCATCAGGAAGCAGAGAGCAGACAGCAAGTGGGACCTACCTGTTTTTTATTATCTTTTGGGGGCCCACCACCCAACTCCCAAATAAATATACACAGAGACTTCTTATTACTTTTTTTTTTTTTTTTTTGGTTTTTTCAAGACAGGGTTTCTCTGTGGCTTTGGAGCCTGTCCTGGGACTAGCTCTTGTAGACCAGGCTGGTCTCGAACTCACACAGAGATCCGCCTGCCTCTGCCTCCCGAGTGCTGGGATTAAAGGCGTGCGCCACCACCGCCCGGCTGACTTCTTATTACTTATAAATGCCAGCCTTAGCATGGCTTATTTCTAGACAGCTTTTCTTGAATTACTCCATCTATCTTTTGTCTCCGGGTTTTTTCCTTTTCTTCTGGAATCTCACTTGACTCTGACTCTGTGGCAGGCTGGATAGCTGGCGCCTTTTTCCTCACTCCTTGATCTCTCTTGCTCCTCTTGCTCTTTTCCTCCTATTCTGTCCTTCCTTTCTACTGCCAGCCCCACCTTTTTACTGCCTTGCTATTGGCCATTCAGCTCTTCATTAGACCAATCAGGTATGTCCCCCCACACCCACCCACACAGGGTTTCTCTGTAGCTTTGGAGCCTGTCCTGGAACTAGCTCTTGTAGATCAGGCTTGTCTCGAACTCAGAGATCCGCCTGCCTCTGCCTCCTGAGTGCTGGGATTAAAGACGTGTGCCACCACTGCCTGGCCCCAATCAGGTGTTTTAACGGGCAAAGTAACAGCTTCACAGGGTTAAACAAATGAAACATAAAAGAACACAGCACATCTGTGCATCATTAAAACAAGTGCTCCACGGTATAAACAAATATAATACATCTTAAAATAATATTCCACAACACCTATCTATAAAACCTTAAGGCCTGTCCCACATCTCTTTGACCCCCCAGTGATTCAGTTACCCCATCAGTGCTCTGGCTCCTAACGATGCCACAACCGTCCAAAACAGGACCAGTAGGTGGAGACAAAGTATTCAGGTATATTAATCTATCAGTGACATTTTACATTCCAATAGAAAATACCAGCCCCTCCTTGTGGTGCCCTTGGACCAACAGTTTTTCGCCACAACAGGCCAGATGTCCGTATTAGAATTCATCCACCTCACGCAGCGAGTAGTCGAGGATGGTGTCCTGATCTTGGAACTTGAAGTACCCACAGAACTTCTTCTTCTGAAGCAGGAGTGGGAACCAATAGCTGTCATCGGGCCACATGTCTGCAAAGGGGATCTGGTCGAGTTGGAACCACTGAGGGCGCATTTCTGTCTCGAGCAGGGGATGGGAGGAGGAAGAACATTGATGTTGAACATGGATTTCAGCCGACCTGAGAGACTGCCTTCTGAATGTGTGTGAACACCTGTTTGGAGATTTTGTTTTGTTTGAGACGGTCTCACTATGTAGCCCTGACTGACCTTGAACACAGATCTGCTATACATCTGAGTACGTCTGTGTGAATGAATGAATGCCATGTGTGTGGGTGCCGGAGGAGGCCAGAGAGGAGCTGGAGATAGAGCTGGTCCTCTACTGTCCAGTGTGGGTGCTGGAGACTGAACTTGGGTCCTTTGGAAGACCAGTATGCGTTCTTAACCACTGAGATCTCCAGCTGTTGGGATTTTTTTTGGTTGCGGCTGTTATGTGCCAATTTATTTTTACAGGTTTTATATTTATTTTTGACTACATATATGCATGTATGTCTGTGTATAGGTGTAGGCATTTGAGTGCAAGTGCCTATAGAAGCCAGAGGCTTTGGATCTCCCCAAAGCTGGTGTTAGTCAGTTGGGAGCCACCTGGTGTGGGTGCTGGGACCCAAACTTGGGTTTTCTGAAAGGTCAGTATGTGATCTTAACTGCTGAACCAGCTTTCCAATGTCTCTCCTCTTTAAACATTTTATAAAAATTATTTTATATGTATGGGTGTTTTGTCTACATGTCATGCACATGCAGTGCCTACAGAGGCCAGAAGAGGGCATGGGATCCCCTGGAACTGGAGTTATGGGTACTGGGAAAAGCTCGTGGGTCCTCTGCAGGAGCAGCAAGTGCTCTTCTGAGCCATCTCTCCATCCCCTGGAGTTTTGTTTTGTTTTTTTCGAGACAGGGTTTCTCTGTAGCTTTGGAGCCTGTCCTGGAACTAGCTCTGTAGACCAGGCTAGCCTCGAACTCACAAAGATCCGCCTGCCTCTGCTTCCCATGTGCTGGAATTAAAGGTGTGTGCCACCCAGAGACAGGGTTTCTACACTTTAGCCCAGGCTGGTCTGGAATAAGATCCTCCTGCCTCAGCTTCCTGATTGGTTTACAGGGGTGTGGTACCACTATGCTTGCTCTGTTTTACTTTCATTGATAAAGGGACTTTCTTTGGAGCCCTGGGTGGCCTGGAATTCAGTGTGGAGCCCAGAGTGGTCTTGAGCTCATAGCAATTCTGCCTGAATTTTCTTGGTGCTGGGATTATGAGTGTGTCCTACTGTATCTGGTTTATCTGAGAAAGGAGCCTGAACTAATTTTTTTTTTATCTCATCCTCATGACCATCTCTTGGTTTTGAAAGGGTTATGTAGCTCAGGCTGGCTTAGAATCCATTCTATAGCCCAATATGCCCTCAGATTCACTCTTTCTGCCTTGGCCTCCCAGATGCTGCAATTATGAACCTACATCACCACACCTGGTTACTTTCTTGTTTGTTTACTGAGAGTTAATCTCCTGTGTTGAGATTACAGACTTGTAACACCAAACCTGGTTCATGCCACTGCTGGGAGTGGAACTCAGGTCCTTATGCTTGGTAGGTCGTCAGGCAATCTGCCAACTAAGCCACACCCCAACTATTTTATTATTATTTCTTTTTCCTCCTCCCTCCTTCTGAGACAAGCTCTCACAATGTGGATCATGTTGGTTTTGAACTCAGAGATACCCCTATCTCTTCCTCTCGAGTGTTGGGATAAAAAGGCATGTACCAATATGTGTACCATATTTTGTGAAATAAAGAAATGGACTTGCTCAGGGCGGTGGTGGCGCACGCCTTTAATTCCAGCACTCAGAAGCAGAGACAGGCAGATCTCTGTGAGTTCAAGGCCAGCCTGGTCTACAGAGTGAGTTCCAGGACAGGCTTCCAAAGCTACAGAGAAACCCTGTCTCGAACTCCCCCCCCCCCCAAAAAAAAAGAAATGGAAGCCGGGCGGTGGTGGTGCACGCCTTTAATCCCAGCACTCGGGAGGCAGAGGCAGGCGGATCTGAGTTCGAGGCCAGCCTGGTCTACAAGAGCTAGTTCCAGGACAGGCTCTAGAAACTACAGGGAAACCCTGTCTTGAAAAAAAACAAAAAAAAAAAAAGAAAAAGAAATGGGCTTGCAAGGCAGTGGTGGCGCATGCCTGAGTTCAAAGTCAGCCTGGTCTACAGAGCCAGTTCCAGGACAGCCAGGGCTACACAGAGAAACCCTGCCTCGAAAAAAAAAAAGGGGGGGGGGGGGCACTCATATTTAGGTTACTAGGCTGCTTTGCCTGTCTGTCCTTAGTTCTGAGAGCAAGCAAAGAGGAGGAACGTTGGTAGACTTGGGGCCTGCACTTGGCAAAGGCTGACTCCTTCCTCCTAGGCAGGTAAGTGAGACTGGGTGCACCTCCCTGCCCATGGTTGAAAGGAGGGAGTAGGGCCCAAGGCTCACCGTCACTCTCTGTGGGCATCCCGTGCACGTGGTCAGTAGAGAAGATATGCACATCCATCAGCTCAGGGGAACCCACAAACTCAAATGATATGTGGCCCACCTTGTGCAGTGCATCCACTGTCAAGCCACTCTCTTCCTGCAGCTCCCTGCAGCAGATGGGTAAGGAAGAAGTGGCATAGCTCATGAACATCCATGCTTACAAGGGACAAGGCCATAGCAGTGTAGCCTCAGGACCTGTGGGCCGCATATTCTAGGAGGACATCATGCAGAGGTGTTATTATATCCAGTTTAGGAATTAAACTACATAAACTCAGGCATGGTATTGCACACCTATAATCCCAGCACTCGGGAAGCTGAAGCAGGAAGATTTGGCCAACTGGAATATGTAGAAAGATCCTTTAAAAAATTTAAAAGCTGGGCATGGTGGTATACAACACTAATCCCAGCACTCTGGAAGTAAAGATCCAGCAGGTGGATCTCTGTGAGTTTAAGGCCAGCCTGGTCTACATATAGCAACTCACGGTTTCAGGGTGTGTTTCCTCCTCTCCAGGTCTTCATCCCCTGCCAGGCTGGCTCTGTGGTCAGACCTCCCCTTTTCCTCACCTCTTTGCCCCGTCCTCAATGGTCTCTCCTTCCTGGACTTTGCCCCCGAAGCCATTCCAGCGGCCAGCACCAAAGCCCCTCTTCTTCATTCCTAGGAGAACTCGCTGAGGCTGGAGCACCAGCACTAGGGTGTAGAGCCTGGAGGTGCCCATGGTTTCCTGGGTCCTGTGAAGAGGGTCAGAAAACTGGGTCTGCTTGGCTTGTGGTCTGTTAGGGTATGCATCAAATTGGGCAGTAGTGAGTAGTGGCCAGGTGGGAGGGAGATGTGTTCTGGGAGAGGTGGAGAATGAGGCTGACTGGTAATTCCCCAGCCACAACGTAAATTCCCTGTGGCTTCCAGGGCAGGTGATGGTAAATATGCCTTTGAGCTCTCCCTTCCCCATTTTTTTTCGGCGTAGGGAATGGAACTCAAAACCTTGAACATGCTAGGCAGGTGCTCTACCACTAAGCCATACCCAGCCCTTCACTGGGGATTCTAGGCAGGGGCTCTACCACTGAGGCACGACCCAGTCCCTCACTGGGGGATTCTAGGCAGGTGCTCTACCACTGAGCCACACCCCAGCCCCTCACTGGGGAATTCTAGGCATGGACTCTACCACTGAGCCATTTTCCCAACCCCCTGGGCTAAAATTCTTATTGCTCTATCCTTTCCTTGGCCTCAACTGGCTAAAGCAGTATCCAGAAATGGGGACCCTAAGAGCTTACAGTGTATAAAGGACCTGAATGAGGGCTAGAGAAATGTCATTGGTAATGAGCATTTGCTGCTCTTTCAGAGCACTGGGATTCCATTCTTAGTATCCACATGGTGGCTCACAGTGGTCTAACTCCAAATCTGATGGCCTCTTCTGGCACCAGGCACAAATGTAGTATACAGATACAAATGTACACAAAATGCCTATATTCATACAATATAGGTTAACTTCAAATCATAAAATGGGCAGTGGTGGCGCATGCCTTTAATCGCAGCACTCTGGAGGCAGGAGGCAGAGGTTAACCAGATAACTGAGTTTGAGGTCAGCCTGGTCTACAGACTGAGTTCCAGGATAGCCAGGGCTACACAGAGAAACCCTGTCTCAAACAAAACAAAACAAAACAAGCAATACAACTTAAAGAGAAAAAAGAAAAGGGAAGCTTGGTCCTGGTATGAGGGTGGTCAGCAGAGGAAGGGTGCTTAGCATTGGCCCGTGTCCCTTTCCTGACACTGACTTGCCCATGCCTGAGGTCCTGGCTTCCTAACACAGCAAAGTCAGCCATCTCTCTTATATGTACCAGCTATATACAGCTGTTTTTCCATATCCACAGGTGGCTGGTACCAGGAGACCCCCCCCTGGCCATGGATACTAGAATCAAAGCATGGTAAAATAGCTTCTACCAAACGGCATATTTGCATATAACCGACACACATCCTTTAGTCCACATTAAATGCAACGTAAACACTGTGTAAATAATTTTCACACATTGAGTCATGACAGATGGCCACACATTCAGGAGATGAGTGATTTGTTTGCAAGGATTTTCAATGAGACAGTCATGCTATGTAGCCCAGTTTGGATTTGGACTCCCAACCTTCCTGCCTCAACAACCCGAGTGCTGGAAGGACAGGCATACGCAGCATGCCTGTCTCAATGAAGCTAGCTGGTAAGACAAAGATGACTGGAGTCTATATAGATGGGAATCTAGTAAAATGGGCTTGGCCATGGCTCTGTTGGTTGACATTGTTTCAAAGACTCCTCACACTGTTTTCCCCTCTGTAAATGGAAATATCTCATCTCACGGTTGTTAGGTTTATTAAGTGAGATAGTTTTACCAAACAGGGTTAATTGGGGTTGGAGAATATTTTTGATTCGCTGGCTTACAGTGGGTTGCTCTCGGCCTAACTTTTTCATATTAAAAAAGATTTAATTCATGTGTATGAGAATTTGTCTGCATGTATGTCTGTGCACTATGTGCATTCAGTGCCCACAGAGGTCAGAAGAGGGCACTGGCTCCCCTGGAACTGCAGTTATAGATGCTGGTGAGCCACCATGTGGGTGCTGTGAACTTGACGGGTCTCTCATTGGGACCTGTAGCTCACGCAGTCAGCAAGACTAGCTGACCAGACTGCTCCAAGGACCCCGCTTCTCTGCCTCCCAGCATTGGGATTACAGATGCAAGCCACACTGGCTATGAAAACGGCTCATGCATGTGAAGCAAGCATTTCACAGGTATCTATACTCCAGCCCCAATTAACCTTGTTTTCAAAAGCTGCTCCATTTAGTAAGATTCAGAACTGTACAAGACTTACTTTCACATTTTCTGAAGAGCAAACATGTTCAGGGTCTAAATTTGGAAAGAGGTCAAACGGCCGAGCCTATAAGGAAACTAGGCTGTCCTGGACGTCAGTTTAGTGTTCCCTCAGCTCAGGTAGCTGTGATCTGGTAAATCGGACGCGTCTCGGAGCTTTCATATGCTAAAGGCTGAGATGGTGACAACTATCTTGTCTGAATTGAGGTCAACTGTGGCAGGTGTTGGAGGCAATGCACAAGGAGTGCAGAAATCAGACCTGCCTGCAGGGGGCACTCTGCAAATGCTCTTCCCTAGCCTCCACTTCCTGGGGCTATGCCTTTCAACCTGGCTGTAAACTACCTCTGCACCAGTTTACCGCCCAAACCCCAGGTCCCAACTTCCCTTTCCCTTTGATTTCTGCTCCCTACCGTCTGTAGTTCCCCTGTTCTCCCTGACCTCAGGTCTATCCAGCACCCCAGTCTTCCTGGCTGGCTTGAAGCATCTCCCCAGTCCTTGCTCCCACTTCCCTCCCCAAATCTCCGCCGGCACCCCAGCACCCACGATCTCCCGCGTCTCTCCCTCATTCAGCTCCCACGCACCGAGAATCATCTATACCTTCGCGCCCAAATTACAGCTTCCTGGAGCGGGACTCAGGCTGGAAGCGAGGGCGGGACTTCCGGCGGAGGGAGGAAACCGCCAGCGAGCACCCATGGCGTGGTGAGTGGAGTTACAGTGTCCTTCTGCACTTAAAGGGCGCCTGCTGCATGCGTGCGTTCGTGGAGTGGATGACGGTAGTTGGGAGCTCAGTGTCTCGGGCCGCAGAGAGGCGCTCGCAGCCTCTGTCCCGGCATGCGAGTCGCGTGTTCCCGATGTTTGTTCATGTACAGACGTGAGTGAGTGAGGATTTCTGCGTGGAACTAAGTGGATGATAGGCTGGCGACATGGTTCAGCGGATAAAGCTGTGCATGCATGAGGACTGGAGTTTGGATGCCCGGAACCCACAGAATACTGGGCTTGTGTGTTGACCAGATGTGACGCCAGTGCTAGGGAGGCAGAGACGGACCCCTGGAGCAAGCTGGCTAGCTAGACTGGCTGGTTGGCGACTTTACCTCAATATGTAAGATAGGGAGCAAACCAGAAGGACATCCCTTGCCAACTTTGGGTTCTCATAGACTCGCAGACACATGTGCACACGCGTACTAATACACATGCCTGCATACCGCACATACATGTGCAAAAATAAAAAAAAAATAGGTTGAACCAGAACCTCCTACCTACATCTCTGTAATGTCCACCTGCTAACTCCTTTCTCGCCAACAGGTACCCGAAGCTTGTAGGCGTTCCCCTTAAGGCTCAGAGATTCCACACAGCTGCGTGTCGCTACAAAGCTCGGACGGGTGCCGAGCACCTGTGGCTGAAGCGCCATCTAAGGGACCCGTTTGTGAAGGCTGCAAAGGTGGAGAGTTACCGCTGCCGCAGCGCCTTCAAGCTCCTGGAGATGAATGAGAAGCATCATATCCTGCGACCTGGCCTCCGTGTGCTGGACTGCGGGGCAGCTCCAGGAGCCTGGAGTCAGGTGGCGGTGCAGAGAGTCAATGCCACAGGCGCAGGTGGGGTGTGCATGTCACTAGGCACTACCAGCTCCTCTGGCTGCCATGAGTTGGAGGGAATGATAGCAGCTCTTTATTCAGAGACATTGTTTGAACAGCTTTCTAAGTTGGCTTAGAGATGATAGTTATTACAATGGGACACAGGTTGGGGACGGCGCTCAGCGGCTAAGTTAGGCAGGTGTGCTGGTGCAGGCCTATGATCCTAACATTTGGCAGGAGGATTAGAAGTGTAAGATCATCCCAGCTACAAAGTAGGTTTGGAGTTCAGGACAGGAGATCCTGTCTTGCGGAGGAGTTGGGGTAGGACGATTGATCGGCAAGGGTGGGGGAAGGGGAAGTGTTTCTCAACATGTGGGTCGCGACCCCTTCGGGGAGTCCCTTGTGCATTTACATTACTATTCATAGCAGTAGCAAAATTACAGTGATGAAGTAGCAACAAAATAATTTTATGGGCTGGGCGATGATGGCGCACGCCTTTAATCCCAGCACTCGGGAGGCAGAGGCAGGTGGATCTCTGTGAGTTTGAGACCAGCCTGGTCTACAGAGCTAGTTCCAGGACAGGCTCCAAAGCCACAGAGAAACCCTATCTCAAAAAAAACCCAAAAATAAATAATAATAATTTTATGGTTAGGGGTCACCACACCATGAAGAACTGTATTAAAGGGTCACAGCTTAGTGGATAAAAGGTGCTTGCTGCTAAGTCTGATGGCTTAAGTTCTCTCCCCAAGACCTACATGATGGAGGAGAGAACTGATATTCGAAAGTTGTTCTTTGGCTCCCACAAGTGTGCCATGGCACATGCCCACTTGCATACAAACACTCACACACAAGGTAAACCAAGTGTTATTTTAAAAAGAACCAAGAAGCAAACTAAAAATAGGCCACATAAGTTGGCAGCCCCTGTCTCAAAACAAAACAAGAAACCCCACAAAACTAAACAACATCTTAGTTTGCTTTCCATCGCATGGAAAACGACTTGGGTAGGGAAGGCTTTCTTTCAGTATACATGAAGGGAGGCCAGAGGCAGGAGCGGAAGCAGAGCTCTTAGGGGCTTTCTGCGTACTGGCATGCTCCTCCAGGCTTGCCAGCCTGTTTTGTTATGGATTCAGGTGGCACTGCTCACAGTGGGCTGGGCCACAGGCCAGCCTAATGGAGGCTGTACAGACACCTGCACTCCAGCTCCAGTGCACATCCACACATGTAAATAAACAATAAATCTAAAAGCCAAGCAAAACAACAGAGCCTGCTTACACATGCCTCTGATCCTAACACTCTGGAGGCAGAGGTAACAAGCAGTTCTCTGAGTTTGGGGTCAGCCTAGTCTACATAGTGAGGTTGTCTCAAGGAATAAAAAGCAAACAACCATTTAAAAAAAAAGCAAAAGGCAATGTTGGGAACTGGAGCTGGGTGTGGTGGTACCCACCTGTAACTCCCAAACATTCAGTGTGTTGAGACAGAGGAGCTGAAGTTTTGGGCCAGCTTGAGCTACCTAGTGAGATTCCTAATTTAGAACCAAAACAGGCAGAAATAGAATAAAAAGATATTTGGGAGAAGAGTCCTAGAGAAGAGGAGGCTAGAGTAGGGAACTGACAGCAGAGTGGGATTCAGCCCCTGTCCTGTGGTCCTACCTCCACCTGTCACGCAGGATGATCGGGACACCATTTCCTTTGCAAGTCTCAGCTTCCTCAGCTGGCCCAAGGGGAGTAGAGGACACCCTATCCCACACAATGTGTCTTTTTATTTTGTTCAACTTTGAGAGGCAGGATCATACTTGGTAGCCCAAATTGGCCTTGAAAGTGTGAAGATCCTCTTGCCTCAGGCATCCAAGTGCTGAGATTATAGGCCTGCACCATCACGTCTACCTACGTGTCTTCATATAAAAGGCCTCTTGTGGACATAGATGCGTGTTAACTGGTTTTCTTGGTTCTGATGCCTGGCTTATATTTTGGTAGGGAGATTCACGGTGTAATAACGCATTCCGCATTCCGTTGCTTCCTTAGACTCCAGCTCTCCTGTGGGCTACGTGCTCGGGGTTGATCTTCTTCACATATTCCCTCTGGAAGGAGCAACTTTCCTATGCCCTGCTGATGTGACTGACCCCAAAACTTGCCAGAGAATTTTAGAACTGCTTCCCAGAAGGAGAGCGGACGTGATTCTCAGTGACATGGCACCCAACGCCACTGGGATCCGAGACCTCGATCATGACAGGCTCATCAGCTTGTGCCTGACCCTTGTGGACATGGCTGTGGATATCCTGCATCCCGGGGGGACACTGCTGTGTAAAACCTGGGCCGGAAGTAAAAGTCACCTGCTACAGAAGAGACTGACCCAGGAATTCCAGAATACGAGGGTTGTGAAACCGGAGGCCAGCAGGAAGGAGTCTTCAGAGGTGTACCTCTTAGCCACGCAGTACCGGGGAGGGAAGGGCTCCACGGAGCAGTGAGTCTGCCCTGCCTTCTGGGGGTGCTGACTGGGTTATGAACTGTACTGTGGATGTGGACAGCACCCCACCAGGCACCTCTGAGTTTTAAAGAGATGAAAAATGTATTCGAGGTTCATGAAAAATGTTAAAAGTGGGGCCAGCATGGTGGCTCCCTGAGTAATGGTGCCTGCTACTGAGCCTGATGCCCCGAGTGTGCGCTCCAGAACCCCTGATGCCCCGAGTGTGCGCTCCAGAACCCCTGATGCCCCGAGTGTGCGCTCCAGGACCCCTGATGCCCCGAGTGTGCGCTCCAGGACCCCTGATGCCCCGAGTGTGCGCTCCAGGACCCCTGATGCCCCGAGTGTGCGCTCCAGGACCCCTGATGCCCCGAGTGTGCGCTCCAGGACCCCTGATGCCCCGAGTGTGCGCTCCAGGTCCCCTGATGCCCCGAGTGTGCGCTCCAGGACCCCTGATGCCCTGAGTGTGCTCTCCAGGACCCCTATATAGTGGTAGGAGAGAGCCAGCTCCTGAAAGTTGTCCTCTCACCTCCACGTGCACACACACGAACGAGCAGATGTATTGGGATGGTTTCTGTCAATTTGACATTTCTTTCTGGGAAGAAAGAATCCAACTGAAGAACTGCCTCCATCAGATTGGCCTGTATGCAAATCTGTGAGAGGAGATGTTTTCTTGATTAATGATTGACGTGGGAGGAGGGTTCAGCCCAATAGGAGCAGTGCCACCCCTGGGCAGGTAGTCTTGAGTTGTGTAAGAAAGCAAGGCCAGCAAGACACAAAGAACAAGCCAGTCAGCAGGGGTCCTTCAGGGCCTCTGCTTCAATTACTGCCTCCAGGTTCCTGCCTTGAGTATTCACCTTGACTTTCTTCAGTGATAGTTTAGACTGGGATGAGGAAGTCAAGTCAACCCTTTCCTCTCAAGATTGCTTTTAGGTGGTAGAAACAAAACTAAACAGTCTTCTATATCATGATTTTATCTTTCTGGCTTATTATTATTATTATTATTATTATTTGTTTTTGAAATTGGGTTTCACTGTGTAGCCTGGGCTGGCTATGAGCTCACAATCCTCCTGACTCACCTCCCAAGGGCTGGGATTACAAGTGGATATTGCCACACCTGGTTCATGACTTGTTTGAAGAGAGTTCTGACGAAGACTGTTGGAGATTGACAAAAGGGAGGGGACAAAAGCTGGGTGGTGGTTGCGTGCCTTTAATTCCAGCTCTCAGGAGGCAGAGGCAGGTGGGTCTCTGTGAGTTCAAGGTCAGTCTGGTGTACAGTGTGAATTCCAAGACAGCCAGGGCCACACAGAGAAACCCTATGTCAAAAAAAAGAACAAAACAAAAACCTCAAAACTTGGAGGGGCAGGAGAGAGAGATCTGAGGTGAAGTGCTATTCCTCCAGAGGACCCAGGTTCTCAGCACTCACATGGCAGCTCACAACCATAGTAACCCTGAGCCCTTGGGATCTGACGCCCTCTTCTGGCCCCCATGGGTACTATACTAATGTGCACAGACACACACACACACATAAATTCAAAACAAAACTCATGGAAAGAGCCACCTCTGTAGACCCAGAGAGAGGATGTGGCAGTTGTGTCTGCACCGTTGTCAGCCGTTCCTTGTGCTGTGAAGGCCTCTGCACTAACCGCAGTGGCCTGCTGGGTAATCCAGGGAAGGGCTCCGCTCTGGCCCAGGTGAAAATGGCCGCCAGAGTTCTCAAAGGCTTTTCACGGGCAAAATGTCTCCTCCCGGGTGTTTGAAACAGTTGGGACATTTGAAGCCGGACTCACACTCTGGCGCCAAGCACCTGCGGTGGCTGTGTGGCTCCCTCAGTGGATCTGTGGAGGGTTACAGAGAAGGGCGCCTACACCAGAGAGTGAGGATGTGTAAAACATGGCTTTCACCTCAAAGCCGGTCAGAGAGAGCCCAGTCTGAGTGACGGTGGCTCAGGAACACACATTTCGGTCACTCCACATCCCAGTTCCAGTAGTTTGTTTAAGTTTTTATAGTAGCAGAAGAAAATTCTAGGTCAAAACACTTTTTTTTTTTTTTTTTTTTTGAGACAGTTCTCTGTGTAGCCCTGGCTGTCCTGGAACTCACTCTGTAGACCAGGCTGGCCTCAGACTCAGAGATTTGCCTGCCTCTTCCTCCCAAGTGCTGGGATTAAAGGCGGGCGCCATCACCATCCAGCAATCAAGGTACCTTCCAAACACACTGGAAACATTAAGTAGGCGGCTACAGCCAAGCAGAGACATCTCGGCTGTACACCTCAGATGTTACCTGATGCTATCTAGCCTTTTAGCTGGCGGATATTAAAGGTGTTTAGGATAATACATCCCAAAGGCTTTATCTGTTACAGGATGTTAGGTCAGACACAGAGGTGGGCAGGGAATGACCATTTAGGGAGGCTGAACAGTCAGAGTAAGTTTTAATTAGGCTCCAGACCTGTCACTTCCCAACTTCTCCTCACCCCCCCCCCCCCCCAATCAGTCCATCAGCACAGCAGAAGGTTAAGTTGAAGACAGAATAGCTTTCTGGAAACTTTCTTAAAATTACACTGTTGAGCCTGGGGGGAGGTGGTACATGCTTTTAATCCCAGCACTGGCCAAGCAGGGTTCCAGGATAGTTAGGGTTACACTGAGAAACCCCATCCTGAAAAACAAAACAAAAAGATACACTGCACTGGCATCAGAGATGCACTGTTTTACACTGTTATCCTCTAGGGTGGGAAGAATGCTGCCATCAGTTATGGTTGACCTGCCTTGAGGGAAGGAGCCCTAGAGCTCTTCTGGCGAGCAGAACCCTGGGGTAGCTCAGTTTGGATTTCCAGTGGGCACAGGAAAAACTCCACGACTATAGTAGTACTTCAAGCCAACAGTATAGAGCTGGTATCACACACCTGTAATACAAGTGATGTGGGAGGTTAAGACAGGATAATCATGAGTTCAAGGCCAGGATGGGGAACTTAACAAAACCCTGTGGAATTTAAAAAAAAGAGTGTTTTAGTGGTAGAGCCCTGGCCTAACAAACAAAAACAAGAAACAAACAAAAATCCCAGGCTGAGCATAGTATGGGTCATGTCTTTAGTCCCAGCACTAGTGAGGCAGAGGTGAGAGAATCTGTAAATTCGAGGCCATCCGGGTCTACAGAGGGAGTTCCAGAACAGCCAGGGTGAGACCATTTTGAAGAAAACCAAAACCAACCAAACAACAACAAAACCAAAATCTCACCCAAACAAACAGAACAACGGTAGTTGGACTTTTTCTGTCCCACCAAAATCATTCAGAGACTTCATATTAATTATAAAAGCTCATCTGATAGCTTAGGCTTGTTTCTAACTAGCATTTACAACCTAACCCGTTTTTATTAACTTACTTTCTGCCTTGTGGTTTTCTTACCTTTACTCTGCTCTCCCCATGCTGCTTCCTCTCTGTCTGGCGACTCCCTGCCTCTCCACCTTTCTCCTAGTGTCCTCTCTGTTGTGTTCTTTTAAAAATGCAACGGAGTCCCAGGCCCAGGGACCAAAACCATAACACTCTCTACCCTGAAAATCCGGCCTAGCTATTAGCCATTCAGCTTATTTAAACCAATCTGAGTGACAAATCTTCACAGTGTACTAAAAGACTATTCCGGGAGCTGGAGAGATGGCTCAGAGGTTAAGAGCATTGCCTGCTCTTCCAAAGGTCCTGAGTTCAATTCCCAGCAACCACATGGTGGCTCACAACCATCTGTAATGGGGTCTGGTGCCCTCTTCTGTCCTGCAGAAATATACACAGACAGAATATTGTGTATATATAATAAATAAATAAATATTTTAAAAAATTTAAAAAAAGACTATTCCACAGCAAACCCCAGCTGTGCATGGTGGCACATGCTTGTCATCCCAGTGTTGAAATTTATTGTCCCAGGCTGTGTCCCAACAAACCAGGTTTGGGCACTTGTCCTCAATAACTAAAAAGAGACAAATTGATAGCAAATCAGAAAAAGGAGATATATTTAATGTGGCCACAGTGGGAAGAAGGACATAGAGTTCCAGGCTATCCCCAAGAACCAACTTCAGGGGTCTGACACTGACGTAGGGTTAGGGTTTTAAACAGAAGGCAAAGAGCGGCACCAGGAAGCTGTCTGGCCTGGGTGTGGTCAGTCCCATCCTTGTCTCATCTCTAAGTCTTTCCTTACTTTCAGATGACAAACTCTAAATCATTTTTGTGGAGATAAGTTCTACCTATGGCTGCCCCAAGGCTTCGGTCTTTTCTTCTCCTGGGAGGATATCCTTAGGAGATGTCTAATATCTTGGGGTTTTGTTTCAAGAATCTGATAACCAAAGAGGCAGGCCAGTTTCACCAGCACTAAGGAGGCTGATGGTTTGCTGGGAGTTCCAGGCCCACCTGGGCTACACAGTGAGGTCGAGGCTAGCCTGGGCTACAGGGTAAAATTCTGTTTCTCAGGTGTTGAGGGTGAAAGATAGTTTAGTTTTCTTTTTCTTTTTTTAAAAATTTTATTATGTATACAGTATTCTGCCTGCATGTACACCTGCAGGCCAGAAGAGGGCATCAGATCTCATTACAGATGGTTGTGAGCCACCATGTGGTTGCTGGGAATTGAACTCAGGACCTTTGGAAGAGCAGTGTTCTTAACCTCTGAGCCATCTCTCCAGCCCAATAGTTTATTTTTCATTTCTTAGTTTTTTGTTTGTTTGTTTTTGTTTTTTGAGACTGGGTTTCCCTGTGTAACAACCTCGGCTATCCTGGAGCTAGCTCTGTAGACCAGGCTGGGCTCGAACTCAACAGAGATCTGCCTGCCTCCTGAGTGCTGGGATTAAAGGAGTGGGCCACTACCTCCCGTTTGGGGACTCATACGGCTAATCCCAAATCGTCATCTGACTGTGGACCCTGGACCCGCACCATTATTGAAGTCAATCAATCAATCCGCCTTCGCAGACACAACTTCTTCCCAGGAATTCTCATTTTCAAAGGAAAGAAAGAGAGAAACATACTAACCAACCGAAACCCCAAAACATTGCCCGAGACAAAACAAAATAACCTATGTTTACATAGTAGCAAGGTTGAGGGAAACGTCAACTTCCCTAAAATTTGATCCCTCCGCTGGCTGTGCTATTCCACACACTACTGAGCACTCAGTTGCGGTGGAAGAGTGCCTTGTGGGCCAGTGGGACACCTTGGCTCAGCTTTGGTTCCAGGTCCCTAGGCAGGACGCAGAGGATATAGAACTGTCTGTCCTCAGGCGCACCAACCTCTGGGCAAGCCTGTGGGCGCACATACACTATGCTTTACGGGCCGCTTTCTCAGATCTCGCGAGACTCGAGCGGAAGTCTCGCGAGACGTAGGCGCCGGCGGAGAGGAGGGAGATCCGAGCGTCGGCTGCTGCGCCGGACTGCCCGGCTGAGGTTAGTGACTGAATATCTGGGTTTGCGTGATTGGTAGCTGAGCGCCCTGCCGGGGACGCAACGAAGCCATGGAATGGAGCTGTCCGTCGCGATCGGGCACGCACACGGCTCGAGTCGGCTCCTGTCGCGCGCCTTCCCTTTGCAGGGTCTCGGGTGTCACGCTCCTGGGGCCGGAGTGGCTGGTCTCCCATTCCTGTGTCCCGCTGTAGGGTGCGGGGAGGCGTGCCTGGACTGGTGGTGGGGGACGCCGTGGTCTGTGGTCTGAAGGGCTCCGGGGTGGGAGTCGGTTACCTCTTTGCAACCCTGTAGGTCTGGGAGATCGAACTCAACTTGACAGTCTTGGCGGCACGCCCCTGTTAGCGCCCACTTTATTTATTCGTTTATTTTTGGCGGTACTGGGATTGAACATAGGACCTCCTGTATGTTAGGCAAGCACTCTACCCCTGAGCTATGTCTCCATTCTTTTAAAAAATTTAGTTGATTTAATTAAGGTGTGTGTGTGTGTGTGTGTGTGTATGTAGGTGTGTAGGTGTACATTCCAGGGTTTCCTGTGGAGAAGGACAACTTGTAGGAGTTTGTTCTCCCCTTCCACCATATGGAAGGGATGGAGCCCTATTTGTCTGGCTTGTCCTAAAGTGCTTTACAGACTGTGGTCCCCATTCCTCCCAACCTCAACCCCAGTACTGAGGAGTGAACCTAGGGCTCCGTGCATGCTAAGCAGTCACCCACCCTACCCACCCTACCCCATCCCCATCCTCAGCCCTCTTCTTACTTTTTTTTTTTTCGAGACAGGGTTTCTCTGTGTAGCTTTGGAGCCTGTCCTGGAACTCACTCTATAGACCAGGCTGGCCTCGAACTCACAGATCCACCTGCTTCTGCCTCCGGAGTCCTGGGATTAAAGGCCCGTGCGCGCCCCTACCGCCTGGCACTCTACTGCCCGGCACTCTTCTTACTTTTTTTTTTGTTGTTGTTTTTTGTTTTTTGTTTTTTGAGACAGGGTTTCTCTGCAGCTTTAGACCCTGTCCAGGAGCTAGCTCTTGTAGACCAGGCTGGTCTCGAACTCACAGAGATCCGCCTGCCTCTGCCTCCTGAGTGCTGGGATTAAAGGCGTGCGTCACCACCGCCCGGCAACTCTTCTTACTTTTTATTTTGTGATAGGTCTTCCCAAGTTTTCCAACCTGGCCTCAAACCCCTTATGTAACCCAAGTAGGCCTGAACTCATGATCAGCCCTTGAATTTGTCTCACCCTCCCGAGTACCTGGGGTGACAGACCTGTGCCACCAAGTGTCAGGGTCCCAGGCTGTCCCTGGGCTGAGACCAGAAAGAAGCCGTGTACCTGTCAGCTCAGAAGCCCTCCAGAGCAGCTAGTGTCCTGGGGAGGGTCTGCTGTCTGGCAGTTCAGGGTTTTTGTTGAGTGGGTACAGCCGTAGACACCTATGTAGCATGGCAGCTCCTGAAACTGCTGTCCTTCCTTCATACTAGTGTGTTAGTGGCTGAGTTCTCGCTTGGCCAGAGGAGGGAGGACAGAGGAACTGGCTGTATAACCAAGGCCAGCTCCGAACTCATGGTCTTACCTTAGCCTCTCAAGTGGGTTGTACATTCCCTTTCTTCTCAAGGACCCTTCTCAGACTGAGAAATGCTTGGGCTCTTTTACCACGGAACCCTCCACCTCCCATACAGAATCCCAATACCTTCCCTGGTCCTTCAGTCTAACCTGGCATGCCGTCTACGGCAGCTTCTCCTTTCTCTTCCACAAGACTGGGGAGGACTTTGGGAAGCCACCAGGGCACATGCAGATTCCCTCCACGTTCAGGATGGGGACTACAGCCTCAGTGATCTAGTCAGCGTTCCATGGGTTGACTAACTGGAAGTACTAGGGCAGCGCAGGTGACCCCCAGAAGAGGGCTTACGTGATTACTTGGCTCTTGGTAGGAGACTGAGGAGGCTTGGGGTCTGCTGTCCCTACCACCACCATGACTGTTGCTGGCAAGCCTATTTTGTTCTTATTGGATGAAGAGCCTTCTTCAGACCTAGCAGAATATTCTGTGCCTACCCTAGAGTCCTTCCTGTCTCTGTTCTGGTGTGTGCAGGTTGTGTGTGTGTGGATATGGGGCCAGTTAAAGGATGGCCAACCTGTTGCCTAATCCTGAATCTGTCTACTTTTGTTGTGAGGGTACTCTATAGCCCCCTTTTTTAAAATTTTATTTTATTTTTTGTTTTTTTTTCGAGACAGGGTTTCTCTGTGTAGCTTTGGAGCTCTGTTCTGTAGACCAGCCTGGCCTCGAACTCACAGAGATCCTCCTGCCTCTGCTTCCCAAGTGCTGGGATTAAAGGTGTGTGCTACTACTGCACAACTTGACACTCCCCCCTTAAAGCTATTTATTTATTTATTTATTTATTTATTTATTTCTGAGATAGGGTTTCTCTGTGTAACAGCCCTGGCTGTCCTGGAACTCTCTCTGTAGAGGTAGTTGTCCTCTACCCTTACAGTACCTAGGTCTTTCCACCTGACTAGTTGCTGCCTGTCACTACTTGCCACTTGAGAACCCTTGTCTGTGCTTTCCAGCTTTCTGTTTTTCCTCGCTCCCAGCTTTCATCCGACAGCTGGATGCTGCCTGTTGCCCTCATCCAGGTCTCTTACAAGTGCCCTGAACCTACAGGGCCACCAGAATGCAGCAGTCCTGCCGTCGTAGCCCCTGTGTCAGCCTGGATCAACACATACATCTCCATGCACCTTCTCCCTCCCTGGTCCAGCCTGCTACTGACCTGAAAAGAGCCTCAGGCTCTCCCTTTCTCTAGCCACTGGCTTCCTTCAGAAAGCCCGTAGATGAGCTGTGGTACCTGTTTCAGCTCAGCCACTTAAACCTCTTCTGGCTACTAACCCACCTTTCCTGCTGGGGTGAGACTGGGCATTTCCACCCAGATCCTTCTGGCTTCTCTCCCTCCTTCTTTCTCTCTCTCCTTCCCTCCCTCCCTTCTTCCCTTCCTTCCTTCTAGATCTCTTCCTCTCTGTAACATCACCCTCATGTTCTCTACTGCAGTCACCAGAGCATCTCTCTGAAAGCTTTCCCCCTTTGGATGTCCAGATACACAGTGCAAGAATCCCTTCTCTCGCTGTCCGCCCCCCATGTCCCTTTAACCTCACACCATCAGTGCCTTAGCTGCTTTTGCAACCTGGATTAACTTGGAGATGCTTAACTGGCTCTCACTCCACTGGCATTAACCTTACTTTCTCTCTCTCCCTCTCTCCCTCTCTCCCTCTCTCTCGGTAGCTTTGGAGCCCGTCCTGGAACTAGCTCTTGTAGACCAGGCTGGCCTCGAACTTGTGGAGATCCGCCTGCCTCTGCCTCCCAAGTGCTGGGATTAAAGGCGTGAGCCAACACCGCCCGGCTGGTCCCTGTCTCTTTAATAGACTTGTAGCAGAAATTTCTGTCCTGCCCGGTCCCACAGCCTTTCAGTCCCACTACACAGACTAACCTTTATTGCCTCCCAAAGATTAAACTCATTACTCCCCGATATCAGGAGCCTCTTCCTGTGGTGGGTCTGGCAGGTGGGGTAACACAGGTTCTCCCACAGTGACACCCCATCTAGCACCAAACAATCCTCGACCGGTATCCTACCCGCACCCCCACTCTTTTATAAAGCATTTAGTTCTCTTTTTTGGTGTGTGTGGGGCTTCCCTTTTCAAATGATAGAGTCAATCCAGGTGGAAGAGAATGATGTTAGCAATTAGAAAAAAAGTACAAATCCAGGGTTTAGCCATTGAAAGTTAATTACATCGGTGGTGGGGTGGGTGAAGTCTACAAGATGCCTCACATTTCAGACCTCCCTCCGGCCTCAGGGTCTAGTTCATGTTTACTTAGTCAAAGAGACACACAGCTGATTCATAAACTAGAGGTTTACACTTGAGTAAGACATCTATAAAAACCTAGGTTGGGAGAAATGCTCTTCCCAGCCCAGCTCTGGTCTTTATGGGAGGCCCTCTCCATAGATACCCTCATAATAAACCTGTGCTACCACCGCTCAGCCTCCTGCTCCTTGTCTTGTTTCTTCACCCAAGCACCCTGGACCCAAAAGACACCAGCACAGCCAGGTATTGGGATGGCCACTGGTTGCTCCCCGACCCCCATTTGGGCCATAACGAGGGCTTCAAGCATGTTGGGCAAACGCGCTAGCACTGCACTGCATCCCCAGCCCTCTGAGACCAGGTCTTACTAACCTGCCTAGCCGGGCCTTGAACTTGTGCTCATGCCTGAGTGTCTGGGATGACAGGCCTGTGGCACTAGGCCATACTCTTCCTCCTTTAGTTTGCCCAGCTGTGACTTGGCTAGGGGCAAAGGACAGTTCACCTGACTCTCAGCTCACAGGCTAGCCAGGATAGTTGGTATCCTGTCTGTCTTCCATGCTCCTCACCCTGGGCCTGGAAAGTTGGGGTGAAGTTTGAAGCTATCCTTTAGGGGGCTGTGCAGCAGCTGACTCCTGTAGGTTGAAAGCACAGTGTCAGGCCACCCTGGGCCAGAGAGCAAGACCAGGTCTTAAAGAAGAGGAGCCTGGAGTGGTAGTGTATACCTTTAATGCAGGCACTCCAAGTTTGAGGCCAGCCTGTTCTGCACAGGGATTTCCAGGTCAACTAGGGTTATAGAGAGAGCTTTTCTTGATACAAAACAGACTCTCACACAAAATCTCTCTAGAAACTTTAAAATAAAAGTTTTTAAAAAAAGGATTAAAAAAAGAAAAGCACTCTGCAAGAAGCCTGGCTTGGCCAACGTGCTGTGAGCTGGTGTGTGTCCATGCACAGCAGATGGAGGATCCCAATGAGTGTCAACAGTGACACCTTCCAGCATGGCCCTTGCGGTTCCTTTCCATCACCCAAGGGGGTTTATGGGTGAGGCTTAGTTAAGTATAGGTGCTAGTAACTTGTAGGACCTCTCTTTATGTGAGCCCCAGTGGAAGCATTGAGCAACATTGCTGGTAACAGCATTGCTGGGGCCACCATCACCTGACTGTTAAGTGTTTGTTTCTGATTCCCAGAGGCCACATTTATGGTGAGTGTGGCTTTGGGAGGTGTGTCCCTGGACCTCTGAGCACCTCCTCCCAGGAGCTGAATGTCTATCTGCCTGTCTGGTGTGCAGATGAGCCCTCAGGTGGTGGCTTGGGGTTGTGCCATGACGTTTTGCAATCTGTGGTGTGTGTGTGTGTGTGTGTGTGGTGTGAGCACTGGAGGATGCTTTTGTCTCGTCTCACATTTTGCAGTAGGAGTGCTGGGATTACAGATACTGGCCACCATGTCCAGGTTTCTGGGGATTCACACCATGTCTTTCTACTTCAGGCACATTGTGAGTGAAGAACCATGGCGCTGCCCTTCTGTGGGCTCAGGGCACAGAGCTCAGGTTATCGAGTGTTGGTTGCTACTGCCTTTACCCACTGAGCCATCTCACTTTCCCTGTTTTTAAGTTTATTTTTTTTTCAAATTGTGCATGTGTCTGTGCATGAGTGCAGTGCTTAGGGAGGCCAGAAGAGGACACTGGATGCCCTGGAACTGGAATTACAGGCAGTTATCAGCCTGATGTGCGTGCTGGGAGCTGAACATGGGTCTTCTGCAAGAGCAGTAAACATTCTTAAACACTGAGCCCTCTTTTACCACCTCGCCCCTTTTTGGGAGATAGGGTCTCTCTATGTAGACCTAACAGAGCTGGAACTTGTGTATATCAGGCTGGCCCTGAACTCAGAGATCTGCCTACTTCTGTCTTAGTGAATGAGTAGATTAATGACTATGCACCATACCTGGTTCCTTTTTTTTCCTTTCTTTCTTCAAAGCGGAGTCTCATGTTGCTCAAGCTAGCCTCCTGCTCATGTAGCTGACCCTCTGGCCTCTAGCTGCTGATACAAACATACTGTGTGGCATTGCTTTTGTGCCTCATTTTCTTTCCACAGCATTGGCAGTATTGGCTCCAGGTTAACGTTGAAAACATGGTGGTTGACTCCACAATGGTCCTAGGGGAGCGGGCTGTGCCAACAGACAGCATTATAGGAAGGCTGGCTCTGACTTTTGCTTTGTCTTCTGGAAGGAGCGTGACCATGGAAGACCTGGGGGAGAACACCACAGTCCTGTCCACCTTGAGGTCTCTGAACAGCTTCATTTCTCAGCGAGTGGAGGGAGGTTCAGGCCTGGACGTGTCCACCTCTGCCCCAGGGTCCCTGCAGCTGCAGTATGAGAAGAACATGCAGGTGAGTGGCCTGCTTCGTGGGGCTTTCTGGCCTGGTGGGGCCAGCTCAAGCTTTGGGTAGTGGGTGGGTCGGCATGAGCTAGGCTACAGACATTTCTAGGCATTTATCATCTTGAGCCGTAGCTGGAGAACAGGGTCTGTCCTGAGCCCTGCTAGGTAGAGGCTGCCTTGGTCACCCCCTGGGTAGGTGCTTTTGATGTGGGTTCAGAGGACTGAACCCAGGTTCTCACACTTGGGAGATGTGTCCTTTTTCAATTGAGTCATCTCCTACTGGGTGATTATATATATTATTCATATAATATATTATTTAATTATTATTAATTATTTAACATATGTTATTTAATTTTTGAGACAGGGTCTCACTGTGTAGTCCTAGCTGTCCTGGAACTTACTATGCAGACCAGGCTGGCTTTGAACACACTGAGATCTGCCCCTCTTTGCTCCCCAAGTACTGGGAATAAAGGCATGTACCACAGAAGGTGACTTGTGCTGGCAGTTTGGATAGTTCCTTGGTGTGTGCGATATATAGCATAATCTCTGGCTTCTACCCACTAGGTGTCAGTTGTGCACACACCTCTAACCCTTTGTGGCAATTGGAATGTCTCTATACAGTACCAAATGTTCCCTAGGGGCTACTTTGCCCTCTGTGGAGAGCCACTGCCCTAGTCTGAGGTTCTGAGTTAAAGTGTGTATGAGTACCTCAAGAGTGTTGTCTAGATGGAATGTTGGTTCAGTAAGTGGGTCACCCCAGGTTCTTTGAGCACCCAGGGTGTGCTGTGAAGTAGAGCAATAAGGCCTCATGAAGACAGTGTGACTTCATGACAGTACATGACACTTCCTCTGGGTCTCTTGGAGACCTGGCTTAATCACCCCTCTGGTGGTTCAGCTTCTTTGGTTTCCCAATTCTGGACTCCTGGTAGACACTCCCTGTGTATCTTCTGGTTGTCCAGGCATTAGCCATGTGCTGTGGCTGTGCAGATGTATTTAAGGTCTCCAGCCCGTGGTGATCAGGGGAGTCCCTGGGATGGACTCATTGCAAAGTTCTCAGGCTTGGAGATGCAGCCTGTAATCCTAGAATTTGGGAATTGAGGCAGGAGGATCCCAGCAAGTCCCAGGCCTGCCAGGACTACAGGGTGAAACCCTGCCTCAAAAAAAATGAAAACCCAAAGTTAATCACAGTGTGGTGGCGCATGCCTAACACCCGTCTATGCAGGGGACAGAGACAGGACATTAGAAGTCCAAGGCCATGACTACAGAACAAGTTTGAGGCCAGCCCAAGCTGTGCTGCCTAAGCCTTTGTAACAAACCAGCAGCCAGTCAGCTGAGAGTGGCACAGCTTCGGCAACTTGGTATAGCTACTGCAGGCTGGAGTGGCTCAGTGGTAGTGCTTGTCTGATATGTGTGAGACAGGTTTTGGGCTCCATCCTCAGCACTGGAGAGAGAGAGCGAGAAGATTGGGAGAGGAGAGACGAGAGAGACAGAGAGACAGAGAGAAGAGAGAGAGAGACAGCGACGAGAGCGGAAAGAGAGAAGAGTGGAGAGAGAGGAGAGGGAAGAGAGGAGAGACAGAGACAGAGAGACAGAGAGGAGAGGGAAGAGAGAGAGCAAGAGAGAGAGAGAGAGGAGAGAGAGGAGAGAGAGAAGTCGGAGAGAGAGAGAGGATGAGAGAGAGAGAGATATCTAAACCTCAAAATCAAAGTAGGAGAAAGAGAGAGATCACAGGGAGAGGGACATGGGCAGGTTCCAGGGACAACATCATTCCAGGTTGACAACTCAGCAGGACGGTGGAGCTCTGTCCTCAGTCTGTGAACTCTCCAAGGACCTCGAGCTCCAGACAGCACAACTCCTGACTGGCTAGAATTTAGCCTTGGAGATGAGGATTGAGCCCCTGGCGTCCAGATGCCTAGCTTACACTGATATACCATGATATACCATGTTTGTGGTATCTTGTTAGCTGTAGAAAAACAAATGCATCCTCTCTCTGCAAACAAGCTCACACGGTGTCACTTTGAAATCCATCCGTTTTCCTCTGCCTGCTCTTTGTGTGGACACACATGTATACGTGTATACGGAGGCTAGGGGTTGAGGCTGGATGTCTTCCTCAACTGCTGTCTACTTTTTTATTTTGAGATGGGGCCTTTCACTGCACCTGGAGCTTGCTGGTTTGACAGGGCTGGCGTGGCCCCGGGGAATCTTCTGCCTCTGCCTTTCTAGTGCTGGGTTACAGATGCTCACAGCTGCACCTTGCTTTTGCTTTATTTCTTTGGTTTGTTTTTAGAGACAGGGTCTCTCTTATAGAGCTATGCTAGAACTCACAGAGCTCCGCCTGCCTCTGTCTCCCAGGTGCTGAGATTAAAGGCGTGTGCCACCATTTCTAGCCTATGGCTTTTTTCTTGTATGTGGGTGCTCAGGATCTGAACTCAGGTCCTCAGGCTCATGCGGTCGGTGTCTTAGTCTTTTTTTTTCCTGATGCTCTGATAAAATGTCCTGACAAAAGCAGCTTAAGGAAGAAAGGGTTGATTTTGTTGAAGCTGAAGGGTGGGGAGTCAAGGCAGCTGGAGCTTAAAGCAGCAGTCACATCACCCCACACCAGGAAGCAGACAGAGGTGAACGCAAGCTGCTGCTCAGCCTTTTCTCCTCTTACCCGGTCCAGGACCCCAGGGAATGGTGCCACCCACAGTGGGCAGGTCTTCCCACTTCAGCTCTAGATACTCCTCCGCGGACATGCCCAGAGGCCCATCTTCCAGGTTGCAATAGGTCCTTTCAGGTTGACAGTTAGCTCATAACAAGAGCTGTTGAGCTGACCCAAGGCCCTTTCCTGTTTAATCTTTCTTGCTACCTCCCACTCATTTCCAAATAGAAACTCAGACTTAAGACAGTGCTTTGCTGGGGCAGTATGCAGAGTTCAGCCCTCCCCTCCCCTCCGTCTTTCCTTTGTTAATTTTTGATGCAGGATCTTGCTATGTACCCGTACTCTTGCCTCAGCCTGCTTGTCCTCAGTGCTGGCTTTGCAGGTTGCCACCTGCCTTGTTTGACATGACTGCTGAGCCTTCTTTTTTCTCTTTGGTATCAACTGCTCAGCTGGAGGAAAGAGCACAGCAGATCCGCTCGAAGTCTTACCTCATCCAAGTGGAGCGGGAGAAGATGCAGATGGAGCTGAGCCACAAGAGGGCTCGAGTGGAGCTGGAGCGAGCTGCCAACACCAGCGCCAGGAACTACGAGGTGGGTCCAGCCAGTCCCAGGGGCAGAGGGCTCCGTTCACTTGTCAGGCTGTACCAAACCGGGACCCAGCTGGCAGGGCCACCTGATGCTAGCAGGTTGGAGAAGGGCATCCTGATGTGGGGATGACCATAGAGGGGGCTGTTGGCTGTGGCTGTTGCTCGGTGACCCTGTGTTCTGGGCAGACCTGTCCCTGACTGGCCTCTATTTCCTCTTTTCTCCAGAAGAATTGCAGTGCAGATCTGGAAGAAATAGTGGGTGCTTGGGTAGGGGTAGGATAGGGTGATAGGCTCAAGAGGTTGCAGGGTTTCAGGGAGTCTTGGGGTCTGTGTAGTGTCTTACCACTTCATGAAAGTGCCCTGGCATGGGGGTGGGCATGTGGGGAAGTGCAGCCCAGTGACTTGGGGCATGTGCAGTGCAGGAAACTGTAATTGACTATTTGTGTTTGTGTGGGTGTGGGTGCACATGCATGCAACGGCAATAAGGTGACCTTAGTGTCATCTTTAGGAATGCCACCCACCTCCTTTGAGATAGATTTTCTCATAGGCCAGTTGGCCTCGGGGATCCTCCTTTTTCTGCCTTCCTACAGCTAAGACTAAAAGTGTGTCCCCTTATACTCTTGACTTTTTTTTTTTTTTTTTTCTTTTTTTGGTTTTTCGAGACAGGGTTTCTCTGCAGCTTTTTTAGAGCCTGTCCTGGAACTAGCTCTTGTAGACCAGGCTGGCCTCGAACTCACAGAGATCCACCTGCCTCTGCCTCCCGAGTGCTGGGATTAAAGGCGTGCGCCACCACCGCCCGGCTTACTCTTGACTTTTTATGTGGGTTCTGGGGATGGAACTGAGGTCCTCAGGCTTGCAAAGCAAACACTCCTGACCGGGCCCTACTCCCCTGCTTCAGTTTTATTACCAGCTTGGCTGGGATGTTCTAGGACTCTGATCAGAATGGAAGTGCCACCGTGACTTAGGTCATGCATCAGAACTCAGAGTCCGTGTGGTCCTCCCTTCCCTGTGATGGCCATCTGCCCTGTTCTGGTCTGATGTGCCCATCACAGTTTTTTTTTTTTTCCCTTGTGAGAATGGCTGGCATCTTCCCTGGGGTGGTGCTCGTTGGGTGGGTTTAAGTCTGGCATATAGAGTGCCGGTTGTGGTGTGCTGTCCTGGCTTGGCAGTTAAGACCGAAGTCCCCTTGGTAGGCTCCTGTGTTGGTTACTTTCCTTGCTGCTGTGACAGAATACCAGACAAAAACAGCTTAAGGAAGGGAGAGTTTATTTTGCTTCACAGTTCAAGGGTGCACAGTCCAACATGGCAGGTAGGCGTGGCAGCAGGGGCAGCAGGGTGCTGGTCACGTCACACCCGGTCAGGAAGCAGAGAGGTGGATGGTGGTGCTCCGTGTTCTCCTTTGTATTCAGTCTGAGACCCCAGACTTGGATCAAACTGCCTGTTTCAGGGTGGGTTCTCCTTCCTTAGGTCAGCCTCTGAGGGAGCATCTTCATAGATCCCTTAAGGTGTGTCTTCTAGGCCGTTCTAAGTCTTAACCACAACAGGAAGATCTGTCCTACCCAGACCATGTCCTGTGCTGGTGGCCTGGTCCTGCCTCTTGGGCATATCTCTCAAGAGCAGAGCCTGTCTGCCGCCATAGATCTCTGGTGTTCAGGGTTCATGCAGTCTCACGGGCATGGGGACATTAGTGAGGGCTGGCGATTGGGTCTGGAAGGCCCCTCTTGGGGAGACAGAGGGCAGCAGTGGTGGCAAAGCGAGGTCCTGGCTCTTCTGACTACCAGCTGCCTTCTCAGAGGCCTGTTCTTCTGTCCTGCTCAGAAACACTCTAAGGGGTGAGGTCTTGGAGTTGTCAGACTGTCCTCTGGAGTCTTGACATCTACAGTGGCTTTTCTGGGACTGCTCATTTGATGGTGGGCAGATAAGACAAGTCAGGCGCCCCTCCGAAAATAGCTACCAGGGAGTGAGACTGAAGGTCCGAGGACCTGTCTGTATTGGGCTGGCAGTGCCAGTGGACTGCTCCTGGCTCTGGTGGTGCTGTGATCCATCTTTCCCTCTTCTCCCTCCTTCCCTCCTGTCCCTCAGTCACAGAGCTTCACAGAGTAGGCCTCCGGGACTTGCAGAAGGGTCTTCCTCCTGTTTTGAGGCTGTAATATTAAGTTACTGTTCCCTTGGTGTGAACCACACTTCAAGGTGTGGTTCAGCCTTCCTTCTCCCTAGGGGCTGCAGCACTCTGTGTGTGTGTGTGTGTGTGTTTGTGTGTTGAGCCTTTCTTGGTTAGGGGTTGGAGCTCTGTTTTTGACACAAGCGATATCTGTCTTCATTGAGTAGTACTGCCTCCTGAAGTTCTTGGTGGCTCTGAGTAGGAGCTTGGGTGGGTGGCTTCTGCTGAGGGCAGAGTGACCATTCTCAGCATCCTTCCCCAGGCTCAGCTGGAGAGGCCCAAGGCTGACATAAGCCTCACGTCCCCGTGATGGTAGTCAGAGTGTGTGTGACTGAACTTCAGTACTGTCCCCACCTCTCTGGCTCCCCTGGAGATTCGTGTGGTGGCCCCAAAGGTGTGTGTGATGGACACCTGGGGCAGTAGTGGCCCTGCCTGCAGGCCGCCATCCGTGTCCCCTCCTTGCTGTAGTCGTCTTCTCCGTGGGGAGTCTCAACGCATTTTAATGACAGCCTGAGCATGGCCAGACAAGATCTGCTGGCGCTGCAGAAGCTCCGCTTCATTCCAAGGTCAAGTCTGAATTGTAGATTTTCTATGCTTTATCTCCTCTTGCAAGGAGGGTGGCGGTGAGCAGATGGTGTGACGAGTGTGGAGTGTGGTCCATGCCAATTGCCTCTCAGAGTGGGAGCATCATGCTGCCGCACCGGGAGCCCTGGCATCCAGGTCTCTCGTCCTGTCCTGTTTCTGTCCTTTTGTGGCTGATAGGCCTGCCTAGCTCCTCTGTGTACCACACTCCCTGACCAAGCTCTTCCTTCTCCACAGCGTGAGGTAGATCGTAACCAGGAGCTCCTGGCACGCATTCGACAACTCCAGGAGCGTGAGGCTGCGGCGGAAGAGAAGATGCGGGAGCAGCTGGAGTGCCACAGGCTGTGCAAGCAGAACCTGGATGCTACTAACCAGCAGCTTCGGGAACTGGAGGATGACCTAGCTGCAGCCAGGGAGGTGAGCGTAGGCCGCGCCTGAGACCGAGACTCGCCCTGGTACAGGTGGTTGTTTTCTAAGACAAAAGAATGAATACCGTGGTGACAGCAAGTCATCTTCATTTTATTTTTATCTGTTTGTGTGTGAACACACACACACACATGTGGGTGGCCACATGTGTGTATGCATGTCTGTGGAGGCCGGAGACCAGCCTTGGCTGTTCTTCCTCAGGTGCTGTTCACCTTGTTTTTATTTCAAAGGTTTCTCTTTAATTATGCATAAGCATATAGATATGTGCACATTAGTGCAGGTGCCCATGAAGACCAGAAGAGGGCATCAGATCCTCTGGAACCCCAGTGAAAAAGCAGCTGTGAGCTTCCTCTGCATGGCAGCCCAGGCACTTTAATCGCTGAGCTGTCTCTCCAGCATCCCTCCATCTGACACTGTATTTTGGGACAGGATTTCTCTCTGACCTGAGACTCACTGATTAGGCTAGACTGGCAGGCCAGTGAACTATAGGAGCTAGGCACTTGTCTCTGTCTCCCTGGTCCTGGGATTCTGAGCACCTCCAGCCTCGTGCTGGGGGTGGAGCTCAGGCCCTTGTGCTTACGTGATAAACGTGTCACTGACTGAGCTGTCTCTCCACATGACCTTTGTTTTAAATATACATATCATGAGTGACTGCATTTGGGGGGTTGTAATCACAGTACAAACACCAATTTTTCCATTCTACAGGGCCAGTGAGAATGTTTAATATAGGTCTTTTTTTCTGTTTTGGGCAAGGCCTCACTTTGTAACCCAGGCTGACTTCGAACTTGAGACAATCCTCCTGCTCCAATCTCTGTAATCCTGGGATGAACTGCCTTACATTTCTGAATTTGCTCTTTATAATGTGAATGCAAGAGTTGGCCAGTCCACTGTTTTTGTGTTCTCCTATCTGTGCAGTACATGGCTTCCTGTGTGAACCCATTGGCTTCCCAAACATTGCTTTGTTTGGGCAAACTACCCTCTGCGGAACTCTGGCTGCTGCCGACACTTGCTGGGCTGTGTTCACAGCAACTGTGAAGTATTGGTGTTGCTATCATCTTGTCTGTCATGGATAGGGAATGTTCTGGAAGTTCTGTTTCCTTTTTCCCCAGACATTGTAAGTAGGTGCCTGTGAATTTGCATGTCTTTGATTAGAAGCGAGTTCTGTTAGCATCAGAGATTGCCTTTGAACCAGGGTGCAGGTGCGGCGCAGTCCAGTGAAGCTGCTGCTAGTCTGTTTTGGAGGTTGCCTGAGTGTGGGTATGGAGGGAGTTGGACACCCCCCCAGGCCTCCCGTCCCTGTGTTCAAGATCACAGGTGCCAGAAGGGAACAGCTGAGAGCTCCAGGGGCCAGCCGCCTGGCATCATTGGTATTCCGTGCCCGCACCTTCTCCACTTGATAGATCCTCGGAGCGGGCTGCCGGTTATTTTTGCCTCTGCAGCGCCAGGGAGCATGTTAAGGTTGTTGGCGCATCTGTCTTCCGAAGCAAGTCTTGGCAGGAGAGGAGCCGTGATCTGTTTCCAGACGAGTGGGCTCTTGTTTCACAGAGACCTGGCCCAGGTCCTTGGCCCCTGTGTGGTAGAGGAGGCCCTTGCACACCTCAGTGAAGAGTAGAAGAGGGTCAGTGGTCCCTCCTCTGGGAAGCCTTTCCAGACCCACAGCCCAGAGTCACAGGCCCTCCACTGCAGTGTTCAGTCACGTGCCCTGATTTATCACCTCCCCACCCTCGCCCTGCTGTTCTGCCATTCATCTGTGCACTTGCTGATGCGTCCCCTCCCCCGTGATATTTGTCCTTCATTAGGGCAGGCTGTCCCTGTCGTAGCACTCGATATCTTGTGTGCATTACTGAGTCAGAGAGACATCTAAAAGGTGGCATTCACTGTGAGATGATGTTGTATGTAGGTGCACACACCTTGTGCACATGTGAAGGCCATGAGGTTGCTATTGAGGTTCTTTGTCGGTCACCTTATTTTGTGACACGGGGTCCTTTAGTAGACCCGGAACTGTCTCCTGGCCTGATGGGCTGGCCAGCAAATTCCAGGGGTCTCTGTCTCCTTAGCACTGGACTGCAGGTGTGTGGTACCACACCTAGTGTCCTAGGTAGGGTTTCTGTTACTGTGACAACACGCCATGACCAAAAACAACTTGGGGAGGCAAGAGCGCTTTTCAGCCTGCAGTTAGTCCGTCATGCAGAGAAGGCAGGGCAAGAACTCAAGACAGGAACTGGAGGCAGGATCTGAAGCAGAGGCCATGGAGGAACTCTGCCTACTGGCTTGCTCCTCATGGCTTATTCAGTCTGCCTTACAGCACCCAGGACCACCCTCGTGGGGCAGCACCACCCCAAGTGAGCTGGGCCGTCCCACATCAATCACCAATCAGTAAGAAGCTCCATAGGCTTGCTCACTGGTCAGTCTGGCAGAAGTATTTTCTGAGTTGATGCTCCCTCCTCTGGAATGACTGTACCTTTTGTCAAGCAGACATAAAATCGCAAGCACACCTAACACTTGTGTGCAGCAAGCCCCCTCCTAACGGGATCATCTCTCTAGTTTCCTGATAAAAAAGATTTTATTTTATGTGTTATTTTTTGTGTATGAGAGTTTTGCTTGCTTGTATCTGAGTACACTCAGATAGGCCAGAAGAGGCCATCAGGTGCCCTGGAGTTATAGACAGTTGCAGGCCACTGTGGGTGCTGGGAAATGGACCCAGGTCTTCTGGAAAAGTGGGCAGTGCATTTAACCCATGAGTCAAATCTCCAGCCCCCTGAATTTTGCTTGTTTGTTTTTGAGACAGGGTCTCACTGTGTAGCCCAGCCTGTCCGCAGACTTACTGTCTAACTCAGCCTCAAACTTGCTTGCCTCCAGCCTCAGGCTCTCAAGTGCTAGGATTAAAGATGTGGGCACTGTTGTCTGGTTTGAACATGTTCTTTTTTGTTTTAATTTTTTGAACTTTCTCCTTTTTTTTTTTTTTTTTTTTTTTTTTTTGGTTTTTTGAGACAGGGTTTCTCTGTAGCTTTTGGAGCCTGACCTGGAACCTGCTCTGTAGATGAGACTGGCCTCAAACTCACAGAGATCCACCTGCCTCTGTCCCCGAGTGCTGTGATTAAAGGCATGACCACCACTGCCTGGGTGAACTTTATTCTTACTAGTGTGACATGTGTATGGGTGCATCTCTGGAGGTTAGAAATCATCTCTGGAGTTGGCTTCTCTCCTTTCTTATGAGAGTCCTTTCTGAGTGGCAAGCTTTCCCTGCTGAGCTGCCACATCAGCCCTCGTTTCGGGTGTTTTTTTTTTCTTTTTCTTTTTTAGACAAGGATTTATGTATTTCCAGCTGGTTTCAAACTAGCTATGCACCAAAGATAATGGAGTTACTCTTGGGGAACAAATGAATTTATGCTTCCATAGAGCGTGGGTGGCAGGCTACTGACAGGAAACTGTGAAGTCTGCACCCAGTATGGATGATGGCTTCCCCACAGCTGTGTAGATGGCTCCTTCTTCCTTTAATCCTTCCCAGCCTCTGTATTCTAGCCCCTCCCCAAGGCCCCTGGCCACATGCAAATTAGTACAGAATTGAGTGGGTGAGAAAAGTGGCTGCAATGGCTGGATACTTCAGATGGCGCCAGTCACCCTCCACATCCCTTCTGTGACACACAGTCTACAATCAGCAAGCCCAGTGTGATCATCTTTTGCAAGCAACTGAAGTCAAGAAGATAGCAGCTGTTGCCTGGGGAGAATAGCATTAGGTAGCAATGACCTTGACTTCTGATCCCCCTGCCTCCACCTCTCCCCAGCTAGTAATACAGGCGAGTGCCATTGCACTGTTTCTGGACATGTTCTTAATACTGTCATAGTTTGTGTGTTGTGATAAGGTGTAGGCTGCTGTGATGTGGGGTTCCCCTAGCCAGCTTCCCATAGGACATAGATATAAATCCTAATGGCCTGTCAGGTACAGGGAAACAAATCTTGTGGACTGTTCTAGAGGGTGCTACTTAGAGATAGATAGATAGATAGATAGATAGATAGATAGATAGATAGATAGATAAATATATATATATATGTGTATATATATATACACACACACACACACACACATATATTATACAGCTGTTGCTTGGGGAGAATAAAATATATATATAGATAGAGAGATAGAGAGAGAGAGAGAGAGAGAAAGAGAGAGAGAGAGAGAGAGAGTGCTAGCTAGCTTTGGACTCCAATGTAGGGCCACCCAACATCACTCACGGTCTTTTTTGGGCCCACTCTGGTGAGATTTCTCCGCAGTTGGCTTCAGGCCACTGTTTGTAAATGTTAATTCATGTAGCAGTTCTAAGTGGGCTGGCTTCTCTGAGTGACTAGGCCAACTTGCTCTTTCTAGGAAAGCAGCTGGAGAGATCTGCTGGGAAGGTATGGGTGGAGCAAGGGTGGAGGTTCCTGCAGGTTTCTTTGGGTAGACATTCAATGTTGTCACATGTACTTTCTGTCCATCTGTGAGTCTGCTGGTCAGGGCCTACTGGCTTTGCTCTGAGACTGCACTTTTTCTAAGCACTATGGGTCTCTATTAGCTTCATTAACCCAGGTTGCTTGCTTCATCCTGAGGGGCTTTTATGGTAGGGATTCTAGGCATGTGCTCCCTCTGGAGCACGTATCAGCTCCTCACTGGGGGATTCTAGGCTGGTGCTCACCACTGAGCTGCATTCCCCATATCCCTTCCCCCCCGTAGGAGATTTCAGTTAGTTTTTCTACTATTGTACTACATCTCTGCTCTCTCTCTCTCTCTCTCTCGATTAAGAAAATTATTTTTATCAACATTTATGTGTGTGCATGTAGGTGCCCATGGAGTCTGGAGGCCAGAGGTATTAGATCCCCTGCAGCTGGTAGTATAGGCTGTTGTGTCAGCTGATACGGATACTGGAAACTGTCCTCTAAAAGAGTAATATGTATTCTTAACCACTGAGCTATTTCTCTATTTCCAACTTTAATTTTTTTAAATAAATCTTTTAAAAATTTTTATTGAGCTATATTGTGTTCTGCCTGCACACCAGGAGAGGGCACCAGATCTCATTACAGATGGTTGTGAGCCACCATGTGGTTGCTGGGAATTGAACTCAGGACTTCTGGAAGAACAGCCAGTGCTTTTAACTCGGAGCCATTTCTCCAAGCCAACTTTATTTATTTATTTTTTTTAAGACAAGGTCTTACTATATAGCCTTGGCTGGCTTTGAACTCACAGAGTTTGTCTGCTTCTGCCTACTAAGTGCTAGGATTAAAAATGTGTGCCACTCTGCTTTACCCTCTTTTTACTTTTTACTTTGAGATAGGTTCTTGTTAAGGTGCCCAGATTGGCTTTGAGCCTATTCTGTACGCCTCAAGGGGCTTAAACATCTCTCTCCCTTTCTTTCTTTATTCTTTCTTTTAATTTTCTGAGACAGGGTTTTGCTATGTAGCCCTTACTGTCCTGGAACTTCCTTTGTAGACCAGGCTGGCCTCAAACTCACTGAGATCCACCTGCCTCTGCCTCCCGAGTGCTGGGATTAAAGGCGTGTACCACCTCCGCCTGGTCAGGGGCTTAAACTTTTAATTCACTTTCCTCAAGTTCCTGAGTAGCTGGCACACCAGGCTTGTACTGCTGCACTCTGTTTAAACAAAGTTCTGATGACAGCCTGCATCTTGGCCAGGACCTTGTGGTTTTCCCATCCTGGGTGGCCTTCTGTTGGAATGTTGGCATGCAGGCCTTAAGGAGGCTTAGAGTGTGGCAGTGGTCTGAGGTGTGGGACACTCATTGTCCAGGGCGCTGGATGTGGTTGGTACTCTGTATGGATGCTAATGGACATCAGAGGGTCAGATGTGGCTGCGACCAGCTTTCCTACAGAACCTGGCTGTGACCCACGTCTGTGTCAGTGATGAAGAGCACAAGCAGGCCTTTGGCCGGGATGTTTGTGAGAGGGTGTGTTGTCTATTCACCGTGTGCTCCCTCTGTTCTGCCCTGGGGAGAACATGGGAGGTGCCCTGCCCTTCCTTTCTCCTCTGTCTCTGTGTGTGAAAGCAAAGCCTGGGTACTTAGTCTGCATGCAGACAGGACCCCAGTGAGCAGCCAGTTTTCTCCACTTGCAGAGGATTAGTTCCTTGAAGGGGCGTGTCTCTGAGATGCAGTTAAGTGCGATGGACCAGAAGGTGCAGGTGAAGCGCCTGGAGTCTGAGAAGCAGGAGCTGAAGGAGCAGCTGGACCTGCAGCAGCGGTGAGAGCTTGGCTAGCCTGTGTCAGTCCCCAGACAGCCGTGTCACAGACCACGCAGGGCACACAGTGAGGCCTCTGGACTGGGGAGTGAACCTCAGAGTAAGGGAGTACGACTTAGTTCTTTTCTTCCCGGGGTGAAGTGCCTTCTTGGAGCTGGCTTCCAGAGGAAAGCCCAGCTAAGTTAGGTTTTGAGGACATGGGTTACTGTGCCTGGGCAAGCAGTTCTAGGTCACAGTGGACACGGATATGGTGGTTAGTAGGTGGTAGTCAGGAGGCTTTGGATTTGGCCCTGCAGGTCTGGCCCTTACCCTAGGCAGGTGTTTCCTGAGGAATGTTCTACCCCTACTATGGGCAGGCCCGGGTGGTCTCTGATGCCTGCAGCAGCACCATGGCTGGCTGACACCATGGACTGAGTGGTGGACAGAGAACTAGGTAGTGCCACAGGTAGCCTGGGCTCCCTTGTAACCTCATCAGTGTCCCAGTCTTAGAGCCTGTGCAGAGGCTGGCCCAGGACTTGGGGTCTCCCTGCATAAGGTGTGTGTGTTTGCATTCATCCTGGGGCTCAGGCTGAGGGACATCATGGACTGGCCTTGCATCTACTTTCCTTTTCTTTTATAGGAAATGTCAGGAGGCAAATCAGAAGATCCAGGAACTTCAGGCCAGTCAAGAAGAAAGAGCTGACCAGGAACAGAAGATTAAGGTAGGCGTTTCCTGTTGGCCTGGGCAGCTTCCTATACTGAGCAGGGGTAGGGCCAGCCCTCCTGTCAGTCACAGACCTTCCTGAATGGAGGCGTGCTCAGTGGCACGTGAGGGTGCAGGCTGATTATTTTGTGGATGCCAGGTCCTGTGCTGACAGGCAAGGGAGGCCTCAGCGAGTGATCAAGGAAGCTGGCACCTACTGATGAAGGCCCACCAGAAACCCATGGAAAGAGGTAACACAGAGGACTGTGCAGTTGAGGCTTAGAGAGGTGGGGCCAGGACACATCTGTGACTCCAGAGAGGCTGAGAGGGGAAGATCACAAGTTTGAATCCAGCTTGTACTACAAGAAGGAGTTTTTTCACGCCGGAGCATGGTTGAGCTAGGTCACTAAGCCAGGGCTGTCTGATTTAAGGTCAGGCTCCTTTACTCCATTGCAGGACTTCTCAACCTGTGGGTTGTGAGTGACGCTTTCACAGCGTTTCCTAAGACATCAGGAAGCACAGATATTTATATTATAGAAAGATTTATATTGTAGAAAGATTATAGTTATGAAGTAACAACAAAAGTAATACTGTGGTTGAGGGTCACCACAACATGAGGAACTGCATGAGGAAGGAAGTAGAACCACTACTCTAGAGGGTGTTGCTGGAGAGCTGGTGCCTTGAGCTTCCTTCCATGGCTTCCTGTTGCTTTTAGGGTATTATCCAGTGCCAGGAAGGAGGGCTGCTTTAGTTGTCTCCCTGCTGCCTCTGTTTTGTGTGTGTGTGTGTGTGTGTGTGTGTGTGTGTAGGTGGGGATGGGCAGCTCCAAAGTAGAGAGTGGGCTTAGCTCCTTATGCCTCTGACTACCATTTTTTTTTAAGATTTATTTATTATGTATATCGTGTTCTGTCTGCATATATTCCTGCATGCCAGAAGAGGGCACCAGATCTCATTATAGATTGTTATGAACCGTCATGCATCATGTGGTTACTGGGAATTGAACTCAGGACTTCTGGAAGAGCCGTCAGTGCTCTTAACTACTGAGCTATCTCTCCAGCATCTCTGGCTACTTTTTTTTTTTTTTTAACCTGGCTCTGTTGTCTCTTTTTTTATTTACTTGCTTAAATATTTATTTTTATTTCTATATATGTGTGGGTGTGGGTTATCTGCAGAGACCAGAAGAGATCTGGAGCTGGAGCTAGGGGCCGTTGTGAGCTGCCTGTCTGGGTCCTGAGAACTGAATATGGGTTCTCTGGCAGAGCAGCAAGTGTTCTTTTTGCTGAGCCTTCTCTCTAGACCCCACTCCCTGCCTTCTTAGTTACCTTCTTCCTGGTTCTGTTTCCTTCTGTAGCCCTTGGCCCACCTCTCATTATTTCCTTGTTCATAGAGGTTGACCAATTGGTCCTCTCTGTCACTCTGGCCCACCACTTGGATGGAGCTGGGCTCTATGAAGGTTTGTTCAGTTGATTTGATTCTGGTTTATATACAGCCTATTCAGTGACTTGTCACTAGATGCCAGTGCTACCTTGTGGAGGGCCAGGGTACGAGTGCAGTGTCAGAAGGTCTGTCACACAGTGGGAACAAAAGCAACTGTTGCAGGTTCACCACTGGTACAGCAGAAGCCAACCACAGGCAGGAGGTGTGCTGTGCGCTGCGTTTAGGCCAGAAGTGCCATAGGCGTCTGCTGTTGGGGACCAGAGGGCCCCACATCTGGAGAGGATGTGGATAGGCACAGGCAGAAGGACAGCGGTATGTGTGCTGGCCCTGAGGTGGAGTCCAGGGCTGCTCTAGAGGCGATGATGAGGGCGCCCCTGAGCAGCATAGCAGCCTAGGCCTGCAAGGCTTCCTAGATGCTCGGGACAAGGTAGAAGACCTCTGTGGCTCCCATGGCTTTGATGAGAAAAAGATTTATTTAGTTAGAAATTAGCTGTGTTTGTATCTATCTCTGTGGGGATGTGCATGTGAGTGTGAGGGTACATGCGTGCAGCTGTCACAGGGAGGCCAGAGATGATGCCTTCCCTGGGCCTGGAGTTACAGACAGTCATGAACTTGACATGGGTGCTGAGGACAGTGTTGTTCCTCTCAGGATGTTGTTCCCCACCCACCTCCTTTTTTTTTGTGGTGGGAGACAGGGTCTGTCATTGGACTGAGACTCTCCATTGGCCTCTCCCTGCTTAGAATTACAACTGTGTACCACTGTTCCCAGCTTTTTTTTTTTTTTTCAAATTTCAGTTTAAAATTTTTTTTGATTTTATTTATTTATTTATTATGTATACAACATTCTGCCTCCATGTATGCCCGCATGCCAGAAGAGGGCGCCAGATCTCATTACAGATGGTTGTGAGCCACTATGTGGTTGCTGGGAATTGAACTCAGGACCTCTGGAAGAGCAGTCAGTGCTGTTAACCACTGAGCCATCTCTCCAGCCCCTAAAATTTTTATTTATTTATTTTTGAGTCAAATCTTTCTATGTAGTCCTAGCAGTCCTGGAAATCTTTTTGTAGACCAGGTTGGCCTTGAACTCACAGAGATTCTCCTGCCTCTGCCTCCCAGGTGCTGGAATTAAAGGCCTGTGTTACCATACCTGCCTTTTTTTTTTAAAACTGTGTAGGTTGAGCGGAGTTAGGGCCTCATGCTTCCTGCGTGGCAAGTACTTACTGGCTGAGTTAGCTCTCTAGCTCCTGGCACCTCCATGTTCTCCTCCTTGAAGTGATCCTCATGATCTCAATGTCCCAGACCTTCTGCCTGCCCTAGGTCATTCATTCCTAGCTGGAAGCCTGCGTGTCCTTCAGGTTAGCCTCTCTGTTTTACCGAGGCTCTGTTTGCCATGCTTCCTGGCTGCTTACTCTCCTTTTTCCTTTTTGCCTCTCACAGGACCTGGAGCAGAAGCTGTGCCTGCAAGAGCAAGATGCAGCCGTGGTGAAGAGCATGAAGTCTGAGCTGCTGCGTCTGCCCAAGATAGAGCGCGAGCTGAAGAGGCTGCGTGAGGAAAACACTCATCTGAGGTGAGGGCCCATGCGCAGCCTGCTGCCCTAGCTGGGAGTTGGCCGCCTGGGCTCACTGTCCTTTGGGTTCATCCCCAACATGTGTGGCTGTTGGCGTGACTGTTCTGGCCTCACAGGGAGGTGAAGGAGACCAACGGGCTACTCACCGAAGAGCTGGAAGGTCTGCAGAGGAAGCTGGGCCGTCAGGAGAAGATGCAGGAAGCTCTGGTTGACGTGGAGTTGGAGAAGGAGGTGAGTAGCGGGTGAACCATGTCTCCAGGGCTAGCCGCTGGCCTGTCTGGAGCACCCTGGGCATCTCTGTCACGCACAGTAGTTGGTCAGCTGTGGGGTCGCTGTGGTGGTGTCGTGGATAGTGCAGTCAGCTGAGACTCTGCAGTCACTGCTGACTGTTGCAGATAGAAGCTTCTTCTATTACAGCTGACAGCGGTATATTCTGTGGGCATAAATGCAGCTCTTTAGAAGGCAACTTGACAGATCCTTTATGTACAATAGCTGTTGTTTCTGTACTAGGTTCCATGACATCCCTACCTACCAGATGGGAGTTTCCTCTTCTGGAATGAGCATCAAATCTAATCAGAAAGCAGTTGGTTACCCTGGTAACATACCTGCCATGGTTGCACCCTTTGGGCCATTTTGCTTGGTTGCTTATTATTGTGCGCACAGGCTCTAACGCTGGATAAGGCTGTTGATAACAGTTCTTCCCTAACAGCCTACACAGTCCCTTGCAGCACCCCAAGGACTAGCTAGGAGAGAGGAAGCTTCCAGCTCAGTTCTAGTGTGACTTCTCTGGTCTCCACAGTGTGTGCTGTCTTTAGCAACAGTGGCTCACCATGGAATTCTGGTGGGCAACCAATAGCACTCACAGTTTCCGTTCATTGTTTTAGAGCCTCAGAGGCCTCTCTTGACCTCTCTACCTTATGTTTTGAGACAGAGTCTCTCACTGAACCTGGAGCTTACTAATTCAGCTAGGCCAGATGAGCAGTGAGCTCCAGGTCTCTGCCTGTTTGTTTTCCTCTTGCGTTGGATTTTAGGTGTCTGCTCTTATGCCCAGCTTTGGTTAGATGAGTTTTGGGGATTAAACTCAGCTTTCACGCTTGTGTGGTAAGCTGTTTGCTTGACTGAGCCATTTCCCAGTTTCATCTCTGTCTTCCTGTGGAAGTCCAAGGCACCTGAGGGCCTGGTGGTACTACAGAGTTCTCTGTGACCAGCTGGCGCTGCAGCTCCTGTCTGTTCATGCTGTCCCAGACAGGCCTCTTTTGGAGGCAAAAGACCTGGAGCTCTTTTTGTCCTTTCCCCTGGCATTTTGTCCAGAGAGCCTTTCTTTTGGTTTTGAATGAGTGGGTTTATAAGTATACAGCAAGCGAAAGTAAAAGAAAAACACAGCAAGTAGCTGATAGAGAGAAGCAGCACACAGCACAGAGCATAAAACATCTGATTGGGTGCTTACGGCATCCCGCAGGGATGACTTGGAAGTCCTGCTGGGGTTCCCAGTGGAGAGTTTTGGGTGCTTCCGGCTTCACATTCTCACCACAGGCGCTTTTATACCACAAATAAGCAATAGTTACCTTTGCTGGATGGTTCCCATTTTAGCTATTCTCAAGGGCCAAGTTTTTTTTTTTTTTTTTTTTTTTTTTGTTTTTCCAGGTTCCTTTTTTTTTTTTTTTTTTTTTTTTTTTGTTTATATTTAAAAATTACCATCTCCTTCCCTCCTCCTCCCCCCTCCCTCCCCTCCTTCTCCCCTTTCTCTCCCCTCCTTCTCCCCCTTCCCTCCCCTCCCCTCCACCCATACCTCCCCTCCCTCCCTCTCAAGGCCAAGGAGCCATCAGGGTTCCCCACTCTATGCTAAGACCAAGGTCCTCCCAACTCCCCCCAGGTCCAGGAAGGTGATCGACCAAGCTGAGAAGGCTCCCACAGAGCCCGTCCATGAAGAAGAATCAGAGCCCAGAGCCATTGTCCTTTGCTTCTCAGTCAGCCCCCGCTGTTGGCCACACTCAGAGAGACGGGTTTGGTCGCATGATCCATCAGTCCCATTCCAACTGGAGTTGGTGATCTCCCATTAGTTCTGTCCCACCGTCTCCATGAGTGAACGCACCCCTCTCGTTCCTGACTTTCTCCCTCATGTTCTCGCTCCTTCTGCTCCTCATCGGGACCTTGGGAGCTCAGTCCAGTGCTCCAATGTGGGGCTCAGTCACCTTCCCCATCTGTCGCCAGCTGGAGGTTCCCTCACGGTCCTGACTTTCTTTCTCATGTTCTCTCTCCTTCTGCTCCTCATCAGGACCTTGGGAGCTCAGTCCGGTGCTCCAAGGTGGGGCTCTGTCATTTTCTTCATCTATCGTCAGGTGGAGGTTCTATGGTGATATGCAAGAAATTCATCAGTATGGCTATAGGAACTGGCCTTTTCAGGCTCCCTCTCCTCAGCTGCCCAAGGAACTAACTGGGGGCGTCTCCCTGGAAACCTGGGAACCCCTCTAGGGTCAAGTCTCTTGACAACCCTCAGGTAGCTCCTTAAATTCAGATATATGCTTCCCTGCTCTCATATCCACCCTTCCTATATCCCAAGCACCCCATTCCTCCGAGCTCCCCCCGCTCTCCCCTTCACACTTTTCTCTCCCCATCTTCCCTTGGCCCAGTCTTGCCCAACCCTCAAGTTCCCAATTTTGCCTGGCGATCGTGTCTACTTCCAATATCCAGGAGGATTACTATATCTTTTTTGGGAGTTCACCTTCTTATTATCTTCTCAAGGATCCCAAACTTATAGGCTCGATGTCCTATAATCATGGCTAGAAACCGAATATGAGTGAGTACATCCCATGTTCATCTTTATGGGTCTGGGTTACCTCACTCAGAATAGTGTTTTCTATTTCCATCCATTTGCCTGCAAAATTCAAGATGTCATTGTTTTTTACCGCTGAGTAGTATTCTAGCATGTATATATTCCACAGTTTCTTCATCCATTCTTCCACTGAAGGGCATCTAGGCTGTCTCCAGGATCTGGCTATTACAAATAATGCTGCTATGAACATAGATGAGCATATGCTTTTGTTGTATGATTGGGCATCTCTTGGGTAGATTCCCAATAGTGGAATTGCTGGGTCCTGGGGTAGGTTGATCCCGAATTTCCTGAGAAACCGCCACACTGCTTTCCAAAGTGGTTGCACAAGTTTGCATTCCCACCAGCAATGGATGAGTGTGCCCCTTACCCCACAACCTCTCCAGCAAAGGTTATTATTGGTGTTTTGGATTTTAGCCAATCTGACAGGTGTGAGATGATATCTCAAAGTTGTTTTGATTTGCATTTCCCTGATAGCTAGGGAGGTTGAGCATGACCTTAAGTGTCTTTTGGCCATTCGAACTTCTTCTGTTGAGAATTCTCTGTTCAGTTCATCGCCCCATTTTTTAATTGGGTTAATTGGCATTTTACCGTCTAGTCTCTTGAGTTCCTTATATATTTTAGAGATCAGACCTTTGTCAGTTGCAGGGTTGGTGAAGATCTTTTCCCAGTCAGTAGGCTGCCTTTGTGTCTTAGTGACAATGTCCTTTGCTTTACAGAAGCTGCTCAACTTCAGGAGGTTCAAGGGCCAAGTTTTGCTTTTTGTTTTTGTTTTTTTTTCCTGAGACAGGGTTTCTCTGTGTAGCCCTGGTTGTCTTGGAACTCTCTTTGTAGACCAGATTGGCTTCAAACTCGGAGATACAATTGCATCTGCCTGTTGAGCACTGGGATTAAAGGTGTGTACCACCATGACCTAGCGCCAAGTGTTTTTAATGCCATAGCAGCTTGTAGTTCTCTTCTTCCTTGTTGCAGGATCAGAGGGTCCAGCCTGTAGTTGAATTTTCTTTACTCTTTGCTCTTTGAGGGGCCCACCACCAAGCTCCTAAATAATCACATGGAGACTTATTCTTACTTCTGAATGCTTGACTTATTTCTAGCAAGCTTTTCTTAACTTATTCCATCTACCTTTTGCCTCTGGGCTTTCACTTTTTCAAAATTTCTGTATATTTTTTCTTCTTATTTCGTGTCTGGATATGTGGCTGGGTGGCTAGCTCCCGGCATCCTCCTCTCCTCTTCCTGTTTATTCTCTCTGCATGCGAGCCCCGCCTATTTCTCTTTCCTGCCTTGCTATTGGCCATTCAGCTTTTTATTAGGCCAATCAGGTGTTTTAGACAGTCAACATAACACAGCTCTAAACAAATGCAACATAAAAGAATTCAACATATCTTTACATCATTAAACAAATACTCCACAGCATTAACAAATGTAACACATATTTAACTAATATTATTCAACACCAGCCTGTCCCGGGACTTGAAATAAACTGGTTGAAGTCTGAGACAAGGAAGCAAGGAAGGCCACCTTGGCCCCTGAGCCCACTTTCAACAAGTGCCAACAACACATGATGTTTACCAACGCAATTTATATTACACCTAGATCTAATGTTTTGTCTTTGACATTTTTTGAGGTTTAGGGTGTAGAATCACACTGCTTTGCTTGAAGTTGTACATGAACGTGTGCTAGCTGTTGACCCTGAGTCAGTCCATGCCTCATCTGTCTTATAGAAAGAAGTCAGGGCATGGCAGGGAAACACGTAGGAAATGGCCATAGGAAAGTTAGTAGCTGAGCACCTGCCCCACCCTTTTAAAGTTTTTAGTTTATGTTTGTGTGTGTATGTGAGAAATAGTGAGCAAATGCACATGCCATAGTGTATGTGTATGCATGTATGTATATGTGTATGTAATGTATGTATGTATGTGAGAAAGTGAACATACATGCCACCGTGTATGGGTGTATATGTGTGTATGTATAAGTGAGAAAGTGAACGCACATGCCACAGTATATGGTTGTATGTGTATGTGTGTGTTTGTGTATATATGTATGTGAGAAAGTGAATGCATATGCCACAGTATATGGGTGTGTGTGTGTGTGTGTGTATGCATATGAGAAAGTGAATGCACATGTCATAGTGGTTGTTTGTGTGTGTGTATATGTATGTATGTGAAAAAGTGAGTGTGTCAAAGCGTATGTGTGTATGTATGCTTGTGTGTGTCTATAAGTATGTATGTGAGAAAGAACGAGTGGATGTATGTATGTGCCACATTGTATAGATGTTCCAGGGCAGTAGAGAGAGTAGGTTTTCTACCCTGTGCATCTGGGGATCAAACTCAATTTACCAGGCATGTTGGTGAGTCTTTCACCATCTTGCTGTCCATCTTGCCATCTTGAGTGAGTTTGTTTTGTGGGGTTCAAACTGGTATAGAACAGGCACATAGGTGTAGTTGGTCCTGTCTCCCCATCATCATGGCTGGCTAGATCCATCTAAGTCATCCTTGGTCCTGGCCTACCATAGATTTTGGGGAAAACTGGCTCTAGAGTGGAGTTCATCTACCTAGGGCTTAGCATTCTGAGAGAGGCCCCTGGAAGGTTAAGAGAGATCCGTCCTTGTGAGTAAGGACTGAGTGTGCACTCAGCCCAGGCTTCTGCAGGACTGTGGCACCCTTACAATGCCAGGAATGTGCCTGGCCTGGCAGAAAGTAGCAAGGCCTAGGCAAGTCATGCACCTACATCTGCTAAAGTTGCACAACCACCTCTTACGTCAGATAGGATGGGGGACTCCCAATTCCTTTGTCCTTGTTAGTGTTCACATGACGGTTGCTGGGCAAGGACGCTGATGACTGTAATTGTCTTTATAGAAGCTGCTTGCAAAGCTGCAGAGCTGGGAGAAACTGGACCAGACCATGGGCTTGAATCTCAGGTGGGTGTGTTGCCGCTATCTCCGCCGGGTTGCTGACCTCCAGTGCTGTCTCCTGCTTCCTGGCTCAGAGTCCTCAGAGGATAGGGCAGGCAGTCTCCTTTGTGTGCTGTGGTGAGGAGCTCTTGTTTAGGCTTAATGGTGCTTTGTATGGAAGGGAGGCCAAGCCTCATTGTGGACTGTTGAGAATCTGTATCTCCATAGAGCGGGCGGCAGCATTGCACTGGCTTGCATGTTTCCAGGGCCCTGTGTATATAAGGAAGCAATCCCTTTGGGGGAAAATCATTTCTTTTAGGTGATGATAACCTTTGGGGGTGAACTGAGTTCAAACCCCATCATACTGGAAGATTCATGTCCTGCTGGGAACCCTGAAGCATCCCATGTGACTGATCTGTGTCAGACATGGGTGGAGAGAGGCTGAGTGGACCACAGGCCAGAGCTGCTGGGCACTGTTTTCCAACACATAGCAAGGGCAAAGTGTTCCCTGTTGCTGTCCCATCTGTACACCGCTCTGTTCTGGGGTGCCATTCACTGCTGACCTGCCTCATTTGTGGTTCAGTTTTGGGGTGCCCTTCAGCTGCCACCACCAGCTGTGAGCTCCTGAGTCTTGGCCTGGATGTCCCTCTTCATGGTGGCCATGTCTTTCCAGGTCCCGGGGAAGTTGGGTACTGATGGTTGAGATGGTTGGGGTGATGAGCTGTTGGAGCTTGGGCACAGCCCTGTGGGATCCAAGCAGCCCTTGTTTTAATACTTCCGGCTTGCCGGCTGTCTTTCCTGCTGCTCTGAGAAGCGAGGCCAGATGGGGACTGCCTGAGCTCAGCTGTCTTATAATCACACTGTCCCCTGCTGGCTCTGGAGTCATCACCTTCCAATGGCAGCACTGCCTTCCGTTCTGTCACTTGACAGCGTCTCTTCATTTCCTCTCCAGCCATCTGCAGAAGCCTTCTTTCAGAGGCTAGCCCAGCAGGCCCAGTGCTGCATGCTTTCTTCTGGCCTCTGGGTTCGTTAGCTGCCAGCAAGGGTCCCTGCTACTCCTGAGGCTGCTCTGCCCAGACAAGACACCTCCGTGATTTCTTTCCTGTGACGGAGATCAGAGGCCCCTTATGCCCAGTTGGACCAGCCCTGTTGGAACACTGGCATGCTGGTGTGCCTACGTGCCTGGTGACTGCCATGTGATACTTAGTGTCAATTGGGCCTGTGGAGCCATTGCCCTTTCTGGGGGAGCAGAGACCACATTGGCCAGGTTGTAGTGTCTGGCTGCTCTACGAGCCTTTTGGGTCTATTTCCCTAACTATCCACCCTGTCACGAGCTCAGCTGCTGTCAGGGAAAGTGTGTCCTTGGGTACTGTCTGGCTGCCTGTGCTAGGCACGAGGAAGGAGTGGGTACTTATGGGGGTCCATGTTCTCATGGAAGAAGGTGGGAGACCCTTCCTGGAAGCTGCACTGCCCTGGACTTCTCTTGAGGGAGGAGGAGTGCATGACTTCTCCCAGCTGTACCCGTGAGGTCATGTCCTTAGGAAGAGTCTCACCTGGTGCCTGGCCTTTCTGTGAGGGGGAGGGCTCTCGCTTATTTGTCCATAGTCTCCTTTTAGCTGTTATGCCCTGGGCTGCTGAGGCTGTCTGGCAGCGATTTGGGTAGAGACTTGGGTCATGTGCAGACCCTGGGTGACTTGTATTCTATCCTTGTAGCTAGCTACACTTGTTCATAATGGTATGGGATGTATACCAGCTGCACTAAATGAGCCTCCTTATCACAGTAACCTGGGTTTGAGAATTGAGGGTATATGCTTGAGTGTGTACTTAGAATGTGTGAAACTCTGGGTTCATTTCGTAGTAATTCTTCTTTAAAAAGGGCGTAGGGGCTGAGATGGTTCAGTGGATGAAGCACTTACCTTGCAAACTGGAAAATTTCTTGAACCTAGGCAAAGGTGGAAGGAGAGGACTAACCCCACAGTGTTGTCCTCTGACCACCATACATGGTCATAGCACTTGAATACTGATAACATATGTTTTACATATGCAATAGAAATAGAAACTAGTCAGGTGCTGGTGGTGCTCGCCTTTAATCTCAGCACTCCGGAGGCAGAGGCAGGCGGATCTCTGTGAGTTTGAGGCCAGCCTGGTCTACAAGAACTAGTTTCAGAACAGATACCAAAGCTACACTGAGAAATCCTGTCTTGAAAAGCCAAAAAAAAAAAAAAAAAGAAAGAAAGAAAAGAAAAGAAAAAAGAAAGAAACTAAAAATGAAAAAGTAAAAATACCTTAGAGTTTGCAGAAAATTGAGATTTTTGATTCTCTGGTATGATGAGGATTTTGACTTTCTACCCATTTTTTTTAAATTCATTCATTTATTTATTTATATGGACATGAATGTGTGAGTTCGTGTGCCTCACAGCGTGCAGGGCTGTGGGGGCCAGAAGAGGGTGTTGGATGTTCTGGAACTGTAGTTACAGGTGGTTGTGAGCTGTCATATAGGTTCTAGAAACTGAACCTGAGACACAACAGTAGTGAGTGCTCTTAACAGCTGGGCTGTCTCTTCGGCCCCAAGGCTTTCCCTTTTTTACTTGTGTGCAGGCTTTGGGTAGCCTTTTTTACTTGTGTGCAGGCTTTGGGTAGCCTTTGGAATTTGTTTTGTGCAAGGCTGGGAGAGTGACTGAGTGAAATCTGGGAGCATGTAGATTAGACTTGATGCAGAGCAGGAGCAGAAGCAATGTGAGGCCTGGAGGGGGGTGCTGGGGATCATGCCAGGGCTGAGATTCCTCAGGAGAACTCATACATTTTCTTGTTCACATATTCATACGTGTATGCACCTATTCACAGACACACATGCATGCACAAGCACACATATATACACATACATGTCTGTGTGGCAATTTAAGGATTCGCTCTCTAGCTGGAGACCTAACCAGGCTTTCAGAGCAGGCAGGCACTCATGCCTGCATGCCTGGAGCATTTTGCTGCATGTCTGACCTGTGGTTCTGTGGGTTCTGAGGCGCAGCTACCAGTAGGTGGCACTGCCCCCTTGATGATCAGCTCTCTTCATGGAGGCCTGTGAACACCCTTGGCAGCCCATCCTGGGGCTTACTGGCCTCCCACAGGGACTTCCTCACTAGTGTCAGGGGTCTTGTTAACCCAGGGGTCTGGGTCCAAGGCTGCCAGCTTATGGGCAGGCAAGTTGTTGCTTTAGCCTGTGCCTTGTCTGCCCATCTGTGACCATCGTCTCTGAGAGTCCTCTGTTCCCTCGGGTCTGAGTGCTGCTGGTGTCTGGTGCAGGTCCGGCGAGGACACAGCTCCGGCCGTCCTGAGGTGCTTAGTCCTAATGTAGTCATTGCTTCCTAGTTGCTGCAATGAAATCCTGCAAAGAACAACTTCAGAATGGGTTGATTTTTGTTCCTGTTTGAGTGTGAAGTTCATGAAGGTGGGGAAAGCATGGTGGCAGGAGTGTGAGGCAGCTGGGTGGTCACACTGTGTCTACAGGCAGGAAGCAGAGAGATGAATGGGGGTACTCAGCTTGCTTTCTCCTTTTTATCCACCCCAGCTCATTGAATAGTGCCACCTACGTTCAGGTTGCCTTAAAACTCCATGGAAACACATACCTTCACAGTCATGCCCAGATGTGCGTCTACTAGGTAACATTAAATCCAGTCAAGAAAAGTGTTTGTGGCCTGTGCGAGTTCCTCATGGAATAACAGTGTCTCTCTCTGCAGTATGATGCTTCTTATGTCTGAGGAGCCTAGAGATATTAGAAGGAGTGTTTTAGAAGTTGGCAGAGGGAGTCAGATGCTGAACTGCAGAGGGATTGCGATGTGTCCTGCGCATTGGGCCGCATGGGCTAGGCGCTGGGCTTCTACCTGTGATGTGTCAGGTGTATGCAGTTCTGTGGGCTAAGTCAGACAGTTCTCTACCTGTGTGTCTATGCACAGGGTCATTTGGGCTAGGAATGCTTCTGTCTCCCTGTGGTGAGTCCCGTGTATACAGTCATATGAGCCGGAACAAACAAGTTTGTACCTGATTGTGTCCGGGGCAACAGGGTCACATGGGCTGGGGTGAATGGGCTAGGCTCTCTGGGATGCATCTAGTGCCATGGGTCATGTGGGCTAGGGCAGATGGTACGGTTATGGTGTGTTTAAGCACAGAGTCACATAGTTCTTTCTACCTGTCATGGGGTCATGTAAGCTGGGGCGGATGTACACGATCATTTGGCCTGGGAGTAGATAGGCTTTGTGACATGGAGAGTAATGGACAGGAAAGAGTGTGGCAGTGTATACATATTATGCTGTGGCATGGGACCAGCCCTTGTTGTTATGGGGAGTATTGGTGCTAGTGAGCTTGTGACCCTCTTAATCCTCAAGGGATTTGGGGTTTGGCACAGTGTTGGCATGTGGAGAGTGGTGACATCTTCACCCTGGTTTCCCAGGGTAGACTGTGGGAAGGACTTACAGTATGGACAGTGACAGACAGTCTCTTTCACAGGACAATGTGGCTGTGGAGTAGTGGAGAGACTGGCAGGGAGGGTGGAGGAGGAGTGCCGGGCGCTAATCTTGAGGAAAATCAGCTGTTTTCATAGAGCATTTCAAGCTGGGAGATTGGTTAATAACCCAGGACTTGCTTTTGATTGGGAACTTTGAGCAAGCTAGGAAAGAAGAGATTCCGTAGCCAGATAGAAGGCACCTGTGAACAATGGCTGTGAAGGTAATACTGGTGGTGGCCGCACGCAAGGGATGAGGGTGTGTGTTCTCAGCACTGGAGATGCTGGATGAGGCCACGTGTTCTTACCTTCCTACTGAATGTCCTTACCTGTGTGACTAGGTAATTAAACGGCAGGTCATCCTGGGATTGAGTGGGTGGTTCCTTGGGTATGTATGCTGGACCTGAGTTCCAGGTATCAACAGCCACATAAAAAGCCAGGCATGGCTGCACGTGCCTTCAGCCCTCGCACTGCCAGAGGCAGGGCAGGATTGCTGGGGCTTGTTGTCTGCTAGCCAAGCTCCAGGTTTGGTGAGGGATCCCATTTCAAGAGAATAGAGCGGAAAGTTCTAGAGCCGGACACTTCGACAGCCTCCGCACACCCGCATATGGGTGTGTACACAGTGGACATATGTTTCCTCCCCTGAAAAAAAATCAGGATGTGCGGCCTGGATAGAAAGAAATGATCTGGAGACAACATAACATGTAGGAATTCCAAAGTATCAATAAAAAGCTGTTCGGACCCATTAGCCAGGTCAGCAGGGTCCTAGGACTAGTGACAGTGGACAGAGATGACAGTTTTTCTGAGTGCTGTGGCGACCTGTGGGAAGGACACGGTGTGTACAGTAGCATCAGAGTGGTACAGCACTTGGGGATAAATTTAACACAGCATGTCCAAGATCTGTGCTTTGCAAACATAAGACGCAGCTGTCAGTAATTATGGATGACCTAATAATGGTGGGACGTGGCAAGAGACGGGGGAGGAGAAAATAGACCCTTCCTTCTTTGCTCTCGGGCGCCTGCTCAGCCCCCACCCTGACACCAGATGGGGTGTTTCTGCACAGCGAGCAGTTCTCCCTCCGGGAGATGCCAGCTGGGCGTCCTTCAATCCAGGCTCAGACACGGTCTGTCCAGAGTTTGGGTTGGATTCCACAGGTTGAGGCCTCAGACCCAAATGACTGGCTTACTCTGATGCCTTTCTCAATCCTAGGTTGTCACCAGGTTCCAACAGACTGGCTCCAAGGCAAGGCTCCCAGAACCCCCTTGGGTTGATTTGCTAGAGGTGCTCAGAGAATGCAAAAAAGCCTTTATTATGTTTGCCCATTGTTGTTTGGTTTGTGTCTCTGAGACTTATGTAGCCCACGCTGGTCTCTAATTCTTCATCTTACCGTTTCCACTTCCTGAGTGGCTAGGATTACAGGTGTTCACCACTAGGTTCACTTTGTATAGTTCTGGGAGTGGAGTCCAGGACTTGGGGCACACTATGTGTGCTGGCTAGTATTCTGTCAGCCTGACATAAGCAACAGTCATCTGGGAAGAGGGAATATCAGTTGAGGAAATGCCTCTACCAGACTGGCCTGTGAGCAAGCCTGTGGTCCCTTTTCTTGGTTCATGATTGATGTGGTAGAGCCCAGCGTACTTGGAGCAGTGCCTCCCCGGGCAGGCAGTCCAAGTATAAGAAGTGTAAGAAGGGCTGAGCAAGCCCCGAGGAGCAATCCAGTAAGCCTCACTCCTTCATGGCTTCTGCTTCGTTCAGTTCTTACCTCCAGGTTCCTGCCTTGAATTCTTCCCTGACTTTCTGGATGATGGACTACAAGCTGTAATCAGAACTAAACCCTTTTCTCCCCAGCTTGATTTTGGTCAAGGTGTTTATCACAGCAATAGAAACGCTAGCTAAGGCCGTAGGCAAGCCACATCCTGTGTCCTGTCGGTTAATCTTGGGCAGGGTACCTACACCAGCTGGAGTATTTGAGTCACTACTCAGTTCTGCATAGCATGGACAGACCGCTTTCCCCATGCTGAGGGACAATTACTTTGTTTCTCTCCAATAAACAACATTGGCATTGGTTAGATAAATTTCTAAAGGCATTTTTTTTTCTTATTTCAGAAGAAAGCATATGTTTAGAATTGATAGCTGATGCTAAATTGCCCTTTGAAAAGCCATATTTTTACACATTTCAGTCAGAGTACGGGAGCCCATGGCTTAATTGGGTGAGTGTGCTTTCGAAGGTTCAAGCAGAGAGCCAGAGTGAGTCACAACAGAGCAGGAGAGCAGGCGACTTCACTGGGTTGGCTTTTTAAACACTGTACTTAGCAATTCAGATGGAAACGAGAGCCTTATTAAGTAGGCTTGGAGTGCGTGTTGGACCCCTCTGCAGTCAGGAGACTGCAAGGGTTTTGGGGAGGGAATAATTTACCAGTGGCTGAATGCCTCTGTTACTTGGCATCTGACTCTTGTCACTTTTTATGCCCGAGCCTGGCCTTGCTTCAGTCCCTGCTGGGTGGTCATTATACCTGTCAGCATGCGTGTGGGCTGAATGGCATTGAGGGGCGGTGTGGTGTGGGCCACCGGAGGGCAGGCAGCTTTCCACTTCAAACTGCTGACCCGGAGTCAGGGTTGGGAGCCAGCAAGTGCTGACCTGGACTTTCTTGAAACATCTCTGGGCTGCCCAGATGACATGTTCTGGGGACTGGCTTCCCTGCCGTGCCAGGCCAATTAAGAGGACCGTGGGGAGAGTGGCTGTAGATTCCTTCCAAGGTGGGAGCAAATTGGGCCACCTGGCCGCACACATCTGCTCAGCTGCTTTCTCTGCTCCAGGTTTGTAATGACCCCAGTGTCATGGGACGTAAACGAGCTGTCAGGTGTCTTGAAGAAGTGATGTCCCTCATGGCTTTGCTTTTCTTTGAGGCCTAGATGTGGAGGAGGGAAATTTGAGAAGCATTTGGCCTCTGGGTACCTGCAATGTGGTCTTTTCTTGGACTTCATTTGGTTTATTGCCAACAAGTTGCTTGTTGCTGTCCAGGAGAGGGAGGGACCCAGCTGGCTTATGTGTTTGTGGTGGGCTTCCTCTACCAGTGGTCTCAGGGGCCTTAACTACTGGCTTGTTTCCTGACAGAGTCCCTGCTATTTTCTGCCCTGGAGGTTGGGAAGGTTTTGTGTTAGCTGTCTTTTCAGCCTTATGGTTTGGGACCTAAGGGTCGAGCTGGTCTTCAGAACAGTGGGCGTGTGTGAGGAGGGTGTGTGCTGTGGTGCGTGGCTCTTGCCTGTGGGCTTGCCTAGCAGTGCTGACAAGGCCCTGGGACCGCCCTTTGTGCCTTCCAGTGGGAAGCAGGGACTTCAGGGGCTCCCTGACCTGTGAGGTTGGGGAGGCAGCCCCTGTGTTTCCTTGCCCCTCTGTAAAGTTGCGGGAGGGTCTTCTTGGAGTGCTAATGGCCATCTGCTTTAGGTGGATGGCCTCGCGGTCCCATGGGGGAAAGGACGGGAGGCAGATGTTCCGTGTTGGCTGTTGTCATCCCTGTTCCTGTCATGCACCAGAGCAGGTCTGAAGGCGGCAGGATGTAGAGCATGGAGAACAAATGTTTTCTAGAGAAACCAACACACACACACACACACACACACACACACACACACACACACACACTCGTCTGCATCCTCAGCAAGGAGCGGCTGGCCTGGCCATGCTCCACACTCGTTCTGCCCTTGGTTCTCCCAGTGCTTTTGGGGTCTTTCTTCTAAGTTCTATAGATAGGGTTCATATCCAGTGTCTCCTCTGAAGTTGATTTGACGGCACCCAAAGCCTTGAGGGCACTGAGGATGTGATGCACACCCAGGGCTGATGTGAAGGGAGGTGACGATGGCAGCATCCCTGACGTCACAGTTGATTTTGTTCCCTTCCTCCATTCTTTTCTTTTTCTTTTTTGGTGTGTGCATATGTGTATACAAATATGTGGAGGCCAGAGGTTGATATCAGGTGTTTTTCTCAATTGCCCTTCACCTTCTCTCTCTGTCTCTCTTCTTTTTCTTTCTTCCTTCTTTCCCTTTTCCTTTTTATTGTTTATATGCATATATATTTTGATCAAACAGTCCATTTCCCCCAACTCTTTCCCTTTATCCCCTCCCAACTTCATGTGTTAATTTTTTTAACCCTACCGAGTTCACTTTCTGCTCATAGGTGTAGGACCATCTACTGGAACATGGGTAACTTGCACATCCCTCGAGAAAACTGACTCCCTTCCCCGACCTGTCCTCCATCCGTGTTAGGTTTTGTGCTGGCTTGCTCTTGTGTAGGTCTTGTACGGGTAGTCAGGGTCACGGAGTTTCTGAGTGCACTGGCCTTTCCATCCTCTTTTTCACAATGATCCCTGAGCTTTGAGAGGATGGATTTTGATTTTGATGCCCCATTTAAGGTCAATAACTCCACAGTCTCTTATTCTCTGCACACCAACTAGTTGTGGGTTTCTATATGAATTGCTGTCCAGGACAAAGAAGTGTCTCTGTTGAAGGTGGAGAGATATCCTCATCTATGGGTATAAATGTAGGTACTGAGGGGCAACTTAACACTAGGTCTGTTTAGCAGAGTGGTGGTGGTAGGTTCTGCTCTAGGGTCTGTGACATACCTGGTCATGGGTTAACAGTGTCAGGCACAGTTCCAGTTTGTGGAAGGGACTTTCAATCCAATTAGAAGGTGGTTTGTTGCTCCCGTAGTCCTCGTGCCACTGCTGCACTAATGGGCATGTCTTGCCGGGTTGGCTGTTACAGATGGAGGGCTGCTTCCTTTGCTCCCAGGAGCTTGCAGAGCACCTTCCAGTGCTCTGAAGCTAGCCAGTTAGGGCCGAAGCCTTCGGATTGGTACCAGCTTGATTTTTCTGTGTCCTAGGACTCAAGTGTGTGTCTACATGACTTTTTAAGACAAGTTCTACCCCTCAGGCAGTGACATCCTAATCTGGTTAGACTGGCCAGTGAGCTCCAGGGATCCTCCTTTCTCCACTTCCCCAGCACTGATACTACACACCTGTGCTGTTGTACCCCTTTTAGTACCCCTTCTTCCCACCACACCCCACTTTCTGAGACAGATCCTCTCTCTGTATCCCCGACTATCTGAAACTCACTATGAGGCCAGGCTGGCCTCAAACTCATAGAGATCCGCCTGGTTCTGCCTTCTGAGTGTTGGGATTACAGGCGTGTGCCACTATACTGGTGATATGCCCACTTTACAGGACTCTGGGGCTTGAACTTGGTTCCTTTTGTTTGTGCTGTATGCATTTTACTGACTGAGCCCTGTTGGCGAATATTATTTTAAGGTGTGTGACTTTTGTTTCTGCTGCATTTGTTTAACTCCGTGAAGCTGTGATTCTTTGCTTGTCTAAAACACCTGATGGTCTAATAAAGCACTGAATAGCAAATAGTGAGGTAGGAGCAAGGATAAGCGGGGCTGGCAAGCAGAGAATATAGATAGAAGGAGAACTAAGGAGGAAGAGGAACAAGAACAAGAAGAGGAGGACATAAGAGCCAGCCACTCAGTTACACAGCCAACCATGGAGAAAGAATATACAGAAATAGAGAAAGATAAAAGCCCAGAGGCAAAAGGTAGTCAGGATAATTTAAGAAAAACTGGCAAGAAACAAGTCAAGCTAAGGCCAGGCATTTATAAAGAATGAAGTTTCCGTGTGTGATTTATTTGGGAGCTGGGTAGTGGGCCCCTCAAAAAGCCAAAAGAGTAAAACATCACACAACAGAGTGGAGCTCTGTTCTTTCCAGAGAGCAGTTGGAGGGGCGTCTAGGCCTGGGGGTGGTGGGCCCTCGTCTTACTTGGGAACTCTGGTGGAGAGCTGGTGCACCGAGCCCTTTGAGTAGATGCCTTTGTGTGGAGCTGCTACAAAGAGAACAGGTCCACATTCCCAGCAGCGAAATGGAGTTCTCATTTAAGTCAGGTGCCCTTCCATTCTCCACCCGCCTTTGCGCTAGTTCAGCTCTTACCTGAGTGAAGAGCCCTGAGCGCTCCTAAGCGCAGAGCTGCCATGCCTCTGAGCATGTCGAGCCCAGGTCTTCCTTTATACCTTGCCCCACACAGACCCAACCACGCTCTTCTGCCACTGCCATCTTACTGAGGATCTTGGGCCTGGGCCTCCCTTATGAGCATCGGCTTTGAGGCCGCGGCTCAAACTCTTCAGTGTTAACCCAGGGCAGGCTGTCTCCCAGGGGTGGGGCCTGAGAGCCTGGGTTCTGCCACCCAGCATTGCCCTGGTATGTGCTCTTCCCTCCAAGAGCATGGTCTGCTGTAGGGAAGGTGGGCAGGTTTCAGGAGTGACATCCCAGCTCCTGCTGTCCATGTGTCTGCCTCGCTTGACCCTGGCATGTGTCCCTAGGCTATAACAGGTTGCCCCCTACCTTTGGGTGGACGAGGTGTTGCCTGGGCAGTGGGAGGTGGAGGATTCTGAATGAAGCATGAAGCACTGTCACACGTGCTACACTCATGGGACAAGAGAGTGCCAGGTCCTAAGCTGCAGGCATCTTTCCATGTCTGCAGAACACACACAGCTTGATGTGGGACACAGTGACAGCTGTCAGAATGTCCTGGGAGTATGGCTTTGGCTGAAATGTGGAGTTTGCAGAGATCACGGTTGGCAGCACTTGTTGAATGGTGCCAGCGGAGCCCATGACAAATGTTACACATAGTGCTTCTTCATCTAAACACATGTGTTAGAAAAATCCTGGGATCACACACCTGGGAATGTGCCTGGAAAATGCATTCTGCCTTTCTCATTACTGTGTTTTTCCATTTGGAGCCAGTGAAGTCTCTGAATTGATTTTTATTTTGCTTATTTTTTCTGGTGTTTATTTGTTTTATATGTATATATACATATACACACCTACCGTGGTGTGGTATGGAGGTCAGAGGGTAGTTTGTGGATGTCAGTTATCCATCATGTGGGTTCCAGGTATTGAACTCAGGTAGGCAGGCTTGGTGGCAGGCCCCTCAGGCCCCTTCATTCTCTGAGCCATTTGTCTGACTCTGGTCTTGTTTTTTGAGATAGGATCTCATGTAGCCCAGGCTAATCTTGAACTTGCTATGTAGCTAGGGACGGCTTTGACCTTCTGATTTTTCTGCCTCTACCTCTGCAGTGTGAGACTATAGGAGTCCACCACTGTGCTCAGTTCATGTGGTGCTGAGGATGGAATCCAGGGTCTCATGCATGCTCAGCAAGCATTGTGCCAACTGGGATGCTTTCCCAATTAGGGAAACTGTTTGGATATAGCTCTTTCCTGACTCGAGGGATCTCAGTGTGGATGGAGTTATGGCTGAGCTTACACACCAGTTTGGTGGTCCATAGGCTAATATTTGCTTGGACTGGGGCACTGTGGCATGAACTGGCGAACTGTCACCTGCCTCAGCGTGGCTCTGTCTATCTTCACAGGCCCAGGCTCCCTGTGGGCTGTGCAAACTGGGGTGTGGAACAGTGGAATGTCTATTCTGTAGTTTGTTGTTAGAAGTAGGAGCCTGGTAGCTGCTAGACGACCCGTGTTTGTGGACTGTACCCCAGGCACATGTTCTAAGCAGCCTACGGGGTTGGGGACAGACCTGCTGTGTCTTTGCTGGTTTGGTGCTGTTGGTGGGAACAGAGGCCAGGCAGGTTCTACTCTAGAAGCAGGTGTGTTTCTAGGGAACCTGCAGTCTTCTTGAAGGTAGTCCTTGCTCAGAGGGTTGAGGGTCCTCAGCTGCCTGCAGGATATCAGTGCTGTAATGGCTGCAGGCTAGCTTGCTCTTTGGTAGCATCTCTGCTCTCGCTATCCCCCCCCCCCACACCAATCTGTGGCTATGTATGGCCTCTACCTGACAGTGCGGGACAGAGACTTTTGGAGGAAACCGTGGCCCAAGGTCAGCCAAGTAACCTTGTATCTTGTTGGGCTGCATGGCTGATCCTAAAACATGGTGGGCTTTGCCCTTGTAACCTCCATCCATCTGGCCTGGTGCCAGGGAGCTGGCCCTGCATCTTTGTGGGATGTGTCGTCCCACGCTGTCACATTTCCCTTCTGCCAGGGGCCACCATTTTGGAGCATAGCACAAGCACATGTGGCAGGAAGCCCCAGCTGGAGGCATCACTTACAGACCTGTCGCTCTGTGGCACTTTGGCAAGGCCTGCTGGAAGGCTTGCTCAGCCCACCACCTTTGCCCTACCTCCCAGCTGGCTCTGGAATTGCTTCTGGTGCGGAGGCTGCCAGGTGGAGGCTGCCAGGTAGAGCGCAGGCAGCCATCACTTGGGAGAGGAAACATTCAACTTTGGAGGCAGCAACACAATACCATCTCCTCTGTGGAGGCGGCCGAGGTAGAAGATTAGCAATTAATTCTTTATTACGTGCAAACTCCTCTCCAGTTCTGTGGAACCAAACAGTCCTCCCACCGCGAGGAGGGCGGCTCCACTCAGTTCACTCCCAGCGCACTGCTGCTCGTCTGCTCTTGAGCTGATAGGAATTGCTTACGAGTCTTCGTGGAAGACATTCAGACACGCAGTTCTCCAGCTTCCTACTTGCTCCCCCGCCTTTCCCCTCTTCTCTGGGTATAGTTTATTGTGCTTTGGTCTCAAGAGCATCTTGCTGTTTATTGGGATTGCAATTACAGAATGCAGGTATCAGCCGCCTTTTAGGCTAGACAAGTTGTAGCACGTTGATTTTTGTTTTCTTCAAATTATAGCTTTTTTTTTTATTGACTTATGAGAACATTGGCTCTGGGGAGAGTCACTGGGTGCTGTTACTGGTCTTGCCTTTAGTTTGGACAGTTTTATTGTTTACTGTAGCTTGGCTGAACAGTCAGAGGCATGCCAGTAGATGTTGCTTCTCAGTTATCTGCAAATTATGAAGCTTGGAGGTTTGGTTTTGAAGGTGGTGTGGGATATATATATATATATATATATATATATATATATATATATATATATATATGTCATCGTTGTAGTCTTAGAAAAGGACCAGCTACTGTGGACAGTATGAGTGACTGGACTCAGCTGTGATATGTTCAATAAAACTTTACTTTTGGACTGAGAGTATAGCTTGTTGGTAGAGCACCTGCCTAGAATCCCCCAGTGAGGGGTTAGGGGTGTGACTCAGTGGTAGAGCAACTGCGTAGAATCCCCCCAGTGAGGGGCTGGGGTGTGGCTCAGTGGTAGAGCACCTGCCTAGAATCCCCCAGTGAGGGGTTGGGGGTGTGGCTCAGTGATAGAGCCCCTGCCTAGAATCCCCAGTGAGGGGCTGGGGTGTGGTTCAGTGGCAGAGTGTTTATGAATGAGACCTAGAGTTCCATCTCCAATAGTGTAAACAAACAGAATAACTTTGTTTGAAAAACCAATATCTGGTTATTTGGTTTAGAAGCAACTAGAGCGTCTATTTCTTACTCTGTTTCTTACTGTAGCTTACTCCCCAGTGACTTTCTGCTCTGGTGTTCCGGGAAGTTTTCTCTTCTCCTGGTCTAGGAGAACCTGCCAACATCGTGTGCCCTTGCTTGGCTGTGTGGTATTGAGTGAGTGTAGTACAGGGTGGTATCCCCAAGCTGCATGCAGTACCTGTCCTGTTGGTCAAAGGGGACCTCACATAGTGACCTGTAGCTCTCTGAAGGACATGGGACTCTTCTTTGGAGATCTGAAGGGATGCAGCCCCTGTAAGGTAGCCTTGGGTTAGGAAACATGGACACAGGGTCCAGAGCTGTGGCATGAGCTGAGGGACAGAGAGCAGGAGGGTCTGCCTGCTGCAGATTGGGAGAGCCCTCAGGAAGGAGCAGTTCTTTGGCAGGGCTGGGCTGTCAGAACTGGTCATATGGAAGATGTCCTTTAGAATGAGTAGCTGGTGCCAGGGGCTGTATGAGGGTCTGTACGTCTGGGTGCATAGTCAGGCCTGGGTGACATGCCCTGGCTTTCCTGAGAATGGTGTGAGCTTTAATTCCGACCCCCCTCCCCCACCTCATTCAGCTCTGAGGCTGGGGTTAGAGTTGAGACTATCAGTTTCTTCACCCTGGGCAGAGCTGTGGCCACACTCTCCCGAGTGCATGCGAGCCCCACATCCATCTCTACAGTAAGACCTGTTTTGTTTCCATCAGCAACATGAACCCTTGTTTACGGCCTTTTCCATTTACTGACAACCCTTGCCAAATTAATTTTATTTAATTATCTCCCAGGGCTAAGCTTGAATACATTTTGTGTTAAATTCACAGTTTTTTCCTTTTCTAACTGAAATGGACTTAATATCCTTGTTAAAATCTGATTAAAACTAAAATTGAGTTTTTTGAAGTCTGATTATCCCATGAAATGGAATTTTAAAACCTAATTACGGGTGGATTTGCATACACTTTTCAGCACCATTGAAAAGAAAGTTGAAGGAAATTTATTAATGACAGCCTTTCTCGCGTTTCCCTGGGGCATGACGTTGCTGTAGGAGCACGGGGGAGGCCGTGGAGGAAGGTTGCATTTCTCCCCACCCTTCTTTGGAAAAGATTTCAAAAAAATTTCATTCCTCAGAGACCCAGTTTCCCAGAAGGTGAGTTTTATTTTGTTTCTATTCTCTCCCTGCCATCATTGTCTGGACTGTGTCCTGTTTCCCTGTGCAGAGCGCTGATCTTTCTAGAAAGGCAGGGGTACCAGATGCAGCCCCTCCTGGGCTTCTGTCCCACCCCACATATGAGCTTGTCAGCAACAGGCTGCGGTCAGCCTGACTTGAGTTTGTGTTTGTGCCACACATGCCTCCTTTCTGTCCACAGTGCAGGGGCATGGGTCTCCACCAACGTCCATTTCTGTGCTGTGTTTGGAGCCATGCTGCCTGCTCCCACTTCCTCATGGTGGGTGAAGGTCACAGCCCCAGGACCATCAGGCAAGTGCTCTGCCACTGAGCTCCACGAGCTCCAACCCAGGCATGGCTAATGTTTCTTTATGGTAAAAATTATCTTCTTGTCACCATTAGATTGGGCCAAGCTTGGCTGAACAGAATCACTTACATCTTGGTGCCCATGAAGCTGCGGAGGGGAGAGAGAACGAATATGAATGAATGAATGAATGAATGAATGAGAGAAAATTAGTTGGTTTCCTGCTTCTGCTTTGCTCATGTCCACAGCCAATGAGATAGTGTCCCCTTTAGTTGATCCTTTCTGAAAATGCCCTTGGAGGCATGATTGGTCAGCTTTGGCACTCTCAACCAAGTTGGCAATCAGAACTAGCTGTCAAGGGCGCAGTAGGTATAGGTGTTGTCGCACGATCCTCTCCACCTGTGCTTGGTCCCTGGAACACATGTAAAGCTCAGGATAGAACTGACTTCACACGGGTGTCCTTGGACCTCCACACTTGTGCTGTGGCTTGTGTATTCCTCTCCCCAAAATGAACAGAGATACACACACACACACACACACACAAATAATAATAATAATAATAATAATAATAATATAATAACAATAATAATAATAACAACTGTCCAACCATTTTAGGGAGTTTGCATTTTTGCATAGATTTTTTTAGAATCAGTTTTGCGTGTGTGTGTGTGTGTTTGTGTTTGTGTTTGTGTGTGTGTGCATGTGCTTGGGGATACATGAATAAGTGTATGTGTCTAGGATAGTCACATTGTCTCTGTTGCCCTCACATCAAAACTTTGCTCACTTATTAAGCACTAACTCCCTGGCCTCTGGTAACCCTGATTCTACTGTCTTCAGGGTTTTGGGATCTATGATTCCGTATATCTGATAGGAGCAGGATCCTATGGTTTTTGCCATTTTGTGATTGGCTTATTTCATTGAATATCATGTCCTTAAGGTTGACTTGTGTTGTAGCAGGTGACAGGATTTCCTTTCTTTTAAGATTTTATGTGTGTGTGTGTGTGTGTGTGTGTGTGCGCGCGCGTGCTATGGTTATGTGCGTGTTTGAGTGCATGTACCTTCAGAGGTTAGAAGAGGGCACCAGATCCACCGAGTCTGGCGTTCCTGCAGTTGTGAGCCACCTGATGTAGTGATAGGAACTGACCTGGTGCTCTTGAAAGACCAGCAAGCACTCTGCCTTTTGGAGCCATCTCTCCACCCCCATGTTGGAGATAAGTTTTATGTTATCCAGGCTGGCTTCAAACTTGCTGCATAGAATGTCCTAGAACTTCTGATCCTCCTGCCTCTACCCTCTCAAGGGATTACCCAGAGTATCACCCGTGCTTGGTTCAGTATAGTGCTAGAGAACAGAACCCAGGGCTTGGTGTTTACTAGGGAAGTGTCTGCTGACTCAGCCATATTCCAGAACAGCGTTCTGTCAGGACAAACTCAAGACAGTAGATCCTCTTTTAAAAACAATTTTCTTTTCTCTCTTCTTTTTCTTTTTTTGGGGTGGGTTTATACTAGACATTGGACTTACTTCTTTATGCATGCAAGGCAAGTGTGCTACCACTGACCTATAACCTCAGTAAGGTCACTGACTCACTGTGTGGACTGTTGTAGTACGAAAGATTTCCACACTAGCCCAGATCAGAGTTTAATAAAAATTTATTTATTAGGGGTAAACTCACAGAAAGAGTAGTGATCTGCAGTTCTCTGTGTGTTCCGGGAACTGGAACTGAATTCAGCAGCCAAGGGGCCCGTGCACACGTTACGTCTGCATTTATAGTACATGAAACCATGCCCAAAGTGGGCAGGTATCTTAAAGGCTATTGGCTGAAGGAGTTCCCACAGCAGTGGACATGAGGTTTTCCCTGTGTCCAGGTGTGATGCGGTGTTGCTTTAATGTGCCCGCTCTCATGTGAACTCTGTAGAGAGCATATGTACCCAGACACTTGAAGATTCCCTCATCCGGCTCTGGGATTCATGCCCAGGCCATCCGTAGGCTTCTTCTGTTGTATATTATCTGAGGAACCGCTGAGTGGGATCTGGGTGCCCAGCAATTGCTCCTACATGGGTCCAATACCCTCCCCACCCAGTGTAGGGCAGGAAGTTTATGATTGGTATCAAGTAAACTCAGTGCTTAGGTGACAGTAGAGTCTCCTGACCTGTGCTCACCTGATCACAGTGGGGCACTCATCTTTGACTGCTAGTGTCCTGGGGATAACGAAACCCGCGTTAGTTGGGTGGTGATGGCGTTTGCCTTTAATCCCAGTACGTGGAGGCAGAGGCAGGCAGATCTTGTACCTTTAAGGGTAGCCTGGTCTACAGAGCAAGTTATAGGAAAGCCGGGGATACACAGAAACCCTGTCTCAAAAAAAAAAAAAAAAAAAAAACTGGAAAAAAAAAAAAAGAAACCTGCTTTAGAATTCTAGAAGTGGCCCACTTCAGAATCTCTGTACCCTTGCTTTGACATGTTGTTCTGTATAATCTTCAGAGGGACACACATGAGACTCTCTTTGGATTCCTCGTGTGTGTGTGTGTGTGTGTGTGTGTGTTTATGCACGACTTAGCCATTCATTCATGCATTTGAGATAGGGTCTTTAGTAGCTGAGAGCGTGGGATGGTCCCTCAGACTGCAGCTCCCTTTTGAGTCCGAATGAGATGCTGATGACATGCAGTGTGATGGGCGGCCCCTTGGTACATGACTGAGGGGTGTTGAAGACACGTCACCTGTTCTCCTCTCCTCAGGCAGGCAGGTCACAGCATGCTCCCTTTCCCAGCGTTCCTCTCTGTTCCTGCCAGGCTGCTCCTGCCCCCGGGAGACAGCGCTGTTCTCAGTTCTGTTTCCACTGATCAGTTTCCTCTGTTCCAGAATTGTAAATCAGGAAGCCGCGCTGTTTCTGTCTTTGATGGCGTCTTCTTTGTCCTGGGGCTGAGACAGAGTTGGTTCAGTCTCTCATAACTCTAGGATTGGGCCTGCAACATCTCTGTCTATGCTGGTGACCCCCTAGCTTCACAATCCTTCTGGTTTTGGCTTTGCTCAACATACTTGCAAAGAAAGCATATTTTGGGGCCATATTAGGGGTTATTCTTCTTGTTGGATGGTGGCCTATTGTAGGGACATGGGGGTGACATATTTTTGCTGTTGGGAATGGGGACATGAATGCCTCCACCTTGGGTATAGCTTGATTGCCTTCACCTAAGCTGGTACCTAAGAGTGAAATCCCTGGGCTGGTTAGTCAGTGTTGGTTTAGCCCCGTGAGAATGGCCAGGTGGGTTTCCAGCGAGGTCATTGGTTTGGTGTTCCTCTTAGAGCCTGGAGATTCCGTTTGCTCTGAGTCAGTTCATCAAGACTGTTTATTTAATTTTTTAAGCAATTATGTACTTATTCCAGTAGGTGTGAAATGCTATCTGCCTGGGATTTTAATCCACATCTGCTCAGTGACTGATTCCCTAGTGTCTGTCAAGCTCCTCCTCATGTTCTAAGTGGAGGGGGCTCTTTTGCAAGTGTCTGTTCTGTGTGTTTTACAACCTTTTATTGATTTGTTTTCTTGTATTTTGTGTCAGATGGTCGGTCACACTCATATTAGTGTGGGTGTGCACATGCCAGAGCACTCATGTAGAGGTCAGAGGTCAGCCTCAAGTATCCTTGCCTTTCACCTTGTTTGAGTCAGAGTCATCAAGCACCATTGGGAATTCCAGGTTGGGTGGCCCGTGAATCTGTGCATTCTGAGTCCACCTCCCCTCCTGTCTCCCCAGAGGTGTGCTTGCATTAGACACTTAAGCACTACCCCTTCCACATTGTGCACCCCCTTCTCCAAAAAGCCATCTCCTGGTTCAGGAGGAATTTTTGTTTTTGTTTTTTGAGACAGGATTTTTCTGTGTAGCTCTGGCTGTCCTGGAACTCACCCTGTAGACCAGGCTGGTCTTGAACTCAAAGAGATCTTCCTGCCTCTGCCACCCGAGTTCTAGGGTAAAAGGTGTGCACTACCACCGCCTGACTAGGAATTTTTTTTTTTTTGGAAACCAGAACATTTATTTTATGACAGATTGAAATCCTCAAGATGAACTGGATTCTGCAACAGCTGCCCTCTTGGGTTTAGGGGTTGTCCCTTCATGGAATCCATGTCTGAACCTTCGGTAGACAATTTTTAGGTGCCTCCTCTGCCCAGTCCTGGTAATGTTTCGTCTCTTAGCCCTGGCACTCCAGTTATACTTTTTCTTGGACTTGGCAGGGTAGCCGCATTTGCCACAGGTAGACTTCTGAAGGTCGTAGGCCTTAGAGCCACAGCGGCGGCACCATGTGTGCGTCTTGTTGCGACACTTCCCGAAGGATGACGTTCCTTTCGTCATCTTGCTTCTGTCCTAGGAATTTTTTTAAAAGCTTATTTATTTTTATGTGTGTTGTTGTTTTGCCTGCACATATGTCTGTGTGAGGGTGCCAGACCCCTGGAAGTGGACTTATAGACAGTTGTGAGCTACCATATGGGTGCTGGGAATGGAACCTGGGTCCTCTTAACCAGGCAATGCTCGTAACCTCTGATTTATCTCTAGCCCAGAGGAGGAATTCTAATCCAGGGTGTGCTGGTAGCCAGCCACCATCCTGCCATAAAATGGAGAATATCAAAGAGATTTCTGTTTAGATCATAGAACATGAAAACATTGCCCACAGATGGCCTCAGTAAGACTTCCCTCTTTATTTAACTCAGTTCTGTGTAACTAATTCTTAATGGGTTACATCCTGGTCCATGGTTTCGTGGAACCATGTGGCTCTTCACTAAAGAGCAGTCTGGAAGTCTGTGACCATCGAAAGTTCTTGCCCAGGGTCTCTGGTTAAGGAGTGTGGTGTCCTTCCCATGAGTCCAAGCTTGGTCTTTCTTGGGAGAGATGGCGACTCTGTCCGTGGTCACCCTGAGCTTCCCATTCAGCTCCTGAGAGTGCAGTGTGACTGTCTGGAGATGACAGACTTGCTACCATGGTAACTTACTACGGAATGTGTTCGAATGGGAGGCATCTGATGCAGCCTTGCAGTAGTGACATGAGTGATGAGGAAATGGCTCGTTTCTGTGGCATCAAAGCAGAGATACAAGAAAGCAATTAGAAAATTAGACACAGCATCGTCATGGATAGCGATTAAGTGAGCGGAGGTCAGCATCTAATTCATCAGAATGGATGAATGTCATTTCTCTACAGACACTCTTGGTGTACAACAGCTGGGTGAGGCAGAACATTCCGGGAAAATACCAAGAGTTCTCAAACGAAGAGATTCAGTGAGCCTGGCCAGCGACCTGCCATTTTTATTTTCAAAGAACATTGTGGGCAGGTCTGAGGTGCATCCACCCTGTTCTCTGTATAAGAAACAGACAGCCTTTTCTTGCATATTGAATTTGTATTTAGTTGTTCTGCTCATTTTTCTTTTAGAGTGCTAGTGTCTTCTTCTAGATTCCTTGGAAATGTGTGCAGGTGCACGTCTGTATTTAATGTGTATGTGTGCTTTGCCTGCATGTTTGTATATACAGCATGTGTATGTCCTAAGTTCAGGGAGGACAGAAGAGGGCATTGGATCCCCTGGACTTGAAGTTACAGATGGCTCTGAGCTACTGTGTGAGTGCTGGGAATCAAACTTGGGCCTCCAGAAAAGCAGCCAGTACTCTTTCTTAACCCTGCAGTGATGGGGGAGCTGACCAATCCCTTGTCTGAGGGGCGTGACCCTTCTGGGGCTCCACATACCTTTAAAAGATCCGAGTGCTTTTGTTTGCCCTCTTTGTTTCCCTGTGCTCCTCGCTGGAACCTTGGCTTTTGTAAGTTCCCTTTTCTTTCCTTTATTAAAGCCAAATATTATACATTAAAGCTAGTCTGGTTAATCATAATTGCCGATCGACCATGCCCCTACTATGCAGTCATCTTATCCAGCTCCCATGCCTAGCTTTTTAATGTGGGTTCTGGGGTAATTCAGCTTAGGTCCCTGTGCCCAGAAGACAAGCACTTTACAGACTGATCATTCCCCGCCCCCTGCTGTTATGTTTTGCAAGCTTTCCGGGTGATTTTGAGGCTAGCTCAGTCCTAGGAGAACCAGGGCTTTGGAGGCAGGATCTGACATAACCTTGGTGGGCAGAGTTCCCAAGCTGCTACCATTCCAGTGTGGGCTGTCAATTGAACTACCATTAAACTAGGCGGCTTATCAGTAAAATGTAACCCACTTTACCAGACTTTTTTTAAGAGGTAGTTTGGGGATACGGAAACTGATAAAGGTGGCAAATGAAAACTTACCAGGTAAAGATGGCAAACAGAGATATATAAATGTGTGTGTGTATGTGTATCTACTGTATATGTCCTTTTGTTTTCCTGATGCTCAGCTTCCACACTGATGAGTTTGTCTCAGAAGGGAAAGCTCATGTAATGAGGGACAAAGTGAAGCTGGTTTAGAACGAGAGTTGGTTTTGGAGTTCGCTGACTCGAGAGAACCAAATGCTAATTTGGGAGAGGTGAAAGCCAAGAGCCAGCTCGATTTGTGCTGCATGACTTTTCATCACATTCAGGAGTTCGGTCATATACCTCCAGGTGAGCTATGAACAAGGCAAATGAGAGTGATTTGTAATCGGCGCTGTGAGCTTGTAAGGGCAGCAGAGCCCTGGAGCCTCCTATGTAACAGGGAGGTTGCTGTACGCTCAGCCTGGCAGAGAGATGGCACCAGCAGAGGGCAAAGCCTCCAGTCCCTGTGGCTTGTGCCATGGTACGTGACGAGGTGAGCTTGTGTATGGCATATGAAGAAGGAGGTCATCACAGTGCTCTAACCTAGGGCCTCTCAGCTCCTCCACTGGGAGGCCAGTGGCAGTCCACAGCCTCACTCCATATCAAGTGTGTTGATTAGTGTCAACTGTCAGCTTGACATGACCTGTAATCACCTGGGAGGAGAGGAATCACCTAGAGCAGGCTAGACCATGGGCCTGTCTGTGGGGGACTGTCTTCATTATTAATTGATGTAGTGAGGCCCAACCCTCTGTGGGTGGCATCATTTTCTAGGTAGGGGATCCTGAACAGTTTAGAGAGGAGAAGGCTAGCTGAGAGCAAGCAAGCAAGGGAGCGAGCAAGCAAGCAAGGGAGCGAGCAAGCGAGCAGACCGGCAGGGATCCAGGTGTTTAATCTCTCTGCTTTTGACTTAAAGTGTGAGGCTTTAAGTTCCTGCCTTGACTTCCCTTCAGTAACGGATGCTAACCTGGAATTGTGAGGAAGATTAAACCCTTCCTTCCTAAAGCACTTGTGTCAAGTGTTTCATCACAGCAGCAGAAATGAAACAGGAACACCGAGGAAGCTGCCACGCTGAAGACACTGAGCAGACAGAGAAAAAGGAACTTGGTGGAGATTGGAACTGCACTAGGGGGACTTCAGAAGCAACACCTTCTCCTGGGTGTTCCTGGAGAAAAGATACTGAGACAGGAAGAGAATTACTTGAAAGACACTGAGCAGATATGGGAAAATCTGGGGAGGGTTGGATAGGTTGAGGAAATCTGGAGAGAACAAAGGACCAAATGAGAGAGAATCAAACCAGAGGATAGGTCTGTGAGGACCATGATGAAAGCGTACAGTGAAGATATGGGCGGAAGGACATCATTATGGAGCAATAGCAAGAATCTTGCCCCACTGACGGACATTTGTGGCTAAAGGGGTCCACAGTCCTCACCCAGTGGGTGAGAATCCACAGTAAGGGCTTTCCTCATGGCACTGTCCTGTAACTTGTGACTTAGCTGGAGCAGTTGAGTGTCCTGGAGGCTGGAGTTGCTTGTGAGCGTGCTCTGGGGAGATGTAAATAAGCATCTGTATAGTCCCACCCTTCCAGCTAGGGCACCGTGGACAGACCAAAGTATGCGCCTACCAAAGCCCATTGTAGTGAACCTACGAGCTTATTGGGCTTACTAACAGAGCATGAGGAAGGGGTCATGTATGGAGTGTGGGGTACCCCAAGGGATCCACATCACTGGAAAGTCTTACTCTAGCATGAATAACTTCCCATAGCTGCGGAGATAGAGTTTCCCCCTTTCAGTTATCCTCATACACCCTGGAGACTCTATCGCCTCCTGAGGCCCCGCAACCACACAGCTGGGAGGGGTGCAGGAGGAAGTGGCTGGGATCATTTGTAGGTCATCACAGCTATTCTGATGAAGACAGCGATGGTTACGTCCAGAGAAGAGTGTTCCACAACAGGACTTCTGGAGCTCACAGAAAAAAAAAATCTTAGCCTTCTTCTGTTTGTGTTTTTGAGATCAGGTCTTGTTAAGCTGTTCAGTCTGGCCCCAGACTCACCCTCTTCCTAAAGGACTCGGTCCCCTGAGTGTCTTGGAATGCAGGAGCAGGTGCCATGGTACACAGTGCTAAGTTCTCTCTCTCTTTGTCTCATTGTGTGTGTGGTATGTGCTTGTGAGCATATGTGTATGCTTGTGTGTATGTGTTTATGTGTTTACATGCATGCCCGTGTGTGCATACATGCATATGTATGTATGTGCTTGCATGCATAAGTACATGTGTGTGTGCATGCTTTTGCATGTGTGTATGTGTGTGTGTGTGTGTGTGTGTGTGTGTGCATGTGTGTATGGTGTGTCCAGAGGAGGATGCTGAGGACCCATTCTGTTATTCTTTTCTTTGTTCTCTAGTGATAGAGTCTGTTCTAGTTTGCTTTCTGTTGTGATAAATATCATGACCCAAATCAGCTTTGGGGAGAAAAGGATTTTATTTGGCTTCCAGGTTATAGAATATCATTGAGTGAAGTGAGGGCAGGCATGTGGAAGCAGGAGCTGAAGCAGAGACCGCGGAGGAACGCTGCTTATTGGTTTGCTTTCATGACTTCAGCTTGCTTTCTGCTTCCTTACATGTCTCAGGACCACCCACACGGGGGTGACACCACCCACAGTGGACTGGGGTCTCCTACATCCGTCTTCAGTCAAGACGGTGTCCCAAGACATGCCCTCGGGCCAATCCAATTCATCAAGTGATGTCTGTCTTCCCTGGTGTCTAGTTGGTGCTGGGTTCACAGAACTAACCAGCACTGGGTCTCTCACTGAACCTGGAGCTAGGCTGGGGGCACCCAGCAAGATCCTATTATCCTCCTGTTTTTGCCCATGCTGGGTTAAAAGCATGTATGGCTACACTTGGCCTTTTACATGGGTGCTGAGGGTTCAAACTCAGGATCTTATGCTTGCGAAGCAAGGTCTAGCTGGCTTCTCACAGAGGCTGTGGCAGGAACCCAGCCAAGCTTGAGCTGAGTCCTGCTGACTCCACTAGGTGGCCCAATGCAGTCTGTCCCAGGCTGGCACCCATACAAGTGGCTGTCCTTCCTGTGAAGGTGGTGACATTTTCTGAGCTCTGTTTTCTTTTTACAAACAGTTCTGCTTTGCAATTTAGGCTTGCATGGTACTTGTTATGTAGCTTAGGTTAGCCTCAAATTGGCCATCATCCTGCTTTGGCTTCTTGAGAGCTGGGGTTATAGGCATGTACCACAATGTTTGGCTTATAAAACAGAAAACCTTTTTTTAGTGTTTGGGACCAAGCCTGATACTGGTACGTGCTTGGTAAGCACTCTGCCAACAGAGTCACATCTTGGGCCCTTCATCTCCTCTTTGAGAAGCATTTAATAGAGGTAGTGGTTGAAGCTTTCCACAAAGAGGTATGAGAGTTCTAGCGCCAAGGCTGTAGCTTCCTACTGAGAATCCCTGGCCCCTTATAGCTTGTC